>NC_043708.1:118555852-118594443 GCF_006229205.1 Suricata suricatta
AGGAGCACATGTACCCCAATGTTCATAGCAGCAATGTCAACAATAGCCAAAACATGGAAGGAGCCTAAATGTCCATCACCTGACGAATGGATCAAGAAGATGTGGTATATATTCACGATGGAGTACTACATGGCAATGAGAGGGAATGACATATGGCCCTTCGTAGGAAAGTGGATGGACCTTGAGGGTGTCATGCTGAATGAAGTAAGCCAGGCAGAGAAGGACAGAAACCATATGTTTGCACTCATAGGTCTAGCAGGAAAATAAGAGAGACCTAATGGAGAGCCAGGGGGAGCAGAGGAGGGAGAGAGAGTTGGGGAGAGAGAGGGATGCAAAACTTGAGAGACTACTGAATGCTGAGAATGAACTGAAGGTTGAAGGGGAAGGAAGATGGGGGAAAAGAGGTGGTGGTGATGGTGGAGGGCACTTGTGGGGAAGAGCACTGGGTGTTGTATGGAAAACAATTTGACAATAAAATATTATGGAAAAAAAGAAAAAAAAATAAGGCTCTCCTTCACCACTCTCCTCTATCCTTTGTTGCAAGTCAAGGCTGACACCACATACTCCAGATTTCAAATGACTCAACATGAGAAACTCTCAACCCTTTTTTATTTTTCCATCACATCTCTTTCTTAATGTAAATTTCCCTGCCCTCCCTTCTTCACCTCCTCCTCTTCAATCTACCCAAACACGAGCTCTCCCAAGGACTCATGCCCTAAGTCTTTAACCATGTGGAACAAGCACCAACCACAACACTAACTGAGCAAAAACGGACACCAACCAGGTCCCAGAGCTCCTACCAGACCATTGGTGTGTGACAAGTCAGGCAAAATTTTGAGGAAAGCCAGATTGAGCAGAAGGTCCTGGGGAATCTCATTCTTTTAACAAATAGGCCACAGAAGCACCTACTGTGTCAGATCTGCTTATCAGTGCATTTGTGTCCGCCCTACTTTTGTCCTTCCAAAGATATGTTTGAGGGAAGGACTCTCTAGGCTCCCTTACTCAATTTCCCAGTCCACTCAAGCACAGAACCATCTGTGACTGGTTCCAGAAGGTGCCTCCACTGCAGGACAGTCTGCAAAACCTAACTGCAACTAAGCTCTTTATCCCTGAGGTTTCTGTCTACTCTTTCTAACTACTACAGAGGGTAGCTGTCTTCCCTCTGGCTGGAAGAGGTTCTCAGAACTACTGATGGGACAAAACATTACAACAGGAATGAATTTCACCATGAGGACAATGTTGCTGAAGCTTCACAGTGTCATCTATTCTACCTAAACATTGCTATCTATTGAACAAAATAATCTCAAATATTTAATTATATTTACTTCATTTTTAAAGGATGTTTTTGGGTTTTTACTTAAATTCTAGTTACTTAACATATACAGGAAAATTGGTTTAAGGTGTAGAATTTAGTGATTTATCACTTACATATAACATCAATTCTCATTACAAGTGCCCTCCTTAATATCTATCACCTATTTTAAGAGGCTAAACTTGGACAGAGGTGCCTCCTTTTGGTCCATAAAAAGCTCTGCTCACTCTGAGGTCATGCTTGTTGTTTGCTTGTTTGTTTGATTGTTTTTAATCAGTACATTCTCCAATTAGAATGTATTGAGTAACCAAAATACCCTCCACAAGGTACTCCTTTAAAACTTCATAAGTTTCTCAGTTTTCATGTCACCATACAGATAGGAAATTTGTCACCAATCCCCCAAAGCACAAGATTTCCCAAAAATAGGATATCAGAGTTATAAAAATCAAGTGGATTTGGTTGGTTGATATTGAAAAACCTGTGGCTGACAGAAGTGAGAGAGAACATTTGAAGTACTGCGTAGATTTTTTGAAAAGTCAAATTTAAAGCTGTGTTTGTGACTAGTGTGTGAGAACCCTCTTTTTTCATTCTTCCGTCTTGAATTGGGTTAATTTGCCATGGGAATGATGGAGCAGATTTAGAAATTTGATCACAATTGTCACATTTTTATTATGTCTTTTCTGAGTTGAGTAAAAGTTTCCAGACGTTTATAAAGGCTTCAGAAAATTGCTGCTGACTTTATGACCTGTTTCAACCAAATTGCAAGTCCCAAAGGATGAACCAAGTTCCTCCCTGGGATCATCAATCATTATATTTAGAAGGGGAAGCCTGGACCCACAGCCTCACATTTACAGTGATGCTTAAAAAACAGTTACTTTCTTGTTCAAGGTTTAATGTTCAGCCATCTGGGAAATGTGATATGCTGCTGTTCTCCAAGGTCACAAGTAGAATTTTCAAGGTTTTGTCTCTCCTTTTTCTTTCAGAGCTTTTCCTCTCTTATGGCTTACACTTCACCTCTCTCTACAAAAATGACCTTCAAATCAATCGTTCTTTTTTATACTAGTCTCCTAAGCTGTTTCAATGACCTTATTTGAACTCTGCTTGCAGAGTGTTATGCATGAGAGCAGTAAATAATTCTGCATACAATTGAAAGGTCTCCTTGCAGTTCTTTCTTTCCAACCTTTTTCTTTCAAAACTTTACACCAGAAGATCCCTAAAATGAGGCTACTGAGGTGGTTTACTATGGCAACCCAGTAGTCATGCAGCAAGACAGGGGGCTGGAAGCCCATCCCAGCTGCTTCTTTGTGCAGGCCCCTGGCATCCACCTAACTTGTCTTTGAAGTGCTGGCACAGAAGTCCCCATTGATATTTGTCAAATTATTTCCTAGCTCAAAGTTGGATCTCAAAGGTAATTTTCACTACGTTACAAAGCAACTCCTCTGACATGTCCCTGGAAACTGCCAGTTTTAGCAGCCCACATGAAGGATATGACAGAAGACATCTGCAGATGTCACTAAGAAGGCAGACAGACCCAAACTTGTTGGCCCAGCCTGCATCTCCCCCTTTCATGTTGCCATAGTCATTAGCAACCCAGACAAAATTTTCCCTTGAGATTTAAACATCATCTTCCTATGAATATCCTGATGACCTGTCTTCCTGTGCCTCTGTGTAGGTTCTCAGCCCAGCAGAGGAGAAGTGCAGGCCCTTTGTGGAAACCTGTCACCAAATTTTACCCCATCCTATAATTATCATTAATTGGTTAGTTACTTTATCCCAGGAATTGGACAAGTCATTGCAGGTACAGGGCCTAAAGCCAGACAGTCTGTCTATAGTCTAGCTGTGTGTAAAGAACATTCAACAAATAATTGCATGAATCATTAATAATTTAATTTGTAATAAGCACCAGAAAAAAGTGTGTGTTGTCATAAAATATACAATAGGTTGATTTGCTGGACTGGGGTGGAGGTGGGGTGTCCAGAAAGAGTCTTTCAGGGAAGAGACATTTTAGAGTATCCAGAGGTAATGGACCTGTATCAGCCAGAAACTAAAGGCCCTCCACACTGGATCCTACAGTGGGCCAAACCCAGAACATTCTGGGAAATGGGAGCTGGGGTGGCAGGAATAGAGGCCTTGAAGATGCAGGGTTGTCGAGCTCAAGAAAAAATTCTTGAGACATTATATGATGCAAAAAAGATGCTCTTGTTATAGCACAAGGGATAGCACCCTTGGGCAGAAAGAGCTACACTTGTGATTTTGAGATGTGACTGATTATATGTTTTTAAGTTGGGGGGTGGGTAGAGATAACAGAAGTCTCCAAAAGAATTTCAGTATGTTAAAGAAGATTTACAGGACCCTGGAGGTCTGGCTATTGTCACTAAGGTTGCTTTTAATGGGTCTAACATAAGAAACCTAATGGAGGACCATGGGGAGGGAAAAGGGGAAAAAGAGTTGGGGAGAAGGAGGGACACAAAACATGAGAGACTACTGAATACTGAAAATGAACTGAGGGTCGAAGGGGGAGGGGGAGAGGAGAGAGTGGTGGTGGTAATGGAGGAGGGTACCTGTGGGGGAGAACACTGGGTGTTATATGGAAACCAATTTGACAATAAACTATTAAAAAAAACCAAAATGAATAAATAAACTTAAAAAAAACCTCTAGCAAAACATTAACATTAAGGCAGCTGTGAGTTCCCTGAGGAATGTCACACTCTACATGTCTCAGGTATTTATCAATGGGCTGCTAGTTTTAAGGAAATTTAATTTTATCTACATTTCTTTTGTTTTCCTTATCAAAGAGAGGGCAGGTAGCTGTGTAACCCAGGGCTAAGTCTTTGGAGTAGACACAAATTGTTTTGGGAAAATTGAGTGAATTTGAGAACAGCAAAGGTACCAGGGAATCTTTGGGGAAAGAGAGAAAAGAGTAAATGTGAGCTGCATAGGAGTCATAGCTACAATGGTAGCCTTAGAAGGTGGACTGATTGTACTGAACCTGGGGTGGGTGAGATTATAGAAGTTGCTATCAGCTGAACCCTGGAGTCAGGAGCACACAGCCCAGGGCAGATGAGAAGGGGAAAAATGTAGTACTCCATTGTATATATATATACATTGTATATATATATATATATATATATATACCACATCTTCTTGATCCATTCATCAGCTGATGGACATCTAGGCTCTTTCCATGATTTGGCTATTGTTGAAAGTGCTGCTATGAACATTGGGGTATATGTGCCCTTATGCATCAGCACCTCTGTATCCCTTGGGTAGATCCTCAGCAGTGCTATTGCTGGGTCATAGGGGAGTTTTATTGTTAATTTTTTGAGGAGCCTCCACACTGTTTTCCAGAGAGGAAAACATTCCCACCAACAATGGAATACTACATGGCACTGAGAAAGAATGAAATCTGGCCATTTGTAGCAAAGTGGATGAACATCGAGCGTGCCATCTAAGTGAAATAAGTCAGGCGGGGAAGGACAGATACCATATGTTCTCACTCATAGGTCTAGCAGGAGAAACCTAATAGGGGACCATGGGAAGGAGAAAGGAAGGGAGAGTTGGGGAGAGGGAGTGAGGCAAATCATGAGAGACTTTTGAATGCTGAGAACAAACTGAGGGCTGAGGAGGGAGGGGCAGGGGAAAGGGGGTGATATTTGTGGAGGGGGGCACTTGCAGGGAAGAGCACTGGGTGTTATATGAAAACCAACTTGGTAATAAACTATTTAAATAAATTTAAAAAAAAGAAGGGGAAAGACACAAGAGAAAGATTACCAATGAGGGCAGTGAGGAAGGTGGGTAAGTGGGCTGATCAAGTTTTCCCCAATTCTGCAGGCCAAATGTTTTATATATATATAATTACTGAAGTAAAATGTACATTTACATGTAAAATTAACATAACATAAATGAAATGAAAATTAAAGTCTACCCCTCATTTGCCCAACTTCTTGGACACTTGCTCAAAGGCAACTATTATTTACTTTAAAACTTTTTTTTCCTCCAAAGGATATAGTTATCCCATATTTCTTGATTTAGACCCTTTCTATTACTCCTAATTTATTCTCTCCCTCCACTCATTTCCAAATTTTTCATAGTTGTGTTATGATTTTTCATTCTACTAGTAATCTTTATAACTTTGTATGTCTTGTAGGCCTATTTCTTTTATTGCATCAATTTGACAATCTCTATCATCTACCTTGTACCTGAGATGAGGAAATATTCATCCTTGTACTTCCCTCCCACCTCTAGCTTCTGCTGCTCTGTATGACTTTCACATTTATTATGCTTTAACACTTATACTCCTGTTTCTTAATCCTTAGTGTGTGTTTGCTCTAGTGTTAACTAAAAAGCAGCTTTCACAAAGTTAGCATGATCTTAATGACTATCTTTGCAAAGATGAGCAGTGTAGTCAGAAGCAGAGAGAAGAATTATGGTTCCTGAATTGATAAATCTGAGAAGTATGTACCACCATTTAAGGTCAAATGAAGTCTCAACATAGTAGTAGCCTACCAAATGCTCTAAAGCAGAAGTTAGCAAACATTTTTTTGTCAAGAACTAAATAATACATATTTAGGCTTTGCAGGCCCATGGTATCTGTCAGAGCTTAAATTACCCTCCAGTGTTGCAGAATGGAAGGAACCATAGAAACCACATTATTTTGTAGTTGGCTGCATCCAGGAAAACTACAAACAAAAAAAGACCATAACCAACCCCTGATCTAAAACAGTATTCTTCAAACTGTAATTTACATCAGAATCCTCTATGGGGTTTCCTAAAATCAGATGGCTGCATGCCACCTCCATAGTTTCTGACTCAGCAGATGGACCTGGATATTTGAATTTCTAGCAAGTTCCCAGGTGGGAATTGCTGGTGGTGCTGGCTCACACTACATGCTTGTTGCTTTGGACTAGAGCATGATCCTTTTGTAATTATCTGTACATATTTTTGTGTCATTCCTGGTAATCTTTTTTTTTTGTACTTGGCACCTAAATGCAACCTGTCACCAAGCTTTTCCATCATTATGATATTTGTTCTTTTACGAATCTGATTTCTCTTAAAATGTTTCCTCCCAGCTCCTTCAACTGTATACTTTAGTACACCAGCTGCTCTCGAAGTCTGCTGCCTAGCTTTCTGTACTTTATTGTCTCTAGGAAATGCTACTCTCATTCAGGTTCTGTGTCTTCTTCCTTCTGTCCTGGATTTATGTTGGTTTTGCTACAGCACATCATTGAAGATTAACTTTTTCACTGAAGATTCATGAGATGTATACTAAGACTTAGGATGACTGAAAATGTATTACTTTAGTATTCTAGTTAATAAAATTTTTTGAGCCAGTATGGAATTTAAGTTGCAACTAATTTTCCTTCCAGACTTTGAAGTTATTGCCTTATTGTATTTTAGCATCCAGTATTACTAGAGAAATCTTGTGCCTCTTTGATTCTTTCCTTATAGATGCCTTGTTTTATGTCCTCTGTATTCTAAAACATCTAGGATTAGAGGTGCTTGACTGGCTCAATTGGTAGAGCATGTGACTCTTGATCTTGGGGTGGTGAATTCAAGCCCTAGATGTTTTTTTAAATTTCTCATGTTCAACTGTCAGTGTCTTTGAAAGTGTAGGAAGTGCTCATGCTCCTCCCCCAGGCTGCTGAAAATGTTCTCCTAATCAGATACTGTTTGGACCTTTCCTTTCCAACATTTTCTCTTTTCTCTTTCTGGAACTCCTTGACATCTTGGATTAAAATTCTGCTTTTGAACTTTTCTTCTAACATGTCTCTTCACTTTTTCTTTTTGATCTACAGTTTGAGTGTTTTCCTTAATTTTTTCTTTTGGACATAATATCTCTTTTTACTATAACAATCATATTTATAATATCTTTCTTGCCTGATTTCTCTATTTTTGTTGCTATATGATCTTGTTTTATGGATGCAATATTGTCCTGATTTTCTCCAACGACACAAGTTAGGATTTTTAAAAAGTATATTGTATCTTATAATCTTTTTTACCTTCTTCCTCCTGTGTCACTTTTTTATATTTTTTATTTTATTTATTTTTATTTTTTTACTTTTTTTTAATTTTTGAGAGATAGAAAGAGACAGAGCATGAACAAGGGAAGGGCAGAGAGAGAAAGAGAGAAAGAGACACAGAATCCGAAGCAGGCTCCAACTTCTAAGCTAGCGGTCAGCACAGAGCCCGACATAGGGTTCAAACCCACAAACCGTGAGATCATGACCTGAGCCAAAGTCAGACACTCAACCGACTGAACCCCCCAGGCATCCCTTTATATTTTTTTATGAAGGCCCTTCCTTTGTAGAGAGATGACCCTCAAAACATGCAAGAGTTTTGAGCACTGACCTCTGCACAATTGAAAATGGCCATATAACTTTTGACCATGGAACTTAACTACTGATATCTTATTGTTGACTAGAAACCTTACCAATAATATAAACAGTCAATTAATACATATTTTGTATGTTATACATAGTATAAACTGTATTCTTACAATAAAGATAGTGAAAAGAAAATATTATTGAGAAAATCATAAGGAAAACATCCATCTATAATTGGTCCCATGCAGTTCAAACCTGTGTTGTTCAAGGATCAACTACAGTCAGGTTTATTTAAAATAACATGCACTTTTTACTGACCCACAAGTTTATTCCCCCACCCTTGAATGACACACTGCTGCCCAATGCAAATGTAAAAATGTATGTGTACAAGTCAATGATAACGCACAGACATCTAACACCTTGCTGAAGTCTATTCAGTGATGAATATATTGACTGCCACTGAATGCCATAGTCAGTATGTGCTCAAGTGACAGCCATCAGATATTTGCCTGCAGAATGGATGTGCCACAAAGTATGTGTAATTACTAAAAATGATTTGGTAATGTGGTTTGGGAAAATAGTGTTGTATTTTCTTGAACAAAATCTCAGCACAGGGTCATATCTTGGGAGATGGCCTAATGCAGATGGAAGCCAAGCAAAAGTCTGATTAACACTCTTAGCACAGTGCTTAAGCAAGTTTATTGTGCTGGATGGGAGTTCATGGTTCACACTCCTCAGGCAAAGGGTTTTGCAAATAAAAACATTTGGAAACCACTCTTCCAATCTTTGGAAGCATAAGAAATTTTGCATGAAATAAATTTTATTTTATTTTAGTCATCATTTCATAAACATTCTTGGTTTCCTATATAGGGTCTATTTATAAAAAAATAAAAATAATATTCTGTGAAACTCAGTTTATAAAACAATATTTCAGTTCTGTCATGAAAGGAAGGCCAAAAGAAGCAAAGCTCATATTGTAGAAGGTCAAGAGAGAAGTTAGATCCAAGTGGAAGTTAGATCCACGTTTCAGAAGGAACTACATTTACTTACAAACTGGAGAAAACTACCAAGTTTTCCTTCTCTTATTCTAGAGCCAGGGGAAGAATTCAACATGGGCGTGGAAGCCAAAGCACAGCTGTGAGTGCAAACTGGACAGAGGGTACCCATAATGGGCAATCAGGAATTTCATATGTGGCACCCCAGGTATAAGAAACTGGGACTTCTCATAGCTGAGGAACGATATGTGAACAATCTTCAGTGTTAAGGGATGGACTGCATCCTTCTAAATTTATGTTGAAGTTCTGTCCCATACTATCTTTGAATGTGACTGTATATGGATGTGGAGTCCTAAAGAGGTAATTAAAGTTAAATGAAGTCATTAAGGTTGTTTTCTAATACAATATGACTGATATCTATAGAAGAAGAGGAGATTAGGATTCAAGAACACACACAGAAGGAAGATGATATGAAGATACAGGAAGAAGATAGACATCTGTAAGCCAAGAATGGCTTTAGTAGAAATCAACCTTGCTGACACCTGATCTTTGACCTCTAGCTTCCAGAACTGTGAGAAAATAAATTTCTGCTCTTTAAACCACCCAGTCTGTGGTACTTTGTTGTGGCAGCCTGAGTTGACTAACACACACAGGGAGTAGAAAGATTAGGGATGCTCAGTAGGATTTAAAGAGTATCCAATAGCAAAAGAAAATAAGTGAAAAAGCAAGCATATTTAGAGCCTATGGGAGTCAGCTTAAATCTGATCTTAACCCAATTGGCCACAGTACAACAAGGCAACAAGAAAAGAATTTGGCAGAGATTGGGCATTGCAGCAGAACTAAAAGACAGGACAAAGCCTCAGCCTACATCAAACAGGGAAGGATCAGAGACTTATAGCAACAAGAAGTTCTTCAATGTTGGAGTTACAGCCATGTCAAGATAAGAATCCATGTGGGTTAAGATGGGACACTTAAGAAGCTGATCAAAAAGTTGTTTGTTCTGATCTTGAACATATGATACCTGTGACATGAGGAGAGCCTAAGTATTTCAAACAAATTCAATCTATTGTTATCAAACATATTTCCATGTTCATCAGAGAATTTGGAAATCAGGTCCAATATAAAGAAATTACTGCCACTTGGTCTCAGGGAGTACAAATACAAGTTTTAATGCATAAAATAAGAAGTTTTAATATAAATTCCAAAGTTTCCAAGAGAGAGCTAGCATTACAGGCCTTTTGCAAAATGTTGTTAAAAGAAACCCAATATAAATAAGTTTTTCATCTTCCTCTCTCTTTCAAAATAAATAAACAAACATTTAAATGAAAAGGGAGCCTGGGGGAGTTAGTTGGTTAAGTGTTCAACTCTTGATTTTGGCTCAGGTTGTGAGCTCATGGTTCATGACATCAAGCCCTGTGCTGAGCTAACAGCATGGAGCCTGTTTGGGATTCTCTCCTCTCTGCCCCTCCTCTCTCTCTCTCTTTCTCAAAATAAATAAATAAAATTTAAACATATTTTTTCATTTTGCCAATGGAAAAGCAACAAAACACATTCTGAGAATAATTCTTTTTTTTAATTTTAATATTATTACTTTATTTTTGAGAGAGAGAGAGAGAGAGCAAGTGGAAGAAGGGCAGAGAAAAAGGGAGACAGAATTTCAAGCAGGTTCC
Source organism: Suricata suricatta (assembly GCF_006229205.1). NCBI lineage: Eukaryota > Metazoa > Chordata > Mammalia > Carnivora > Herpestidae > Suricata > Suricata suricatta. The sequence goes on from NC_043708.1 coordinate 118,566,153, forward strand.
GGGCCAACAATGCAAAGCCTGACATGGGGCTTGAGCTTATGAACCATAAGATCACAACCGGAGCTGAAATCGAGAGTCAGACAGTTAACCTACTGAGCCACTCAGGCACCCCTGATTTGGGTTTTTTGAAATCGTGAAGTCTGTTGGCCAGGGACCAGTTACTCAGGTTGAGAATGGCCAAGTCTTTAGTGCTTGCTTCTTCAACTCTTTTACTGCTTGCTTTTTATTTGCTGGTCATTCGTTCTTCTAGAGCATAAAGAAGAAAAGAACATAGGGAGAAAATGTACTATTTTGTGAATTTTTAGCACAACTGAAGCAAGTATAAGAATGCATAAAAGCAAGGAAACCAAGAACTTTACAAACTTAATTAATTACAGTTTTGTAGAATGGGTATGTAAAGTTACACTAAAGGAAAAGGCTGGCTTCAGGCAAGAACAAGACACAATTGCATTCCAACTGATAGTATTGATCCGCTGAGGGAATAATGCATCATTTAGAAGGAAAGAGTTCAGTGTGCATTTTCTCTTTCACCATAAAACTTTCATATTGTCATTTGACTTATTTTAAGTCAATATGAACATATAGTTCTGTGGTAGTTAATGCTTTTGTATTATGAAATGAATAATTATTCTGCTTTATATATTGGTTTCCTGTCTGTTATTGTGAATTCCTTTCAGTGATGAGACTGAGCCTCTGATAGGGCATGGAGAAATGTTTTCATGTGGCAAAGGAGGTGTCAGCCCCTGAAATGTCATGGCACAACTCAGGACTTACAGGAAATTTGCCTGTTTGGCAAGCATGCAGGTCTACCTCTTGTAGTATCCTTTCACCTGACCTTGACTTAGAATTTACTACAAGTTTTGAGGAAAATAATTCATGTTTTGAGGTGACAGATAATTTGAGGAGTTTATGTGATTTCTAATTGTATCTATTCCTTGATTATTTTTGGCAAGTAAGATTGAGTTGACCATAAACCTTATGGTTGGAAGGTTCCTGGGAAACGGAATTGTTGGACATACTTAATGATGATATAAAACAATATGATTATTGTTTGCTCTGAAAAATGATTATTTTTTGGCAAGTATCTCAGCTAAATAATATTTTCAGGTGTGTTTTTTTATTTCTTGTAGCTAAAACTTTTAAGGTGGGTTTAATGAGAAATAACTAAGAGATGTTTGAATAATGGATTTGCTATTTCTTGATGAATAGCATTTTTTTTCAAAAATGTATTTTAGAAAAGCCAATACTCCCTAGAATTCTTAAGTTGTTCAAATTGTCCATAAATCTGTTTGTATCTTAATATATAATTACAAAGGATCCAATTTAGGAATAGCCAAGTGGAAGAAATGCATAGGGCAGGGTATGGGGAGCTGGAGGTTAGCACAGAGCTTCCATGATCTCTCAGGTGCAACACCCTCCCAGAATACTGATGTGTTTACCAACCCAAAACTTCCTCAAATCCTGCTGTTCAAGAATGTTTATTTCATTCATATGTGGAATTTTAGAAACACAACAGAACATAGGAAAAGGGAAGGGGAAAAAAAGATAAAAACAGAGAGGGAGGCAAACCATAAGAGATTAATTTTTTAAAAATAGTTTATTGTCAAATTGGTTTCCATATAATACCCAGTTCTCTTCCCCACAAGTGCCCTTCTCCATTACCACCACTTCCCTTCCCCCACCCTTCAACCCTTGGTTACTTTTCAGTATTCAATTGTCTCTCAGGTTTTGCGTCCCTCTCTCTCCCCAACTCTCTTTTCCCCTTCCCCTCCCCATGGTCCTCCATTAGGTTTCTCCTATTCTCCTGTTAGACCTGTAAGTGCAAACATATGGTATCTGTCCATCTCCACCTGACTTATTTCGTTTAGCATGACACCCTCGAGGTCCATCCACTTTCCTACAAATGGCTAGATTTCATTCTTTCTCATTGCCATGTAATACTCCATTGTATATATATACCACATCTTCTTGATCAACTCCTCAGGTGATGGACATTTAGGTTCTTTCCATGATTTGGCTATTGTTGACAGTGTTTCTATGAATATCGGGGTACATGTGGCCCTATGTGTCAGCACTTCTGTATCCCTTGGATAAATCTCTAGCAGTGTTATTGCTGGGTCATAGGGGAGTTCTACTGATAGTTTTTTGAGGAATCTCCATACTGTTTTCCAGAGAGGCTGCACCAGTTTACATTCCCACCAACCAAGAAACTAATAAGCAACCGATGGAATGGGAAAAGATAGTTGCAAATGACATATCAGATAAAGGGCTAATATCCAAAATCTACAAAGAACTCACCAACTCCCCACCCAAAAAATGAATAATCCAATGAAGAAATGGGCATAGAAGATTCTTAAATACAGACAACAAACTGAGAGTTGCTGGAGGGGAGATGTATGGGAGGATGGGATAAATAAGTGATGGGTATTAAGGAGGGTACTTTTTGTAATGAGCACTGTGTGTCATATATAAGGGATGAATCACTGGGTTCTATTCCTGAAACCAAGACTACACTGTATGTTAACTAACTTGATTTTAAATTAAAAAGAATGTTCATTGTAGCTTCATTAGGTAAACATAATTGATGAAATAATTGGTCACTGGGAATTGAGCTCAATCTCAGGGCCTCTCCCCTCTTCAGAAGTCAAAGGATGATGCTAATAGTTCTACATTCTAATTGATTTTGTATCATTCAATAAATTGCAAGTATTTTAGGAGCTCTGTGCCAGGAACCAGGGACAAATATTAGGACATATGACCAACAATATGATAGGAAGTATTATATAACTACATTAATGAAGAAACTATGTTATTGACAGAGGAATAGACTCATAGATCAATACAATACAATAGATATTCTAAAATAGACTCACACAAATAAGCTCAATTGAGTTCTGACAAAGGTGCTCAAGCAATTCAATGGAGGAAGAATAGTCTTTTCAACAGTAGGGACTGCAGCAATTGGGCATCCATAGGGGAAAATATGACTTAAACTTAATGGATTATACAAAAACTAAGTCAAAATGGGTTTCATACATAAATGCAAAATATAGTTTTTAAAAAGACAGAAAATTTGGATACACAGCTAGGCAAAACCTTTTTAGACTGAAAAAGTGATAAATGGGCCTTATCAAAACTATTGCTCTTTGAAAGCCCATGTGAAGAGGATAAAAAACTAGGAGAAAATGTGTGCAAACCACATATCCAACAAATGACATAACTTTAATATAAAAAGAACCCTCAATATTCAACAGTAAAAACAATCTAATGAGAAAATGAGCAAAAGATATTTCACTAAAGAAGGTATCCATATGACAAACAAAAACCTGAAAAGATGTTATTATCATTAACCATTAAGAAAATATAAATGAAAATCACAATGAAACATAACCACACACCTATCAGAATGGCTGAAAGCAGAAAAAACACAAACAAACAAACAAACAAACCAAAAAGGTGATAACATCCAACACTGGCAAGAATGCAAAACAACTGGATCACTCATACATCACTGGTGGAAATGTAAAATGATACAGTGGCACAGTCACTTTGGAAAGATTGTAATAGCTTTTCTGTAAAACATAATATGCTTATTATACAACCCAGCAATAATATTCTTGGACACTTATTTCAAAGAAATAAAAACCTATATTCACACTAAAACTTGCATATTAATGCTCATAGAAGCTTAATTGGTAGTCACTGAGAAATAGAAATGACTAAAATGTCCCTTACTAGTTGAATGGTTAAATTATGATACATCCATGCCATGGAATTCTCTGATCAACAAATAAGAATAGGCGCAACTGCGTGGCTCAGTGGGTTGAGCATCCGGCTTTGGCTCAGATCATAATCTCATGGCTAGTGGGTTCGAGCCTTGCATCAGCCTTTGTGCTGGCAGCTCAGAGCCTGAGCCTGCTTTGGATTCTATATCTCCCTCTTTCTCTGAATCTCCCCTGCTCATGATGTCTCTCTTTCTCTCTCTCAAAAATAAATAAAATATTAAAAGATAAAAAAAAGGAACGAACTATTCTCAGAGTAAAAAATTTGGATGGTTCACAAGGAGATTGTGCTGAATGAAAAAAAGAAGCCAAAAATTTTGTAAACTGTATGGTTTTATGTTTTTATATAAAATATACAAAATTTTATATACTGTGATTCTATTAATATAACATTATTAAAATGACAAAACCATAGAGATTGAGAGGAGATTAGTGGTTACCATGGATGGGTTAGTGACTCAGAGAGAGGGCTGTGGCCAGAAAGCCTAGTAAAAGAGTCTTATAATGGACTTGTTCTATATCTTGATTGTGGTGTTAGTCACATGAACCTATAAATAAGATAAATAAAGTTAAATTGCACAGAACTAAATATCTACACACAGATGCACATAAATAGATGAAATCTGAATAAGATCAATGAATTGCACCAATGTCAATCTCGTTGCCTGTGATATTGTAATTATAGTTGAGCATTAAGTTATCATCATGGAGGAATGAGGTAAAGGGCAAATGGAACCTCTATAATTTTTTAGACTTGTATGTAAATCTACAATTATTTCAAACTAAAGATTTAGAAAATATATTAACTTTTCATGTCCTGGCTCCGAGTTTACCACTAAAATTTGAGGTTGACTCAGAAGTTGTCTCTGAAATCAGGATTTAAGAACATAGCCAGGATCTCTGTTAACAAAGCTGTGCTCATTCATGAGGATGAATTATCTCTTAAATTCATATTTAGGGTACAGCTTAACAAATGAGGGAAGTGCAGAGTTGAAAATTTTTGATAGTTGATTTTTTCAAAATTAAAGAAAAATTTTAATGGTTATTTGTTTTTGAGACAGAGAAAGAGTGAGAGAGAGTGCAAGTAAGGAAGGGACAGAGAGAGAGAGAGAGAGAGAGAGAGAGAGAGAGAGAGAATACAAAGCATGCTCCAGGCTCTGGGCTGCCAGCACACAGCCTGATGTGGGGCTTGAACTTAGAAACCACAAGATCATGACCTGAGCTGAAGTAGGACGCTTACCCCACTGAGTCACGAGATGCCCTGATCATTGATATTTTAATAGACAGATATCAGTAGTCATTATAGGTGGTGGAGATTGGGGGGGGTGAGAGAGAGAGAGAGAGAGAGAACAAATGAACTAATTAGAAAAATCGCCATCTTGTAAACTTCAATAAAATAAATGATTCAGATAAGGATCATTGAGAGATACTAAAAAACACTAGAGGAAAGGTGATAAGAAACAGCATATTTCTACTTTCATAAAATCACCCTGTAGAGTACTTGCTAATTAGGAAGAGGAGAAAAACCCAAACAAACCTACCTTTTTGATGGAGCAACTAAGCTGTTACACTTAGCTGTGATCAAATTTGCATGACTAAAAGAGACGTCCTAACATTATCTGTCTCCTGATGTGGAATGTGAGTGAAATACATGGAAGCAGTATTAATGCCAAAAAAACTTTAGTCTAAATCCAAACAAATTTTTGAATTTAATTTTGTAGTTGCCCAAAATATGGAGAAGAATCAACTACACAAATCCAAAATATGGAATATTCCAAAAGCTCAGTTTGTTTCTTCAATAAATCCATATCATAGAAAAAGAAAAGAGAAAATGACATCACCAAGATGTCAGAATAGTAGTAGTTCTCTGCCTTTATCCCCCCACAATTCATCAATTTTGATAATGCCTATGGATAAGAATCTGAGAGTTAGATTGTAAAGCAGAGAAATTCTAACACACTGTTGGAAGAAAAACAAAACAAGACAAAACAAAACAAAAACCTGAGAATAGACACACTGAAGAAGGTATGAAGAAATGTTTTGCTTTGTCCACATCACCTCTTCCTCAAAGCAGACAGCTCACTGCCAAGAGAAGCCTCTTCAACCAGTGATTTCTCCCACAGAGAAAATAAGAGCATATGAATGAGTGACAAGCCATAAAAGATGCTTCCCAAGAAGACCATTTTTTTTGCCTTGTTTAGATTATTTAGGTTATCTACATGTCTGAGGGTATGAGAGAGGCTGGGAGCACACGAGCCAGGCTTGGAACTCACCAAAAGAATGCTACTAACTGCTTCAGGTTCTTCCTACTAACCAATTTGTGGACTCCATCAGGAAGGCCACCCATGAGCTACTAGGAACACCTCATCTGCAGAACCTCCCAGCCCCCAACAGCTTACATACCTCATCCCAGCCACATCTTTCTCCTCATCGTGGCCAGCTAACCAGCACATAATCATTAAGGATAACAAGTGGAAGCCAACTGCAGACTGCTAGCGAATAAGCCCAGAAAGCTAGCTCAACTCCATGGAATTGGAGGAAGGCTTATAAACTTGAGAATTTCAGGACACTATCTTAGGGGGAAAATGGAACACTCTAAGTAACTAGCATGGCTTCGTGGAATTATAAGAAGGCATATAATCTCAAGAATTTCCCAAGGGGAACAAGATTTCTAGAGTGGGAATATACATAGAAAAGGTCTGAACACACCCCAAAATCCTTAGCTATACTGATTTGTGAAGTTATCTTTCAAAGCCATCAGGAAAGGTTGGAGGAGGTGACTGTTTCTTTGAACACAGAGAAAATAATGCAAGACTTCAAAGAGCACAAAAACAAACAAACAAATAAAAAGAAACACAACATAATCAGAAGAACACAATAATTTTCCAGTAACTGACTTCAAAGAAATGGAGGTCTATGAATTTCCTAAAAGAATTCAAAAATAATTGTTTTAAAGAAGCTCAGTGAGCTACAAGAGAACATAGATAGGCAACTCACTGAAATCAGAAAAACAATACATGAATAAAGCAAAGCAACAGGTCAAACAGAAAATAGAAAATCTGGAGTTAAAAATACAATAAATAAAATGAAAAATGCCATAAAAACATCAGCATAAGACTTGGTCAAGCAGAAGAAAGAATTTGTAGACTCAAAGATAAGTCATTTGAAATTAATCAATTGGAGATAAAAAAAACATTTAAAAAATGAAGAAAACCTATGTGAAATATAGGACACTATTAAGAGAAACAATATTTGCATGTTAGGGGTCCCAAATGGAGAGAAAGTTAAAGGGGGAGAAATCTTATTTTATATAAAATATAGTCTAAAAAATTCCTAAATCTGAGGAGAAATATGGGCATCCAAATATGGGCATACCCATACAAATTTAACACAAAAGGGACTTCACAGAGATATATATACTCAAACTGTCAAAAACCAAAGATAAAGAGAATTTTTGAAGCAGCAGAGTATAAAAGAAAACCCCAGTAAATGTATAAGTGGATTTCACAGGAGAAATATTGCAAGACAAGAAACAATGAGATGATATATTCAAAGTGTTGGAGGAAAAAAATGCCAACTAAGAATACCTATTTCACAAAGCTGTCCTTCAGAAATGAAGGAGAGATAAAGACTCCCTGAAATAAATAAAAATGGAGAGATTAATCACCACTTGACTTTCTGTACAAGAAATGCGAATGGAAGTACTTCAAGCTGAAATGAAAAGATGCTAAATAGTAACATGAAAACATATGAAAGGATAAACCTCACTGATAAAGGCAAGTGTATGGTCAAATCCAGAATACTGTATTACTATAAGTATGATGTACAAATCACTTAACCATAGTATATAGAAAAAAATCTATAGTAGACATACAAAAGATAAAATTAAAGATTCAGTCAAGTATATCACTACAGCATACCAGAAGGACAAAAGCAAGAGAGAGAAAAAGGAACAAAAAACTACAAATCACCCAGAAAGCAATGAATAAAATAGCAACAGTAAGTGTTTACCTATCAATAATTATTTAAATGGAAATGGATCAAATCTCCAATCAACAGATGGAGTGGCTTAAACAATGACATAATCTGACTCTATTGTCTATAAGAGACTCATTTCAGCTCTAAGGACAACAAAGACTGAAAGTGAAGGGATGGAAAAAGATATTCCATACAAATGGAAACCATAAGACAGCAAGGTAGCTAATTTTACATCATACAAAATAGACTAAGTAAAAAATTGTAAGAAGAGACATAGAAGATGGTAGATAAATGATAGATAGATAGATAGATAGATAGATAGATAGATAGATAGATGATAGATAGATAGATAGATGATAGATAATAGAGAGATGTATAACTCATCTGAAGAAATAAACACTAATGCAATAATAGTAGGAGACTTTAATACCCTGCATCATTACAACATCAACACAGAAATGTTGAACTTAAGACTTTAAATTCTTTTTTTTTTTAAGATTTTTTTATGGGGCACTTGGGTGGCTCAGTCGATTGAGTGTTTGACTTCAGCTTAGGTCATGATTTCACAGTTTGCAAGTTCAAGCCCCACATCGGGCTCACTGCTGTCCCTGCAGAGCCCTCTTTGGATCCTCTATATCCCTCTCTCTGCCCCTGCCCCACTTGGTCTCTCTCTCTCTTTATCTCAAAAATAAACAAGCATTAAAAATTTATGTATATTTATTATGAGAGAGAGAGAAAGAGAGAGAGAGAGTGAGAGAGATTAGGGGAGGGGTAGACAGAGAGAAAGAGACAGAGACAGAGAATCTCAAGCAAGCTCTATGCTATCAACATGAAGCTCAATGTGGGACTCAACCAATGAACTGTGCTAAAGAGAACATGACCTGAGCCAAAATCAGGAGTCAGACGCTTAACTGACTGAGCCTCCCAAGCACCCCTTGAACAACAGTTTAAACCAAATGGACCTATCACACATATACAGAACACCCTATCCAACAGCAGTAAAATACATATGTTTCCAAAGTGTTAATGGAATAGTATCCAGAATATATCATATAGTAAGCCACAAAACAAGTCTTAGCTAATTTAAGATTTAAATTATATCAAGTATTTGGAGTGCCTAGGTGGCTCAGTTGGTTAAACGTCCAACTTTGTGACTTTGGCTCAGGTCATGATCTCACAGTTGATGATCTAAAGCCCCACGTTGGGCTCTATGCTCACAACTGAGAGCCTGGAGCTTGCTTTGGATTCTGTGTCTCCATCTCTCTCTGCCTCTCCACCACTCACATTCTGTCTCTCTTTCAAAAATAAATAAATATAAAAATATTAAATTATATCAAGTATCTTTTCCAATCACAATGGTGTAAAAAAATCAATAACAAGAATTCACAAATATATGCAAATTAAACAACCAATGGGTAGATATAAAAAGAATCAAAAGAGAAATAAAAAATACCTTGAGACAAACAAAAATGAAAACACAACATGCCAAAATTTATGAGATGTAACAAAAGCAGTTCTAGGAGTAATAGTTATAGCGATAAATGCCTACATTGAGAACTAAGAAAAATTTTAAATAAACTACCTAATTTTACACCTCAACAAACTAGAGAAAGAAGGATGAATGAAGCCCAAAGTTAGTAAAAGGAAATAAATAACAAAGATCAGAGTGAAAACAAATGAAATAGAGATCAAAGTAGACAACAGATAAGATAATTTGAAACTAGATGTTGGTTTTTTAAACAGATAAACAAAGTTAGCAAACATTTATTAAACTAAGAAATAAAAGAGATTCTAATAAACAAAATTAGAAATGAAAGAGGAGACATTACAATTGATACCACAAAAATATGATGAATATAAAAGGTTACCATGAGCAATGATATGTCAATAAACTGGACAGCCTAGAATAAATGGATAAATACATAAAACATATAACCAACTACAACTGAATCATGAAGAAAAACAAATCTGAATAGACCTACAATAAAAAAGAAGACTGAATCAATATTAAAAATTCTTCCAACAAAGGGCCAGATGGCTATACTGATTAATTCTACGAAGCATTTAATGACTAATTATTGCCAATCTTTCTCAAACACTTCAAAAAATTGAAGAGTAGAAAACATTCCCGAACTTATTTTATGAAGACAGTATTACTCTGATACCAAAGCCAGACAAGGACAAGAAAATTCAATTGTAGATCAATATTCCTGATGAACATAGATGAAAAATTCTCAAAATATAATACTAGTAAACAGAATTCAACAGTGTATTGAAAGAATTATACACTATGATCAACTGGGATATAACTCTGGGCTGCAAGGATTTCAACGTATGAAAATCAATAAAAAAATAAACCACATTAAGAGATTGAAAGGTAAAAATATATGATCTTCTCAACAGATGGAGAAAAAGCATGTGACAAAATTCAGGATCCTTTCATGATAAAAACGCTGAACACATTAGGTATGTAAGGAATGTCCCTCAATATAATAAAGTCCATATATGACAAATCTGCAGTTAACATCATAGTAATTGGTAAAACCCTGAAAACATTCCCTCTACTAGTTAGGGACAAGACAGGATGCTCACTCTTGCCACTTCTATCTACATAATACTGAAATCTCTAGCCAAAACAATTAAGCAAAAGGAAAAAGTCCACATATCCAAATTGGAAATGAAGAAATATAATAGTCTCTGTTTGTAGATGATATAATATTATTTACAGAAAGCCTTAAAGACTTCACACACACACAAAAAAACCTTTTAGAATCAATAAGTGAATTCAGTAAAGTTGTATTTCTATATACTAAAACAAACTATCTGAAAGAAAATTAAGAAACAAACCTATTTACAATAACATCAAAACTAACAAAATATGTAGGAATATATTCAACCAAGGAGGTGAAAGATATATACACTGAGAAGCATAAGATATTGAAAAAAGAACTTGAAGAAAACAGAAATAAATGAATGTGAATTTGTGGATTTTAAGAATTAATATCCTTAAAATATCCATCATACCCAAAGCAATCTACAAATTCAAGCAATTCATATCAAGATTCCAATGGCATTTTTCACAGAAATAGAAAAAGACAAACCTTAGATTCATATGGAAACACAAAAGACTCCAGATAGCCCAAGCAAACCAGAGTAAGAAGAGCAAATGTGAATGCATCAAACTTCCTTTTAAAAACTATATTATAAAGTTAAACTGATCAAAAACAGTATGGTGCTGGCATAGAAAGAGACACATAGATCAATGGAACAGGTTAACGAGTTCAGAAATGAGCCCATGCACATACAGGAAATAATCTTTGACAAGGGTGTCAAGAACACACGATGGGGATAATCTTTTCAATAAAGAGTATTGGAAAATTTGGATATCTATATGCAAATGAATGACATGGGATGCCTATCTGATACCTGAAACCAGAACATATCTAGAAGAAAACAGTGGTAAAGTACTTTGACATTGGTCTTGTGAAAGATTTTTTGGATACAATGGGAAAATCACTGGAGCAAAAGCAAAATCAACAGAAGAAATACAACAAACAAAAAACTTCACAGCAAAAGAAATCATCAACAAAATGAAAAAATAAACTACAGCGTGGAAGAAAATATTTGCAAGCCATATATCTGATAAGAGATCAAGATCTAAAATATATAAGGAACTCATACAGACCTTAGCAAAAATAATTAATAATAAAAAATAATCCAATTAAAAATGGACAAAGGACCTGAATAGACATGTTCTCAAAGAAGATATGCAGAGGGCCAAGAGCACATAGAAAGATGCTCAAATCACTCATCATCAAGGAAATACAAATCAAAACCACAACTAGATATCACTTCACACCTCTCATAATGGCTCTTATCCAGAAGGCAAGAAATAACAAGTGTTGGTAAAAATGAGCAGATATGGGAACCTTTGGGTGCTGTTGATAGAAAGGTACATTGGTGCAGCCATTATGGAAAACAGTATGGAGGTTTCTCAAAAATTAAAAATAAAACGACTAAATGACCCAACCATTCCACTTCTGGTTCTATATCTGAAGGAAATAAAATCAGTATCTCAAAGAGATATCTGGGGTGCCTGGGTGGCTCAGTCGGTTGAGAGTCTGACTTCTGCTCAGGTCATGATCTCGCAGTTCATGAATTCGAGTCCCGCATTGGGTTCTGTGCTGACAGTTCAGAGCCTGGAGCCTGCTTCAGATTCTGTGCCTCCCTCTCTCTCTGACCCTCCCCTGCTCATGCTCTCTCTCTCTCTCTCTCAAAAATAAATAAAACATTAAAAAAAAGAGATATCTTTACTCCCATGTTTATTGCAGCATTATTCACAATAACCAGGATATGGAAACAACTTAAGTGGTTGTTGATGGATGAAATGATAAAGGAAATGAGATAAATATTGTGATATACATTGGGATATGTACATATAAAATAATAATTGTATATTGTACAATATACTATACATAGTTATATATATTTTATATAACCTTTATATATATGCATATATATATAAACATTAATCAGCCATAAGAAAGGAAAGCCTACCTTTTGACATAGATAAACCTGGAGGGCATTATGCTAAGTGAAATAAAACAGACAGAAGAAGATGAATACTGAATGCTATCAGTTAGATGTGGAATACATATTTTATTATATATTTATATACATATATATGTCAAACTCAGGAGTAGAGTATTGAATATTGGTTACCAGGGACTTGGCAAGGGAGAGATGGTGGGCTGTTGGTCAAGGGATATAAACTTTCAGAATAAATTGAGGAGCTATGTACATCATGGTGACTATAGTTAATAATACTGTACTATACACTTGAATTTGCTAAGTAGATTTTAAGCATTCTCACCATATGCACACACACACACACACACACACACATACACACACACGTGAAGTAAGGTGACAGATGTGTTCATTTGATTGTGGTAATCTTTCTAAAATGTGGCACAGTATAACAGTGTACACTTTAAATATATACAATTTAATTTTTCAATTATACCTCAATAAAACTATTAAAAGTTAAAGAAGAAAAAAGGAAAAATATAAAAAGAAAAAAGAGAGGAACTTCTAGATTAAAAAGATATATTTCTGCTTTTAACAAAAGTTGTAAAGGTCATTTTTGAAGCAACTGAAAAATTTGAATATGGACTATGTATTAGATGACATTAGTGAATTATTTTGAATTTTCTTATACTTGATTATCACATTATGTGATTATAAGATTTTCTAGTAGTTCAGCAACATAAAAACACAACAAGAAAATACAACAAAATGTTTACAATTGTTCATTCTAAAGCTTACCTATTATATAGTTTATCAATGTACTATTCTTCCAACTTTTTTTGCATGTTTAAAAGTTTCATAATATGAAAATTTAAAAAGCAGAAGAATAATCCAAAGGTGAAAGATGCATTTTGAGAGGGTGAACTCTTTGCCACAGATATCTGTCAGAGAAGTCAGCTTTCTCCACTGACTATATTGACAATGCTGCCAAGGTTCTGTCCATCTCTAGGGGCCTATAATTTACATGCTAAAATATTATGTTTCTATAAACTAGTTTGCTTTAAGAGAAGATTAAATGAGATAGCTTGTGTCTGGCATAGGTACTTTATTTGCGGGAAAAAGATATCCTATCTTGATGGAACTGAGCATTCCAAGTGCAGAAAGATATACTGGGTAACAGGAATATCCACTGTGCTCTTACTTAGTATGTCTATAGACTCTTTACCACACAAAAAGGAGGAGTTTATTATTTCCTGAATGTTTTTCCATAAAGGCATATGTGCCTAGTAGTTTCCATATTGGACAGTACATTTCTAGAAGGTAGAGAGAAATATGATACAATGTGTTTCCTCTCCCTTAAAAATCCCTACCATTTCTGAGTTATAAGGAACTTCAAGTGTTTTCATTCAGGTATGACTTTAATATCAAACATCATAAATAAGAAAGGAGAAGCCTTTCAGGTTTTGGAAGTCAGAATGCCAGGGAGAAAAAAAAAATCTTGGAGTCAGTTCTTACTAGAACACTGCAAACTCCAAGGGGGTTATCATGACTTGTGTTGCCAGCTAAGAAATCAGTGAAGCTAGAGCTTTTCTTTTTTTTATTTCTTTTTTTAATAGTTTATTGTCAAATTGGTTTCCATATAACACCCAGTGCTTTTCCCCACAAGCGCCCCCCTCCATGACCATCACCCTCTTCCCCTTTCCCCTCCCCCTTCAGCCCTCAGTTCATTTTCAGTATTCAATAGTTTCTCATGGTTTGTGTCCCTCTCTCTCCCCATCTCTCTTTCCCCTTCCCCTCCTTGTGGCTCTCTGTTAGGTTTCTCCTGTTAGACCTATGAGTGCAAACATATGGTATCTGTCCTTTTCTGCCTGACTTATTTCACTTAGCATGACACCCTTGAGGTCCATCCACTTTGCTACAAATGGCCAGATTTCATTCTTTCTCATTGCCATGTAGTACTCCATTGTGTATATATACCACATACTCTTCAGCAGTCTCAGACCTGCTTTCTAAGCCAGATCTGACTGTAGTGCACTTGATGCACTGGGAGTGTGCTTTCTGAATGTGATTCATAAGGAACAGAGTTGGGTGCTTAGTAGGTGCCAGGCCTTGTGCACAGCATTTTTTTCCCATGGGTTACCTGACTGAATCCTTACAACAATCCTGAGTTGAAAATGCAGGGGGTTTTCTACTAGGATTATCTGAAAAGAATAATCTTTATGTGAAACAACGGGAAAGTGTCTTTCTTAAGAAGAGAGTGAAGACTCCAAAATTGATTCATTATGGGGAGTATAACTAACTGGAGACTTGGTCCTTAATGCAGAATGCTTTTCAGAAATTGAACTGTTCTGATGACCATATAGACTCATTTTTGCCTTTAAGATATATAAATGGCTTAAGTGATCCTAGTGATTTTGAAAATTTTATGACTCATATTCTTTATATACAAAATATGGATTTGAACAGTGAAAATTTAGACAATTCCTCCTCTACAGTAAGTTTGAGTTCCTTAACCAAAACCATTTGGTTTTGAATGAGTAATGTAAACATGTGCGTAGCCTATCTGTGATACAGAAAGGGGAATCTCAGACAGGTAGAAATAAGAGCTGTAACTCCTTAAAAACCTGAGTTAATGTTGCTCCTAATGCTGTTGTAGTTCCAGAATACTGTTGTAGATAAAGAATGTGAATGAACCACTTCCTAAAAGTTAGGCCATTCTTACAGTTTTATACAGCATCTAGCGATCTTTCCTAGGTATCTAAAAGTTACAACCCTAAAGTCATGAGTGAAATGGAGAAAATATATTAGCTATGGACACTGGAGATGGTCTACAATCTTTTTTTTTTTTGAATTGGTTTGATGTTTTAAAGTCTGTACTGAGGGGTCTCTGGGTGGTTCAGTCAGGTAAGTATTTGACTCTTGATTTCCGCTCAGGTCATGATCACATGGTTCCTGGAATTGAGCCCCACACCCAGGTGAGTGCTGACAGCATAGGGCCTGCTTGGAATTCTCTCTCTCTCTCTCTCTCTCCCTCTCTCTCTCTCAAAAATAAATAAACTTAAAAAAACCTGTATTGAGAAGTAAAAATCTTGAATTAAATGAGGTAATTTATTTTACTGACACTTTTGAAATAAAGAAAAATAAAAATCTCCCAGAGAATTATGTGAGATTTCAGATAAACAGAATAATTTATGAATGAAGATGTACAAGAAATGGGGGAAATTCTAATTTCTAATGGCTTGGAATACTTTTTTAACTGGTGTCAGTAAAACTTAAAAATAAAACCATCGTGTTGAATCTCATGCCAGGGATGGCCAAATTTCTTATCAGAGAGTCTGGAATTGGCATTACCTGCTGAAATGGCTCTTCAGCACAATGAATTAGTTTCCCCTGCAGGTATTGATTCAGATTCTTTCGCAATTGAAGATAATCTGGCTCATAGATCTGAGTCTAGAAAAAGTGATTCATAAAAAATTAAAAGAATCTGATGGCAAAACTTGAGAGACTATTGAATGCTGAGAATGAACTGAGGGTTGAGGGGGAAGGGGAAGGGGGGAAAAGAGGTGGTGGTGATGGTGGAGGGCACTTAAGGGGAAGAGCACTGGGTGTTGTATGGAAAACAATTTGACAATAAAATATTATGGAGAAAAAAAAAAAGAAAAAAAAGAATCTGATGGCCAGCAATCTTTTTTTCTAAAGAATTTCCTTTGTGTCAATTTTGTCACCTTTACTCCAAGAAAATCTACCACATTATATGATACAGTCCTATTGAATTTTGATTGGGTAAATGAGTTAACTTTCACCAGTTAACAAAGTGCTAACATTTCCCCCCTTTCCAGGTTTTTAGATTATTTCCAAACAGGTAAAGTTATATGATTAGTAATGGAACTCAATGTGATTTTTTATAGTTTTGAGGACAAAAACAACAGCAGTGAATTATCAACTCCCTATGTTAAAGATAGCATTTCTGATTTATTACTTTAGTAGGTTTTTTTAAATTCAGAAGAACTATTATAAGTGGAGAGATAATACAGCAATAGCCATATTTTATAACTTTATTTATTTAGTTTTATTTATTTACTTAGATTTACTCAGAATTATTTGCCTACAATTATACAAGGAGAAATGACTTCTATAAAAAATAATATAAATATTTATCAGTGGACCCATGCTTTGCCAATTCCCTGCTCTGTATCTGTGTTTAGAGCAACAACAATAACAACAACAAAAACACAAGTGTCCTCTGACAAGCATATGCCAGATCCTCCCCTGGTTGGGCATATTGATCTTGATAATTCTGAACAAACACCATTTCAGAGAAAACAGAACAAAAAATTACTCAAGGTTTTAGAAGCCCTTGATATGCTACTCTTATTGTAATACTCAACCCTAAAAAGTGTCAGATTGTTTTCTGTATTTGAGTCTGTTTTGTTGTTTACGTGCATGTTTCTTTGAACACACTTCTAGTTGCCAGAAGCAAAGTGAGGTGGGGAAGGATGGGTGAAATAAATAAAAAAGATTAAGAGGTACAGACTTCCAGTTATACAATTAAAAAGTCACAGAGATGAAGAGTACAGCACAGGGAATATAGTCAATAATATTGTAATAATGCTGTATGGTGACTACACTTATGGTGAGCATGAGTAATGTATAGAACTCTTGAATAAATATGTTGTACACCTGAAGCTAATATAACACTGTATATTATTTAGACTTCAATTAAAAAAAGTGTCAGTCAGAAATAATGTCAGAAAAAATTGCCTTATAGGAAAAATAGGATTTGAAAAGGAAACCATAAGTTATGTTCATAAAGGATCATGTCACCAAACTAAAAAGAAGCAGCTTTTCAAGATATTTCTAGCCATTAACCAAAATTTTCTAGTAGACATTTTCAAGGACCATAACTATTTCTTAGGATACACAGTGCAATTTTTAAACTGTGTTTTTGAAAGGGACTCCATACAAAAACATTATAGCACAAGAGTTTTTCACTAAAATGTGTCACTTCTGCCTAGAAGTCTAAAGAGAAAACAGGAAAGAGAGAAAGAAACTGAAATTATATGTACTGGATTATTTCCCTGAATTGAATGGCTACAGGGCAATGGCTCTCCAAGATTCAGAGAAGAGAGGATGGAGCAGTAGAACAGCAAGGGAAAAGAAGTTCATTGAATGGGGGAGCATGGGGAAGGATGGAGTGCTGGCACATTTTATGCCCACCAGGGAAGTCCCCAGGAACAGAAGAGTGACCTCATTTCCCTGCTACTGCAGAGGTCTTTGAGAAAGTCACTGCCTCCTGGCTGCCACCCTATGTTTCACACATCCATGGGCTGCATGCAGACAAAGCAAGAGAACACTGCATTTTAGTGCTACAGAAAAAAAAAAACAAAAAAAAAACGCCCCCAAACCAAAAACCAAAAAACAAAAAACCAAAGAATTCAAGGAGAATGGTGATACTACTTCTGTCTGTGATTACAGGGAGAGGAAAGCATATCCAGTGAGCCAGTCTTCAGTAAATTCCTCCCAACTGCAACTTTAGGCTCTTCAAAATTAGACCATGCTGCTCAAAAGTCATGCTCAAGTAAAAGAAACTTCCTTGATTTAGAAATGTAAAGAGTTTAATAGAGAAACAAGGCCAGAATACATCTGCATCTTGAAGAGCCTTTTATGACTTCATGGTATATATGACAAATTCTATTAACATTTTCCTTAACACTGAGCAATTGATTCTTATGGTCCAAATGGTGAAACTATTTTCAATAAATGAATGTATTAACTGTGAGACTACTCATTAAAATGTAATATTGCAGCTATCAACTGCAGAATACATTATAAAAATTTTAGCCAGTATATGAGAAACAAAATGTTTTTATTTGTACTATAAAGAAAAAGCAATTCTGTTGTCAACTCTGTACATTTTTATTGAACTTTTTATAATTTGTTTTTTAAATTTCTTATAAAACCATTTGCAAATTATATACTTAGTTTAATAAAATGCTTTGAACAACTCCCCTCCTGCACCCCTGCCAAATGGGTATTTACATGTATGCCAAACAGGCATTAACTTGTTTTTGAAGATCAGAAGTTTGCTTGGTCAGACAGTCTGCTTCCTTAGGTTCTGCTGCCTTTGAGGGTTTTTTATTCACCAGGGTCTTCTATAGCCACTACTGAAAGGGTTTAGGAGTGTGTGTTAGTTTCTGAAGACTTTTGTAACAAAATATTACAAACTGAGTCCTTTAGCTATCAAAAATGTATTGCCTCACAGCTCTGGAGGCTAGAAGTCCAAATTTAAGATGTCAGCAAGGAGGCTCCTTCTGAGAGTTATGAGAGATAATCCATTCAATGCCTCTTCCCTTGATTGCCTTCCTTCTGTATATCTTCATGTGGTCTTCCCTCCATGTGTACATATTATTAGGGTCCTTCCAATGACCTCCGTTTTCACTCTTATCTTCAAATAAGGTAACATTCTGAAGTACTAAAGGTTAGGACATTGACATATAAAGGAGGGGAGTGCAAAATTCAATTTGTAACAGAGTGAATTCCTCTTTGGGAAGCTGTTTTACCCATACCATCCCAGAAAGGGTACCAGAATCAGGGAGCTGAGGAATTTGTGGGTCATTATTTGGTGGACTTGGGTTTCTCTCTTGAAATGAAATTCCCCCGAAACCCTGTTGGCTGCTAGTTGAATTCCAATTTCATTTTCTAGTGACAAAGGCCAATATTTTTGTATGAAGATTTTAAGTGTGCACCTTCCCTCACAGTATTTCTGACTATAAGTATGTGTTTCTGTCCATTACTTGTGTCCCAGATAAATGAATTCTACCCTTCCCTCTGCCTCTAACTACAGGGAAGCATGTACCAGGCTCCACTTTCTGAGCAGACACCATGTGGCAGACTGTGTGCTAAGCTCCTTACAGAAAATATTCTCTTTTTTTCTTTCTTATAAGTCAAGGAGGTAGGTAATGGTGTTTCTGTTTTATAGATGAGAACACTAAATCATAAAGAAATTAAATGATTTGCTCAAGGTTTGTGTTTAGCCTTTTATTAAAGGAGATTTGATATCCATCATACTTTTTAATTTAGTAGAGACAAAATATCACAGCACACAGAAGAGGAGGAATGCTAAGAGAACTGAGAGGTTAGAGAGGAATTTCATGAGTCTCCAAGATTAGGACCAACACCTATGTTTAAAAATAAACAATATTCTATGTTCAGAGTCACATTATTCACAATAGTCAAAAGGAGGAAGCAACTCAAGTGCCCATCAGTGGCTGAATGTTGAATACGCATGAATGGATGAACAAAATATGGTATGTACATGATGGAATATTAGTCTTAAACAGGAAGGAAATTCTGATACCTGCTACCACATAAATGAAACTTCTGAACTTTGTATCAAGTGAAATAAGCCAGACACAAAAGGACAAGTTATATGAGATTCCTAGAGTCATCAAGTTGATAGAACATGGAAAGTAAAATGATGATTTCCAAGGGTCAGGAGGGGTGGGAAACTACTGTTTAATGAGTACAGAGTTTCAGTTTGAGAAGATGAAAGATTTTAGATATGGATGATGGTGATGGATGCAAAACAATGTAATTGTACTTAATGCCACTGAATTGTACACTTACAGATGGTTAAGGTGTTATATTTTATGTATTTTATCACAATTAAAAATGTTTTTAAAAAAGGCACTGATTCCTATCCATACACTTAAAATAGTTTTGAATCTATATCTCCCTGCAATTATATAATAAGGTCCTTTGATTGATCACTCAGAATGATCTACAGGAAACTCAGAATCTGTATAGAAAATAATAGCCTTAAGACAGAAGCAGGGTTTTTGTGTGCATCTTCAGTCAACAAATCTGTGTTTACTTAAAGGATGGTTTTAGGATCCATTGGTTGATGTGGGTTTGGCACAAGTGTGTATACTCCTGAAGCACAGCTGTAAGGTGTGGGCTCTGGGACTTCTCACTATAGTTAAGTTCTTTTTTTCCCCAGGCTCTGCACAGATAAGTCTAAGCAAGGCAGGTGATGATAGGTAATGGAAATTGCCATGGAAATATCCACTGATTCAACCCTGACTGCAAAATGATAGGGTGCTTGGATTAAGGAGATAGCGAGTCCTTCAGAGGCTCATTCCCTGTCCAAGAATGGCACAGAGGGATGACCTAGCCACACCTAGAAAAAGGCTCCCCATCAATGACCTCCTTCTCTCCCAGTCCCTCTGTTATGACCACCAAAGTTTGATCCTCATAAATTTTTGTCTGGCTTATTCCTCAAAGTCTTCTCCTTTCAGTCTTAAAACATTCCAGTACTTCTACAATTTGCAGTTAGGGTGATGATTATAAAATGTAAATTGAATTATACTATCCTTCTCTTGTACTCCTCCCTATCTCCAGATTTGCTATGGAACATGATTAAAACTCAATGAATTCATGTCAAGGTCTGGTACATGCACATTTACTCAGCTTCAGCTCTTTTTAGTCATCACCCTGACATAGAATCACATGTAACTCATAGTCTGCAACACTAGCAAATGGTGCTCTGTCAGCCTGAGCCCCAGGTTCCTCCCCTTCCTCCAACCAGCCACTTTTAGCTCAGACTTTAGCTCAGCCACAGTTAAATTTCTTTGTTTACCTTGGTCCTCAAAGTTCACTGGTTGGTTATGACCTCCTCCTCTCCTCTGGAAGGAGAGACCCTTGAGGGTTGGTCAAATTTTTTGTTTTTAAACTTCCTGCCCCTGGCATGGTGCCTGCCTCTTCATGGGATTCAGTAAGCAATGAATGTTAAAAACATTGTGCTAAGTATTTCAGCCTCTTATTTAGCCATTACAAAACCCTGTAGGTTTTTCATTGAGCACCAGACTTAAATCCATCCTTCCAGGTGTCCTTGCAAGGTGCTACTATGGTACAGTGCACAGAACTGTTTTTGGAAGAATGTAGGGCATGTCAAAGGCTTTTTAACATTCATTATCTATTAGGAATCTGAATGAACCCTCTATGGGACTTTTCAGATAGGTTTTATCCCATGTTCCTCTATGTAAGTGAGTAAGGAGATGTTATAAGGGTAAAAGTAAATTGCCAGATTGGGAGACAAATAGGAAATAGAAGTCAGGGAAGTGGCTTAGGTATAGCAGAGACAAGAGGATGATCAAATTTAGTATTTTCCCATGGCAAAATTAATAACTGATTTATGATCTGCAATCTTTCTTTCCTTTTTCAATTTAAACTGAACAAGGGCAAAATAATATTTTATCATGATGATGATAATGATAATTACTATTACTATTCAAACTTGCAGGAGGCTGGTTTCTGTCAAGCCCTGGCTCTGTCATTTGATTGTAACATAAATAAGTGGCATTGGGTGAATTCTCTGGTCCTTCAACCCCAATACCTCATGGAGGATTAATCCAAAGGATGATTTGTTGTTGTTCATGTGTTTCCTATAATGAGTACAAACTCCCTGTCACATTTAAATAAAAGCCCAATTACATCTCCATAGCCACAAGTGCTATTATCTTTTTGTGTGGCTATAAAAGTTAACGAGTTTCTTATTGCTTTACAAAGTTTAGAAATAAAAGGCTTCTGGGAGTATAGCTCAGTGATAGAGCATTTGACTGCAAAAATAAAATGCTTCTAATAGATGCTGCATAAGGTAAGGTCTGCTCTGCTTTGCTCTTTTTTGGAGGGACCCTGGACCTCAATGACTTCACCCTCTACTGCTTCTCACTTGAAAATATGGTCTTCTTTACATTTTCCCCCTACTCTTTGCATGTAAGTGTAAAAAAGGTATTAAATATAATGAGGCAGCACTGAAGAAAACTGTATCAAATCAGTTGAAGAGAACTGAAGTAGGTTTCTATGGACTACATGTTTTTGAAGGAGATACACAAGGCTGACAGCCTATTAAAAAATTTAATAGCATGTGCTCACCCACTTGCTGGGCACTCTCAAGGTCTTGTGCAACAAGGATTCACCTGGGAACTGCCAGGACAGACTCTCAATTATTAATCACCAACTGACCTCTATATTTAAGCATCAGGTCTCATAGTCCTGGACCTGACTGATTTTATTTCTCCCTGCAGAGCCTGACTTTTAAGAATTAAGTTATTCTAGGAAAAAAAAAAGCCAAATAACTATCTCTAGAAATTTTGATATTTTTCCTTCATATTTTGAGAAGCATTGCAAAAACAAATGACAGAGTTTATACTGTTTTCTCCTTGCATTTAGTGCAGTTAGGCAGTTAGTTCATCTTACAGATAAGAAGGCTGAGACCCAAACCCAGTGCCTGGTGGACAAGTGCAGTTCCAGACAAGTGCAGACCAGTGAGCCTTAGAGACCAGGGTAAGTGGAGAAACTTAGTGCATGCTTATTTGATGGTTATAAAAATAGCTTTTAATTCTTTTTTAGAAAGTGGGTAAGACTAGTTTAGCATTCCTGATTTCTTCCAATCTTATTTCTTCCCATTACATATGGGGAAACTTGAGGCTGAGCATCAGAATTTACTCATTACAAAACGTAAATTGACTTCTATTTGAAGATGACTTTTCTTACTCTCGCTGCCCTTCAACACTCATCAAACATGTATATAAATGACAACAACAACAAAATAAAGAGAAAAAGATAACCATCATAAATGGAGAAGAAGAGGTATCACACCATTCTATAAAACAGGAACACAGTCACAGTTTTAAAGGAAGAGCTTTGGCACCTTGACTGGAGCTATATAAAGGTTTTGACCTCTGCCACCTGAAACCCCAGGCCAGCCTAGACATGCTCCTAAAAGGGAGAGGCCATGGTCAATCTGTGAGTTCCAGGTTTTAGATGCTTTCACTATTGGAAGAGAGCCAGAGATGTACAGGACACCAGTGTCAAGGTGAGAGCCTGGGAAGGATTTGAGAGGTTAGACCGGGTGGTGGGTGGTGGGTGGTGGGAAAAAACAACCTCAGGGCAAAAGTAAGTAAATAATGAATAAATTAAATATATACATAAATAAATACTACTGACTCCTCTCTCCAGAGATGAGTCAGGCAGAGATAAACAGCCTAAACCTATGGATAAAAACTGCCATCAAGCAGCCAATCAACTGTATACTTCAATGAAGGGGAAAAGAGAAGACAGAGGTATATCAACAACATATATCATGAGAGCCATTATTCAGGGAAGCAGAGAAGAATTCTGACCAATAGTTCTTGATTGCTGCCAAAATATGTGTAGCAGACAGCAAGTGGTGTCCTTGAAATAAGAGCTCATGTAAAAGTTAGGATGTTCAAATAAGAGCCCAGGTGCCAGTAGGAGAGGATGTGAACAGACCTTCAGAATCCAGTAAAAAGAACACTGCAGAAATGAAAAATATGTATGAATCAAAAAAAAAAAAAAGATAAAAAAAATACAAGGCGCATGATACAATCAGGTCTTGGCAGAGACCTGGGAGAAATCTCACAAAGTCTGAAGAACTAGAGAATTTTGAAAATGCTTTTAGAAAAATGATGCAGCAAGGGTGACATAGCTTTCACCCCACTGTTTGAAGCCTCCCAGCCTCACGATCTACCCATGGGCTCTGGTGGGGCAAGCAAATGCCCAGGCCTACCTTAACTGCTCTGTACACCTTTTTGGATAAAGCTGTTTTGCTGGACTTAGCCTCCCTGCTCTCTTTGCCAGATGACGTCCTTTGCTTTCCAAATATTTTCTTAAAGCATTTTCTCTTGAAATCTTCCCTGCCAACTCTAACCCCCATGCTTTCTGCAGGGCAGTGAAAACAGCTCACCTCAAAGCTTCTTTTCAGTTTTAAATCCTTTGATTCAGTGGCTACCAGCCATCCTACCAGCAGAGTTGCCTTTGACCTTCCAGTTGCCTCTCACTGACCCTGAGCACAGAGAATGTCACTCGTCAGGAGAGCCAGCATTTTCTGTTCTGATATTTTCTTGACATGCTTGATGTCTCTCTCCACATTGGTCAGTGCCCTGGCTGATCTAGAAAGGAAACAAATTCAGTTTCATTTAAGTCAAAGGAAGTTTTCTTGCGATAAAATAGGGTATAATTCTCAGTGAAGATTTATCAGTCATGAGAACCTGCACTTAATTACATAATATCAATATTTAGAAAACAAAGGCATAGAAAACACAGGAAAGAGTGGGAGGTGACTTGAATGCTTTGCACTTGGTCCTTGAGAAGGTTGCTACCAAAAAGACTAGAAAATATTTAAATCACACAATTGACCAGGTAAATTATTATTATTAATCAATGTGGAGTTTGGAATTTATACACATAGTGAGTTACACTATATATTACACATATATCATGTGAATTATACCATATATACTTATTTATATGTACACATATGTATAGAAACACACATATAACTAATTGATACATACATATCTAAATATATACTTATGCGGGTAAGGTGTGTGTGTGTCAACACTCAGATTTAAGGTATGTAGCAGCATTATTCCAGGTGATCAAGAAACATACACAAAATTTGACTACATATTAAGCTACAAAGTAAAACTGTAAGTTCCAAAAAGTAAAAGAAACATAGGCAAAGTATTTTCTAAACCCATTCTGTGAAACTAAAATCTTACACAAAAATATCAAATATCTAACATAAATATCAGAAATTGGAAATAAAATCTCTTGGATTAAAAAATGAATTAAAAACAGTAATACATAATATAAAGAAAGTGATAATGAAGCATACACATCACGTCCTATGGGATACAGCTAGAACAATGTTCAGGGTAAAATTCATGAAATGCAATAAAATTAATTGGAGTGGAAATAAGTTATTAATAAGGATAAAGGATTTAAATTTTTTTTTATTTTAGAGAGAGTGCCAGTGAGCATGAGCAGGAGAGGGATAGGGGGAGACAGAGAGAGAGGGAAAGAGAGAGGGAGAGAGAATCACAAACAGGTTCCATGCTCAGCATGGATTCTGACGTGGGGCCTGATCCCAAGATCCTGGGATCATAACCTGAGCAAAATAAAGAGTAGGTTGCTCAGTTGACTGAATCACCCTGAGTCCCAAAGATACAAAGTTTTAAAAATAATACAATAGTAATAGAAAAATTGTAGAACCGGGTGCCTGGGTGGCTCAGTCAGTTAATCATCTGACTCTTGGCTCAGGCTCAAAATATAATATCACAACTTGTGGGTATGAGCCCCCCATCAGGCTCTGCACTGGCATCTCAGGGCCTCCTTGTGATTCTCTGTCTCTCTGTCTCTCTCTGTCTATCTCTCTTTCTGTCCTTCTGCTACTCATGCTTTCCCCCTGTCTCTTGCTCTCAAAAATAAATTAACATTAAAAAAAGAGAAAAATTACAAAACCAAATTTCAGGATCATATTCTTAAAGCTAAAATTCAAAACCATTAGCTAACATAATCAAGGGGAGAAAAAAACAGTTTTTAATATAAAAAACATTAATAACTAAGATCATTTGGCTCAATTTCATGAAAACATATGGAAGAATCCGAATGAAATAGATGATTTCCTAAGAAACTTTTGAAAAAACATCAAAAATGGTCTCAGGGGAAATAGAAAATTTAAACAGAACAATTTTCATAGAAAATTTGGAAAAATGTGTCAGTAAGTTATTCAAACACCAGCCCCAAATACTTACATAGAGAAGAGTTTACCAAACCTTTAAGAACTGCATAGAATGCTCTATTTAAGCCATTCAGTGGATAGTATAAGAAGGATATTTTGTTAATAAAGCAAACAAAATTTATAGTAATCTCAACCAGTTAGCACAAAAAGATAGATATCCACTTTATCATGACTATTAATGTAAATGACCTAAATAAAATATTAGAAACAGAAGCCAGAATTATAGCATTATTCTAGGATTACCAGAATGGCTTGATACTTCAAAGCCTATTAAATAATTTATTATATATTCAAATGATGTATCATTTTAAATAAAAAATGAAAAATAGTCATCTCTACAAATTTAAAAAAAAATTTTTAATTTAACATTTATTCTTGGTTTAAAAGTGGATAAAAATCATAACTGATGAAATCTATATATCAACCTCAAGTCCATTATTACTATAATAGGAGAACACTAGAAGCTTTCCCATTAGGGGCAAAAACCAAATTAGTATATTGAGCAATATCACTGGCATTGAACATTGCTACGGTGGCACTAGCTGAAAATTTTAGGAAGAAAGAAGACATTTGGAAGCTGGGAAGGAAGAGATAAAGTTATCTTTGATTGCAAGTACTGTGATTGTATACCTGGATAACCTAAGAAAATATACTGATATAAAAAATAAAAGAATCAGACAAAAGGGATGGGTAAAAATAAATAAATATAGGGGGAGGAGCCAAGATGGCGGAGAGGAAGGGAGCTCTGTAAACTCTGTCTGCCCCATTTATCAATTACTTTCATCTACAAGAGCGGAAGGAGAAAATACGGACTCCAGAAAGAATAGAACCTCAAGGATACCTGAGTGAGTGAGGGCGAATGGGGGAGATCTGAAAACAGGCCAGGCCAGGGCGGGCAAGGGAGACAAAATCCCCAGCCCAACGTGGGGGAAGCGCACGGAGCCCAAGAGACAAAGGGAAGAGACAGGGGAGCACACTTCCCAGCGAGAAGTGGTCTGGGCTGCAGCTGCGCCAGGGGCGAGCAATTTGAACTTGGTTTTGGGAACTGGACCACGGACTGCATTTCCACGGTGCACCTCGCCTCTGCATGGACTGCGGGAATCCCAGGTGCCCACAGGAAAAAATAGGGCCCACACCTACACGAACCCTGACAAGGAGTCAGTGGCAGGTGGAGGCCTGGGAGCACGCTAAGACTGCAGGAGCTCCCAGCTCATTTCCAGCAGAGCACAGCACTTGAGCAACAGCTACCGGAAACCAAGAGAGACTCAGTTTTTCTTTTTTTTTTCCCTTTCCCCCATTGCAATTGTGATCCTGGCTGGGGGTGAGGACTCCGCAATTAATTGAGTCTGTGAAGGTGCTCACTTCACCTCCTGATGCTCCTTTCTCCTCAGGCAGGGGCGGAGCCTCTGAGAACAGCCTCCAAGACCTACCACATCAAACCACGCCCATCCACCAGGAGGAGCTGCTGCTGCTTTTTTTAATATAAAAATTTTTTTTCTTCACTTGTTTCGTACTTATTTCTTTGTCATTATTACCTCTTTTTCCTTTTTCTTTACTCAATTCTTTTAAATTTCACTCCTTATTTTCTTTTCTACTTTCTCCCTTACTTTTTCACCTTCTTGCAACCCAGATATATTCTCCTGTATCTCATCCTTACCTCTCTCCTAAACTGGTCATACACTTTTAAACTGTCTACTGTCCTTTGTTGTCTCCGACCCCCTTTTATATATTTTTTTCTTCTTTCTTTCTTTTTATTTTCTCTTCTTCTCTTCGTCTCTTTCCCTCCCATTTTCTTTCTTTTCTTTCCCCCCTGTAATGTGTTTCTTTGTTTGATTTGTCTGTGTGTATGTGTGCTTCTGTTCCCTCTGTGTTTGTCAGTCTGTCTTCCTTCTTAGGACTACACCAAGAAACAAGCCAAAGTGTGCAAGAAGGCAAGTCCCAAATATTGCAGAGTAGGGAAATAAAATACTCACAGGCACAACAAGATAAACTGAGAGACATCATTAAGAGAATATTTCCTGAAAAAGCAGGCCCTGGACAGTCAATAATTCTCCTTTAACAGAGAAATATTAATAGGTGCGCAAAGCACAACGAGCTTTCTAAAGGTGACAAGAGACAGAAAACTAGCAAAAATGACAAAACGAAGAAACTCTCCCCTAAAGAACTTCCAGGAGGAAGTCACAGCCACAGAACTGCTCAAGGCAGATCTAGACAACATGTCAGATCAAGAATTTAAAAAGCTTGTCGTAAGATTAATCACCGGGGTTGAGAAAAGCATCAAAGCATCAACTGATGAGTTAAAAAAGGCTATAGGTGAGGTGAATAACAAACTGGAGGCAGCCACCTCAAGGATTGATGAGGCAGAGAGAAGAATAGGTGAATTAGAAGATATAGT
>NC_043708.1:118594543-118599986 GCF_006229205.1 Suricata suricatta
CAAAACTTGAGAGACTATTGAATGCTGAAAATGAACTGAGAGTTGAAGGGGAAGGGGAATGGGGGAAAAGAAGTGGTGGTGATGGTGGAGGGCACTTAAGGGGAAGAGCACTGGGTGTTATATGGAAAACAATTTGACAATAAAATATTATGAAAAAAATTTAAAAAAATAAATATATAAATAATCAAATAAATAAATAAATAAATAATAAAACAAGAAGAACAACTGTAGAATTACCCAGGACTTAAATAAGACATCTATAAGACTTTTATGAAGAAAATTGTAAAGTGCTATTGAAGGACTTCAAAATGTCTTAAACAAGTGGCAAATCATACAATGATTAGGCATTAATTACATTAAGCTGTATTTGCGATCCATTAAAGTACCAATTGGATTTTTCCTTTGGAACCAGACAGGTTGATTCTTTATTTTAAAGAGATAAACAAATAAGGAAAGTAGTTAGGAAAATTCTGGATATGAAAAACTATGAGAATGGAAAACCCATTTAGATAGTAAACTATATTACAAATATACACTTAATAAAAAGTGCACTAGTGGCACATAAATTAAGAAATCCACAGAACAAACTAAAAATTCCATAAACATAGCACAATATGTAGAGACATTAAGTCAGTTATTATGGCAACATTTTAAGTAAGAAAAGTATATTCTTCAAAATATGATGTTGACAATTTGTGTCTATCTGATTAAAAAAAAAAAGAGTGAAAGCCCTAGCTGCCATGACACAGAAATAAATCCTAAATAATCTAAGGCTCAAATCCTCAGAGAGTAAACTAAAAAGACTAGAAAAGCAATGACATTTTCCATTAAGAAGCAGAATAGGGAAGGCACCTTAAACTACTTCACAACACCCAAACCTATAAAAATATTGATTATTATATGACTATGATAAATTCTACTTAAAAATAGATAATTATAAGGAGAAACAAAAACCAGGAGCATGTTGGTCACAACTTGCAGAACTATAAAAGAGTGGATGTATATTTCCATAATATATAAAGAGTAACTATAAATCAACGAGAACAAAGACCAAATGCCCAATCAAAGTCAGCAAAAGAAAATAAGACATTAAAGTGTATAGTAAAAGAACACAAGAACAACTAACTGTTGGGTTTCTTTTATCATTTAAAGATGCAGACTAAAACTAATGATACAGTTTTTGCTTGTCAGATTTGATAAACAATTGGCGAAGCTATGGTTTATACATTGCCAGTAGGAGTGCAATTTGTCACACCAACTGCAAGAAACAATAACATCCTGTCTCATCATAATGTAAAAATTCACATAGTCTTGACTAACACATCCACTTTTGATAAACTGACACCTTGCTAAATGAGGTATGAACATGATTACTCCTTGCAACGTTGTAATAAAAATATGTCAGTAATGCATATATATCCATCAATAGAGAACAGGTGGCTTAAGCTGCAGTGAATCCATGTGACAATGTTATGAAGTAAATAAAAAGGACAAAGCTCTACATGTATAGGAATGAAACCAAAAGAAAAAACAGTAAGAAGGTGTAAAACAATGTGTCTGGTGTGAGCACACATGCTTAGAAATTTGAAGGCCCAGAAAACCAATCTCAGATGTTGTTTCCTGGGAAAAGAATCACTGGGAAAGAGATAGGGAGGATGACCTTTTTACCACAGACTTTTATAGTTTTTTTTTTACCATGCAACATGTTTCTAGTTTAAAACTAATAAATAAAATGGCTATTGGAAAACTCAGTAGAGAAAAATACAAGCACCTGACCATCTTTGATTAGATCTACTGCACCTGCTACTGTTTATTTCAGTCTACACGAGTCTATCACAGTAATGCATCAAAAGAAGAAAGTCTGCAGCTGGGAAGCCATGAGATGAAAGAATCAGGTATATGAAGGGGCAAAGGAGCATAGGAAGAAACGAAAACAGATGTGAGGACAGAAGCATGAGCATGACAGAGTGTGGCAGCTCATGCAGGGTACCTAGCCACATAAAAAAATTTGGTATTTGCTCTGAAAGTCACTGAAGTGCTCTAAGAAGCACTGTGACAAAGTCAGATTTAGTTTTTAAAGAATGTTCTTAATTTAAAAAAAGAGAGACTGGGGGAAAATATAATATGGGTGAGAAAAAAGGAGCTGATAACCAGAAACAATACAGTTAAATTTGATAGAAAATATAAATGAGCAATTTAGAGAAAAGGAGATTGAAAGGCCTAAAATTTCATGTACCACCTGACATCTTTGAACTTCACAGGGCCCCAAGTGTCTAACTGTGGGTTCCCCTGGTCTCACCAGACATGCCCCCACCTGTGAGAAAGGCTCCTTACCCAGCTAATTCCTGTTTCAGCTGGACTGAATGTACTCCACCTGGGCCTCAGCCTACGGGCCTTCACTTTTCTGCCAGCCCGTGGGAAGTATTCAAACAAGTCAATCGCGTCGTCCAAAAATTCTGTCTCCAACAGCTTCCCTGATAATTGCTCTGCTTCCAAGAGCAACCCTCATGTGGACCTGTGTGGTGTTCAGTGTCGTCCTCCCCAAGGCCATGAGCATATGTGATCAATAAACTGCTGTAAATCTCATTTGCCCAATGTCAGGTGTCTTCTGCCTCATCCTATTTAGGACAGATAATCATTCACCAATGGAGTGAATAGGAGGTTATCAGAAGCACTACTGCACTGGTAATTAGAAAAATATTAAATGAAACAACAACAACATGAAGTATTTTACCCAACAGATTCACAAATACATGAACAATTGATAGTAACCTGTGTTGGCAGTACTTTAGATGGGCATATGAATTTGATGTGTTTTTTTTTCTGGTAGTATCCATTAGTATGTGTATATGTGTGACCTCTCATTTGCTTTCTATTTAACTTGTTGAAATCTTTACTTGATAACAGAAAAACTGGATAGGGTTTGGAGGTTCGCCAAATGAGACAATAGTTAGATTAATTTTTATACAACCACCTGTATTTAATTCTTGTGGACAGGCTCAGTTATCATCACTTCCAAACTTCTTTTATGTTTCCCTGTACTACAGAGGCTAGAAAGATAAAAATGTGTTTGCTGAGCTTCCTTGGTTATAAGCATATTGTAGGTCTGCCAATTAAATGTACTCATGTGTGATTTGACTTTGTATCTATGTTATCTGAGATAGAGACAGCATCAAGAGCCATTAAAAGTAATTCATTTTTAGAACAATATTAGATTTATAGAAACAATTGAGAAGATAGTACAAAGCTCCAACAATACCCTCAGACCCAGTTTCTTATATTTGTTACAATTAATGAACCAATATTATTATTATTATTATTATTATTACTAAAGCCCATAGCTTGCTCAAATTTCCTTAATTTTTTCCAGAATGTCTTTTTCTGCTTTAGAATTTTATTCAGGATCCCACATTATGTTTACATATTTCCTCAGACTTTTTTTTTTTTGGCTTATAGCATATTCTCAGACTTTCCATGCCTTTAATGGTCTTGAAAGATTTGAGGAGCATTGGTCAAGTATATTATAGGATGGCCCCCAAATGGAATTTGTCTGAAATTTTTCTCATGATTATACTGGGGTTGTATTAGATTACTGGGAGGAAAACCACAGAAGTAAAGTGTTATATTCATCACTTGACATCATGCATACATACTGTCAACATTACCTATCCCTGTCAATGTTGGTCTTGATCACCTGACTGGGGTAGTTTGTCAGATTTCTCCAATGTCAAGTTGCACTCTCTCTCTCACTTTGGTATTTGGAATGAAGTCACTGTAACCAGCTCACATGTAAGGAGTGGGGATTTAAGCATACCAGAATTGTTTCTCCACTCTAAAAATCTCCTCTGCTTCAACTATTCAACCCCTCCAAATTTCTGAACCCCTGACAATTACTGATCTTTTTATTAACTCTATATTTTTTCATTTTCCAGAATGTCACACAGATGGTATCATCAACCTTTTCTATTTGGCTTTTTAAAAATATAGCAATATGCATTTGAAGTCCATTCATGTCTTTTCTTGGTTTGATAGCTCATTTCTTTTTATCGCTGAAATAATACACCTGGTTTTGATATAAGGATAATATTGGCTTCATAGAATAAATTAGAAAGTGTTACCTCTGTTATTTTCTGGAGGAGAATGTAAGATTTGGTGTCTTTTACTTCTAAAGCATTTGATAGAGCACCATCAGTGAAACATATTTGGTTCTGGCTAATTATTATATAATCCAGGCCTATCATTCAAAGGAGTTGGGGAGAGAGAGGGATGCAAAACTTGAGAGACTATTGAATGCTGAGAATGAACTGAGGGTTGAAGGGGAAGGGGGAGGGGGGAAAAGAGGTGGTGGTGATGGTGGAGGGCACTTAAGGGGAAGAGCACTAGGTGTTGTATGGAAAACAATTTGACAATAAAATATTATGGGGGAAAAAAAAAAGGACCCGTCCAAAAGAAAAATATTGATATAAGCACCTAGGAGTTTCTGGTCCTTTGTACTCTTTTGACTGACTGGCTCCTCCCTTGGAGTATACTTTAAAAAATATTTTTTAATTCACTTTTAAGAGAGAGAGACAGAGTACAAGCATGGGAGAGGCAGAGAGAAAGGAAGACACAGAATCTGAAACAGGCTTTAGGCTCTGAGATGTCAGCACGGAGCCAATGCAGGGTTTGAACTTGAGAATCATGAGATTATGACCTGTGAGCTGAAGTCAGCAGCTTAACCGACTGAGCCACCCAGGTGCCCCATCCCTTGGAGTGTACTTTAATTAAAACTTTTTCTGCTTTACTTTCATTTTGCTGTCATGTAATTCTTTACCGTGGCAGTGAAAAGAACCAAGACTTCCTTCCTTTTCCATCTAACTCTGGATAACAATTTCTTTTTCAAATATTCTCTTTGCCCCTTTATCTCTCTCTTCTTTTGAGACTGCCTCACCATGTATATTGATCTGCTTTAACCCCCACAAGTCTCTTAGGCTCTGTTCAATTTTCTTTTTCTTTTCTTTTTTTATAATAGTTTATTGTCAAATTGGTTTCCATATAACACCCAGTGCTTCTCCCCACAAGTGCCCCCCCTTCAATGACCATTACCCACTTCCCTCCACCCCCTTCCCCTTCAGCACTGGGTTCATTTTCAGTATTCAGTAGTCTCTCATGGTTTGTGTCCCTCTCTCTCCCCAACTCTCTTTCCCCCTTCCCCTCCCTATGGCCCTCTGTCAGGTTTCTTCTGTTAGACCTATGAGTGCAAACATATGGTATTTGTCCTTCTTTGCCTGACT
The DNA here is from genome assembly GCF_006229205.1 of Suricata suricatta. Taxonomy (NCBI): domain Eukaryota; kingdom Metazoa; phylum Chordata; class Mammalia; order Carnivora; family Herpestidae; genus Suricata; species Suricata suricatta. Next base: position 118,599,817 of record NC_043708.1, read on the forward strand.
TATTTCGCTTAGCATGACACCTTCGAGGTCCATTCACTTTGCTACAAATGGCCAGATTTCATTCTTTCTCATTGCCATATAGTACTCCATTGTGTATATATACCACATCTTCTTTATCCATTCGTCAGGTGATAGACATTTAGGCTCTTTCCATGATTTGGCTATTGTAG
>NC_043708.1:118600086-118632782 GCF_006229205.1 Suricata suricatta
TTCCAGAGCAGCTGCACCAGCTTACATTCCCACCAACAGTGTAGGAGGGTGCCCATCTCTCCACACCCTCACCAGCATCTATAGTCTCTTGATTTATTCATTTTAGCCACTCTGACTGGTGTGAGGTGGTATCTCAGTGTGGTTTTGATTTGTATTTCCCTGATGATGAGTGACGCTGAGCGTCATTTCATGAGCCTGTTGGCTATCTGGATGTCCTCTTTGGAGAAGTGTCTGTTCATGTCTTCTGCCCATTTTTCACTGGATTATTCATTTTTTGGGTATGGAGTTTAGTGAGTTTTTTGTAGATTTTGGGTCAGATGCAAAAATATTCAACAAGATACTAGCAAATCAAATTCAACAGCATATAAAAAGAATTATCCATTATGATCAAGTGGGATTCATTCCTGGGTTACAGGGCTGGTTCAATATGCACAAATCCGTCAATGTGATACATCACATTAACAAAAGGAAAGAACAAAACCATATGATTCTGTCGATAGATGCAGAAAAAGCCTTTGACAAAGGACAACATCCCTTCTTAATAAAAACCCTTGAGAAAGTCTGGATAGAAGGAACTTACTTAAACATCATAAAAACCATTTATGAAAAGCCCACAGCTAATGTTATCCTCAATGGGGAAAAACTGAGAGCTTTTCCCCTGAGATCAGGAACAAGACAGGGATGTCCACTCTCACCACTGTTGTTTAACATAGTGCTGGAAGTCCTAGCATCAGCAATCAGGCAACAAAAGGAAATAAAAGGCATCAGAATCAGCAAAGAATAAGTCAAATTTTCACTTTTTGCAGATGACATGATACTCTACATGGAAAACCTGATGGACTCCACCAGAAACCTTCTAGAACTGATCAATAAATTCAGTAATGTTGCAGGGTACAAAATCAACGTACAGAAATCAGTTGCATTTTAATACACCAAAAATGAAGCAACAGAAAGAGAAATAAAAAACTGATCCCATTCACAATTGTTCACTTTTCTTCAATCATTTTTTTTTCCAGATTAGATAATCTCCATTGTTCTGTCTTCAAGTTCACTGCTTTTTTCCAGCATGCTCAAATGTGCCTTTAAACTCCTCCAGTAAATTTTTCATTTTAGGTATTGTACTTTACAATACAATTTCTATTTCTTTATTAATATTAATTATTAATTTTTCCATTTTGTTTATACAACATTTTATTGAATTTCATCACAAACCCTTTTGGTTCTCTGAGCATCATTGAAACAGTTGTTTTAAACTCTGTGTCTAGTAGAGTTGTCATCAGGTTTTTTCCAGGAACAATTCCTGTTGACTTTTTTTTCCCTTTGAATTATCTATATGTTCCTGTTTCTTTGCCTTGTGAATTTGATGGTGGGGGCAGGGTGTTGAAAACTAGATATTTGAATCTAATAACATGGTAACACTGCAAATCAAATACCCCCTTTTCAAGAGTTTGCTAGTTGTTTTTTGTTATTGCTTTCTTCATTTTGTTTTTAATTGTAGCCTCTCTGTGCCAAAGATCAACTTGAGATGTAAACTCAAGGTGTTCATTCTCAGATCATTTCTGACCCTGAGGACATTCAGGTCTTTTCCCTGGGCATTTTCAGCCACTTTCCCATTTTCCCTGTATAGGCAGTTGCTTTTGAAGTTCTAGTCTTTAACATCTGGCTCTCCAAAGGGGGAAAAATGAAGAAAAGAGAAAAAATTACAAGCCTATTAAATGCTGTCGAGCTCTCTTCAGCCAGAAAAGAGAGAGGCTTGAAACAAATGGGTTAGATACAATGACAATGGCCAATACTTCTTTGTCTGCACTTCTGTGATCAGAAGCATGAATAAGAACACTGATTCCTGGTATTTGGAATATCTTTTTTCTTATCCTGTCTCCCATAAGCTATAGGCAAATTGTTCTAGGAACTCATGCACAACTGCATGCATGAGAGTAAGGCTTTCTATGAGCTTAAATGGACTGAAAGTAACTGCAATTTACCAACAATTTACCCTTGGAAGTTGAAAATCTCTAGTAGACTCCAGAGTTCCAAATCAGATACATCAGACAATTTCTGAAGTGCAACAGTTGTCTAGTGTGGGAGACAAATTCTTAATGTTCCATATTCTGCCATAGTCCTGCACCCATTTTCTTTTAATGTATCTGTGTCTTCATATTTAAAGGAGGTATGTTGTATAAAACATATAATTGGGTATTTTTAATCCAATTGGACAATTTCTGTTCTTTAACTGGCATATTAAGATATTTTACATTTAATGTGATTATTGATATATTTGGGGTTTTTTCATTTTCTTTTCTTTTCTTCTCTTTTATTTTCTTTTATAGTTTATTGTCAAGTTGGTTTCCATATAACACCCAGTGCTCATCCCAACAAGTGCCCTCCTCCATGCCCGCTGCACCCCATTCATATAGTTGGATTTAATGTCTACCATGTTTACAACAGTTTTCTGTTTTTTACAGTTTTTTTATCTATTTTTTTCTTTTTTCCTCTTCTCTAATTTTAATTTAGCATGCATTCAATTATATTTTCCTATTCTCTTTGCGTGTAAGTTATACTTTAAAACTTAGAAAAAATTTAAGGGGGGGCACCTACGTTGCTCAGTGAGTTGAACATCTGACTTTTGGTTTTGGCTCTGTTCATTATCTCACTGTTCATCAGATTGAGCTCTGCACTCTCTCAAATTAAGGTTTTTTTTTTTATTTAGTGAATGTCCTACAGTTTGCAATATGCATTAATTACAACAAATTTAAATCTATATATCATGATAAATACCTCTTCATGGGTAGTGCAGATAACTTATAACAGAATATTCCTAATTCCCTCCTGCTTCCTTTATAAAATTGCTGTCATTTATTTCCCTTGTCCATATTATACAATCACACAACATACTGTTCTGTTATGATTTTAAACACACATTTATCTATTAGATTAATTAATAATAAAAAACATTTTACTTTACTTTCATTTATTCTTTCTTTAATATGTTTTCTTGTCTTTTCAAAAAGTAGATCCAAGTTTCCAGTCTATCATTTTCCTTCTCTGTGAAGAACTTCATCATTTCTTGCTGGGCATTCTATTGGTGATGAATTCTTTTCATTTTTTGTTCTGGGAAAGCCTGTATTTCTTCTTCTCTATTGAAAAATTATTTTTCTGGATATAGATTCTAGATTTGCGGGAGTTTTTCTTTCAATACATTGAGTATGATATGCCTGGATGTAGGTTCTTTGTTACTTATCCTGCTTTGTATTCTCTGAGCTTCCTAAATTTGTGATTTGATGTCTGCCATTAATTCTGGAAAGTTCTTGTCAATTATTACTTCTAATATTTATTCTACTCCATTCCTTCTCTCTTCTCTTTGCAGTATTTCATTATGCATGTTGTATCTTTTGAAATTATTCCAAAAGTCTTAGATATTCTCTCCTGGGCTTTTTTATTCTTTTTACCCCCTTGCATTTTAATTTGGGAAGTTTCTATTGACACGTTTTTGGGCTCACTGACTCTTTCTTTGACTATTTCCAGTCTACATATGAGCCCATTAAAGGAATTCTTTATTTCTGTCACTTTTTATTTTTTAAAACATTTTCTTTTCAGTCTCTCTTAAAGTTTCCATATCTCTTTTAACATTATTCATCTGTTCTTGAATATTGTTTACTTTTTTCTATTATAGTGTTTTTGCTAATTATGCTTATTTTAAATTCCCTCTCTGATAAGTCCAAACTCTGTGTCAGGTGTGAGTTTTGTTCAGATTTGCCTTTAGTATAAGGTTTTAAGTGAAACTGCTTAGAAAAGCTTAATGTTTGCTGTCGCTATAGATGTCAGCAGTTTTAAATTTGTCTCGTTTCTTTGTTTCTGTCTCTTTTATTGCTTGAGTTTTCCTAAGAACTTTTTAATAGGGTCTGATCCTTGCAGTGATTTTAGTTTTTAACTGTAACCCACTGTTAACATATTGTAGCCCTTTTAATGTAATTAATATGAAGTCACTTAATGAATGATAACAGAAGGGATATTTATCTGCTCGAAGCTATATTTGGTCATACAGATTGCTTTTCCAGCACTGCATGGGTTTGAAGGCACAAAGTAAGAAACACAAGATCATCAAGAAAGAAATAAATTCGTTGTGGAATTTGCTCACTCACATTTGACTTCCTTGGAGAAGAAATGGCTTGTGTAAGATGTGGCACTTTCTATCTATCCCTAGAGACACACTGGAGGATCTGTTCAATCCTCAAAGTGCACTGTTGATAATATGAAAATGTGTTTCTGGGGAGCTTTCCCAGTGGTTACAACTTTCTCAGATGACCTGGTGCCATATTAATAAAATGTTAAGCCCACAAACTCCACACTGGTCAATAAATAATGCAAGCTGAAATCACTAAATATTACGCCTCCGAGGGCTGTTTCATTGAAATTCACTGATTCAACACTTTTCTAAGGAAGTTCTGCCTCATTCAGCATTCTTACTATAGAGTCTGCCTGCTTGAATACCAAGGTCCTTCAAGGCCCTTCTCACTGCTGTCACCCTTTCTCAGCACTCAAATGATGGGGATATAAGCCTGGTTCTCAGAGAATTGCAATTTTATAGAGTCTCTAAAGGCTCTGGTTCATTTCCACTCAGTTTCCAAGTCTGTGAAAAAAAATCAGATATGCTTTCTCTGCCTGACCAGCAGATTTTGCTTCTCACTACTCCTACCATAAAGTTCAAAAGTACAAATTAAAAAGCCTTAAAAGGCTGACTCAGAGTCCTTTCCTTCTGTTAACAATCTCTTAGAGTATTATATTTGGAACACTTGGTTTCATAATTGTATCAGTGTCCTTATTCTGGAATTTCCAGAGCCAATTCTTGAAAATGGCTTCTCTAGGAAGCCCATGCTAGTTGTGTGCTAACAATAGGTCTACTAACAGCAAGAATAAAAAAGTTAACAACCTTTCCCATGTTTCCTTCTAGTGAGGAATGAGGGTGCAGATTGAAGGGATTATTGGGAGAGTAGGGTAAACATAAACCCAATTGCACCCTCAGAGCAACTGCAGATGGAATATGAACCACACATTGGAGAAAGCACCCTGACTCTCCACTTTCAAACTCTTGCAGCATCATGTGATTTTCAGGTGTTGTGTGTCCCCATACTGCCACCTAGGCATCTGCCCTCTTTATGTTGTCCTTGACTAGCAGGGAGGAGGAGAGTTCTAGGGCAGGTTTGTGCATTCCAGACAGGTTGGAGTCCCTGAAAATCTATATGTTGGTCTGCACACTTGCTTCCTTCAATTATAGCAGTCAATGATGATTTATAAGCATTCTCCCAAATGTATTTGTGGTATTGGGGAAAGACCTGGGACCGTTGAATTTAAAAAACAAATGGGGATCAAAGTAAGACCTGAGCCTTTCCTTGTTAGCTGTGATTTTGGGGACAGGTAGACTACTTCACTTACTTACCCTACACTTCCTCACCCCTGAAGTGGTACCAGTGACACTTTCTACACATGGGTTTAGTCAAAGGAGATAATGGATATTTGCAGATATGAGGGAAAACATAATCTACATCTTCTATGCCTTCCATTTCCTCTCCACCATGTTATACATTTCTTATAACTTTAGTTATGAATGCTACATGAGACAAGATTTCCAGCAAATTGATTCAAGACTGATTTCAGCTAGGAAATTTTATAGAGGATGAAGGTTAAATGGTTACAGGCATGGATGCAAGGAACAGCACAGCTTCTGAAAGCAGAATGGGAATTCAGTTAGGGTTGTTGGCCCTTCTCAAGGCTGATAGTCAGCAGAGTGAATGTGAAGGTGGCATCTTGAACAACTCTTAGTCCATCAAAATTCTCTATTAAAATGATAAAGCATTTATCCAGAATGCTAATGTCTTCCTAGGACAAAATTTATGCATTACATCACACAAAAAGTTCTGTTCCAGATCAGTACAGAAAATAAAATCATTATTTTATAAGTGTTTCCAAAGTATCTAAAGCTCTGTTAGTAATCTGTTGAAAAGAAAAAGTCCACACTAGGTTTTTAATTTGTATTTGCCTTGAGTCTGGAGGAAATCATATCGCCCAAGCAAACATTTCAAAGGTTTAGAACCACCTGATGAACAGCATCGGGAAGGCTGCAATCTATCTAGAAAGGATCACTTGACTTCAGAAGCTCAATGTGCTAATTTGTAAAGCGGGATAGAACCTCCTTTGGCCCTTGAATTATGGGAGAGAATGATTTAGCAGGGCTCCCCACTCCCTCCTCTACATAAAACCCCTTCCTTTCAGTTCTCTGGCCATGGATCCAGAAGGAACTAGCCATTTCTAGCTAAAAGTCATGTTATGTAGACATAATTGAGGTAAGAGACTCATCTTCATTTCTGGTTGCATGTTTTGGGGTTATTTTCTTCTTCTCCTCTTGAGGGCTATGAGAGGTAAATTTTGACAAAAAAAATCTAAGCATTTTATAATTTGAAATATCGTTTTCTATAATCCTTATGCTCATTCTGTAGGACCTATTTTCTTAATAAGGTCATAATTTAAGAATAACGTTGCAGATCTTGGTTATATTCACAGGAGCCACTCAACTCCGTTTTCAAGTAATAAGCAAAATCATAAAAACTATCCAGAGAATAAAAGGTGCATCATACCTAGGATCAAGCCCCTAGCATCACGATCTTCAGGCCAGCTGTAGAACAACAATGCAGGCAGCATAACACCCCACTCATCCAGACAGAGAGGTTTGAGATATCATGGCCTCAGACAGCATGCCATGGCATAGTCCATGTCATGAGGCCACTCACTGAGTTCTTGAACACCAGGCATATAGCTTACAGCCCAACCCTGGGCCCAAAATATGCCAATTACGCATCCTTATCCTCTGGAGGTCCCACCCTGGCCTGTGAAAGAGAAGACCTCTGAGCACAATCATCTCATCACACTGAGGAAACTTGAGTTTGAGTAGTTGTTTCATGTTGTCTTTGGCTATAGATTTAATCTCCCTGATCCTCAGTTATTTATTTATCCTTGTCTTTCATTGCAATCCGTGAATCTTAAACAGTTTCTAAGGCATCAGAATTGTATTTCCAAATAAAACTTAACCTGGAATATGCATATGTTCTTAACTTATATATGCATGCACACTTGCACATATATCTATATATCAATGTGTATGTGTGTGTGTGTGTGTATGAAAACCATAAGAGCACATATGTACATATAAATGCATATACATAGACACATGGATATATGAAGCACAGCTGTTTTGGGTGAAATTCAGCCTATGCTTTCTCTGCCTCCAAGATTAGCCTTCATGGTGACCCTAGGCACTATCACAAAATTCCTGGGCTCCACCCAACTCTGGTTCAAAACTGTCAAGTTTTACAATTCAAAGTCAAGGCCTGTCCCCACCAACCAGCTTGCCAGTTTATCTGAAAATGTGGACCTTCACATGAATCAGTGCTGCCTGAGCCAAAATCTCTTGAAGGAAAAGGGACAATTATTCTATTTTGAGGAATTACATTTGACAAAAAGCAAACTTCCTTTAAGAACATAGAGAGTTCAGTAATTGTGGGCCTAGGACATCCCAAAATTTTAGGGCCTTTAGACCTCCCAAAATATCTTTGGCACAGTTTATGTTTTAAGCACTTTTTGTTGCAAATAATGTATTGTTTTCTATTATTTGTGTTTTGGGGCAAATTACTTAATTTCTATAAGCCTCAGTTTCTTTAGAAGTAAAATGAGAATAATGAAAACACCTTTCTCATGAGGTTTTGGTGAGGATTGTAGAGCTGATCCATAAAGAGGACTTAGCACAGTGTGTAAAACATAGTAAACATTTACTGGATGTTGTCATCTTTACAAATTACTGTTCCTGCTATGGTAAAAGAACTAGTGCTAGCAGTACCAGTAAGAGAGCAGCTGGCAACAATAATAAAAACATTTGAAGAAGAATAAATATGACTTAGTGATCTATCAACTTTTGGGGGCAAAAGGGAAAGAAGGAAGCATTTCAAGCTAGATGGAAGACATCTTAAGGGATACAGAAACATGAAGTGATGAAATAAAAACTCATCAAATGAGTAAGAGGCACTAAGCATTAACTATGTGATACTAATGGCTTGGAGCCATGTGAAGACCTCAGGGGAAATATGGTATGTGAGCAGAGCATTTAGAAATTGAAGGGCTTTTTGATACATAGAAGGTATTATTGGGGGAGGGAAATCATGATTAATATCAAAGCTCCTGATTATCACAGAATTCACGGGACTGGAGGAGTTTGCACTATGAAAGGGGGAACTTGTCAAGATCAGTGAGAAGATAAGAGAGCTTGTGAGAGCTTCATTGTGGGATGCCTGGAGGCCTTTAGGGGGCAGACAGAAAGTAGAGCCTGACCTCTGAGTAGGGCAAAACCTGTTAGGCTGAGTTTAGGACTGAGTGAGTGAGGGCAGTGGTCTCACCCAGCTTTGCAGTGAGTGAGCAAATAAGTGGCTCAAAAGAAACAGTGATGACCACTTAGTTCCCTGTTGGGTGGGCACCTTCTAGTAAAGTTGATGATTTTAAATTAAAGTGTGCCTGAACTTACACTACATTTCCATACTAAACATTCACATATTCCCATCAAAAGGGTCAAATGGGTCCTCTCTCTCTCACACTCTCTCTCTCTCTCTCTCTCTCTCTCTCACACACACACACACACACACACACACACACACTCACACACTCAAAGAAAATGCCCTTGGTTGATACAGCCTTCTTTCTGTAACTGATCACAGGGTCAAAAAGTCAAATAGTTAATTTCTGAAGGGTCTGAATCCTTAGCTGTCCCACCTTTATGAAATTGCCGTTGCTGTTTGAATTAGTTTCCAAGGGATACCAAACAATTATCATAAACTGGGAGGCCTAAAACAATAGAAATTTATTCAGTCACAGAATAAATCTGGAAGTCAGAAGCCCAAAATTATTGTGTCAGCAGGGGCAATTCTTTCTGTAGCTTCTAAGTGAGAAATTATCCTATGCCTCTCTACTGGTTTCTGGTGGTGGCTGGCAATCCTTGTCATTCCTTGGCTTATTTCTACATAACTGCAACCTCTGCCTCCATTAGCACATGGGAAGACTACCATGTGTGCATCTGTGCCTCTTCTACACTTCTACACTTTTCTTTAGAGAGAAAGAGAGAGAGAAACAGACAGACAGCAAGCAGTAAAGAGGGCCAGAGGGATAGAGACAAAATCCCAAGCAAGCTTCACACTCAGCACAGAGTCTGGCATGGGGCTCTATACTATGACCTTGGGATCATGACCTGAGCTGAAATCAAGACGTGGGTGCTCAACTAATTGAGCCACCCAGACGCTCCTCTTTTACACTTTTTATAAGCAAACAAGTCACACTGGGTTAGGGCTCACCCTAAGCCAGTATGACCTTAACTTGATTATATCTGCAAAGACTCTATTTTCAAGTAAGATCACATTCACAGGTACCAGGGTTTAGGACTTCAGCTTATCTTTGTGAGTGACACAATTTAATTCACAAAATTATCCACTAATATCTACCATTGGCCATGGCAGAGGCATTACAGAGAATCCTATGTGTTCCAGATAGAGTCCTCCCTTCCTCCTTTGTACAGCAGCTCCTCCTTAGTAATCAGAATCAATCACCCTGGCCACGACAGTAATTCTCTTCTTTATAGTAGAATAAAGAGCCTCAAATAACAGGATACAGCTTCAACTTCAAATTCAATGAATATATCATTGTGTTCTCTGGCAGAAGTATTTCTCTCTTTGGAACTAAAACTTCCAAACCAGCAAAGCACAAAGTTATGGGGGTGGGAAGCCAAAATTCTGCAGAAAGAATATTAGGCATAATAGTTAGAAGAACCATTTCCAATAAGACCTCTTTAATTTTCAGACATGTGTATTCTGATTATTGGTTGCTATCTCAAAACATATACACTTCCAGGGTATTCCAAATTGGTGGTATAACTCAGTCTTCTCAGGTCATTCTGACATTATAATCAAGCCAACTGCTTCTGAGTGACAGGGAATATGGCAGGTAAATTGGGAATGAGGCTATTGTCACACTCCTTTGATCGTGAAATTAATCAGAAACAGTGTTATATGAAATAACTGATGGTGAATGTGGCATTCGAGATCCATAAGTAGTAGGGTTGGGAGAAACATTACCAATATGGGAAAAAATTATAATTCATATCTGGAATGAGTATTTTTGTCCAATAAGAACAAGGCAGTAATTTGGGAGAAATTAATGTTGTAATATGCTTGCTACCATGAGACTAAATGTTTGTCCTTAGGAGGTAAATGTTGAGCCCACACATGACCTTCATCACTTCTGCATTAACCACTTTTACATGGCTAATGGAGCCTTCCATGGCACCCAAAGAATGTGTCAACTTTCACACCTAATTACTGAAACTTCTCTCTGCAGAGTTCAACCTTTGGTGAATGTTAACATAGGACACAAATATGGCACTCTGTTTCCATTCTAAGAAGTCATTTACATACCTCTTTTCAACTCTCTTCATCACTCATCATCCAATTCTCTTCATTTCCCATCTCTGTCCATCTAGTTAAAGTGCTGTGCATGAATTTGTATAGTTCTCTACTTCTGGCCATTTATTATCCAGACAACATGAAAAACTAAATGTACTGTTTAAAATTTTGTTTACGTAGAGAATAATCCTTGCCCTTGTTCTTCAGGGCCACCCTTGGGGGAGACTGGAGTGCTCAGTAGTCTACTTACGGTTGGGGCCAACATAACAGGAAGACCCATCTGTAAACCTGACTGTCATAAGGAAACCCCATCAAGTTATAAATGTAAGTTGTGAGAAAAAAGGTAGCAAAAGGGGACAAGAGCCACCAGACCATGAAGCCTGCTGTACCCTCTGGATTTGCTCAAACCTATTCTCTCACAAGCAACTTCCAGCTTGTGGCCTGGTATGTCAGAACAGAGTCATTCATGATGACTAGCTTAGGTCACATGGTCCCTGGGCCCCATCCTATCTTTATAAAATTTAATGGCATAGCAAGCTTAGACCTGAGTCTTAATAATAATAAGCATAGAACATGGCTTTGCTCCCAAACCTGGATACTTACACTGTAATTCTCTCACTTGAGCTTGCCAGGAGCTCCATAGAGCATCCCTGTTGGAAACAGACATTTCAATTACCATTATGCTGGTCCATTAGTTCCAGGACACCTGCTCCAGGTCCCACTCAAAATGTGGAATTTTGAAGATTATTCAACAAATGCATTTGAGCAGCACTTTCAAATGTATATGTTATCTCCAAAGAGACCCTCCCCAAACTGTCCATTTTTGAGTGGAAGACAGTAGAAGTTACAACTTTTCTTTCACTTTGGAGGGAATGTTCCAAAATATTTCAGACCACCTGGCCACTAAAAACCTCTTATAGCATCTGGGCCCCTGAGAATTCATGGCGTTTATTGCCCACCCTCTGCTAAACCTGTATATCATTAAGACGTTTAAGATTCTTGTTATTCCTGCTCATCATATTCATCATACCACATGCTCTTCTATAGAATGCAGAGATTTCTGCATGAGGTACTATCACAGGTCTCAGGAAAGTTAGACGTCATTGGATACAGGCCTTTGTTGAGTCAGTCTGGTTTTCCTCCACCAACCTGTGAACTAAGAACTACTCTAAGATGCCATTCAGCTTAAAATATAAGCGATTCAGCTTAAAATTCTCAGCTTTATTTTTATCCACATACATATCTCAATTCCAGGTCTCAGAGTGGTGCCTGTACCACAGCTGGGGCCTCATTGTACACAAGGGTATAAGCAAGTGTGAGAATTCAATTTTCATTGTAATCATGCAATCTATTCAATTAAAGTCTGAGTCCAGTTTGCAGTCCTTGCTGTCAGAAGATGCCACAAAAGATGTTTTGTCCTGTTTTGTTTTGAGTGTCATTGCAGAAGCTGTCTGATGATGATGGGTGCTGAGGGGTTAAAGTCAATCATGTTGTCTGGGACTGCTTTCCTGTGCAGTCACATGTGGCTTCCCTATCAGGTCTTGTCATCATTGTCACCACCATGAATGCCAAATAAAGTACCCAAGGCACTTGCTTCAATACACATTTCTTTCCCAGCAACCTCAGTTGACAATTAAATCCTACTGTCACTGCACACTGTGGGTGATTGGAATTCCAGTTTCCACTCGGCATTCCATTCAAGGTGAAGGACATAACAAATCACAATCCTGAAATCCTATATCAGATGTTAATAACTGGCTCACAGTTTCTGTATTTTACATATATGACACTATGTATTAACTATACTGAAATTTAAAAAAATTTTAAAAAGTCAAATAAGGTGGGGACACTCTGGGGTAGGAGGCCCATTACTGTCAGAGTTCATGATAAATTTTAAGCTTTAAAAATATAGGTTTAAACACTACTTACTGTATAAATGTAGGGGTATATTTTGGCAATTGAAAATTTCCTGGCTATGACTATTAGCTATACTACCATGTAGACTCATCATTAAGTACTTAAAAGTGCCCTTTTGACTTCATCCCCACCTCAGTGTCTTTGAATAGCATGAGCTGTATTACAGGACAGTAAACATCTGTCCTGGTAGTATAGAGGGGTGGCTATACCGTGCACCACATTACCCCTTGGCTTGTGGCTGTGTATCGGGAACCTGCCTGCAGCCAAACTCCAGTACCCTTACTTAACAGCAAGGGTGGCTGGATGCAGTCTGTGGTCTTTGTGAGGTCTGAAAGGGCAAACCTGGTTAACTTGTTTATTTAGAAGGAGCAATCTTAATATTGTTAATGTGGCTTGTACCATTAAGGTTATTAAAATTCAAGGACTTAATAGATTTCTCCATCTACTACATCAATCGTAACTATAGGAATAAGCTGAAATGCACTACCACATAAATTCAATGGAAAAATATTTTGTCTTGTAGAAAAACTCCCTACTGACACCCAGTTTTTTGATACTTAACAGAATGAGAAAAAAAGCTATTATATCTGGACTATTTTTATTGTGTGTGCATGCATATATATGTATATATGTATGTTTATGTGTGTGTGTGTATATATGTGTGTGTGTGTGTGTGTATATATATAATCTGTATTACACACACACACACATATATATGGCAAACGAGCTTTATTTTTTTCCCTGTTATGTGCTTCAGTGCTGTTTTTGGTTTCTGGCTTTTCCTGTAGTGTTGGGCAAGAAGGTGATATTTCTGTGCCCAATTGACCTAAAGGTTTTTCTTACTTTGATTCAATCCTTCTGTCAAACCTGAAAGCAACTTCTGGTATCTGGAATATGGTGGCCATGGACAACGATGCTTGGATTATCTATCAATTTTATAATTTATTTTCAGGCATCAGCTGGATCATAATTTTTTTGATTAGAAAAGTTCTTTTTAAAATTTTTTAAAAGGCTTTATTTATTATTGAGACAGAGAGAAACAGAGCATGAGTGGGGGAGGGTCAGAGAGAGAGAGAGACCCAGAATCCAAAGTAGGCTCCAGGTTCTCAGCTGTCAGCACAGAGCCGGATGGGGGCTCAAACTCAGGAACTGTGAGATCTTAATGTGATCTCACACATAACTGACTGAGCCACCCAGGCACCCCTGATCAGAGAAGTTTTAATCTTTTTAGTCATAGAGCAGTTCCCTCAACTCCTTGATCCATTTACTACCAGTCATGGCACATTTCACAGAATTGTTGATCTTGATCTGTCATATCTTGGTTGACTGAAGGAGAAGACACAATTTTGTGGAGCCTGAACTTGGACAAGAGAACCAAATAAAGAAATAGATAGTTCTGAGGGATTTACTGATATTAGAGTATCTAATCCAACAACACTTGCTTGGGGGCAGAGTATCAGAACAGAAAATAAATTGTTGAGAATACCTGAAAATCTAAAGCAGGAAAGCAGACAAGTGCTTAGCAAGTATGGGTGCTTGGCCCAGGCTGTGGTTGTTAGGCAAGCACTTGCCAGGATCATGACTGGGTTCTCTTATCTCTCTGGCTAAGTCCTCTTACTCTTTCCCTTCATTCTGCTTCAGTGACCATAGCTCCTCCTCTTCCTTGAATATGTTAGTCATGTTCCTGCTGCAGGGACTTTGCTCTTGTTACTCCTCTATCCTGGAAGGCACTTTTCCCCTGAATGTACAAATAGCTCATTCCCTCACTTCCTTCACAGCTTTACCTAAAAGTTGTCTTCTCACTCATTGGCCTTCATGACATATGATCTCAATTTTTGTATTTCCTCTCCACACGAACCAAATGCCGTTTCCCCTTTCTCTGCTTTGTCTTCCTCTTTATCACTTATCACTATCTAACCACTATATATTTTCTTATTTATCTCATTGATGGTGTCTTCTCTCCTAGAAAGTAAGCTCCATGAGGGTATATATTTGTTGAGGTGGTGACTTTTGTTCATTGTTGGTTGTCCAATGCCTAGAATAGAGCTTGGTACACAGTAGAAGCTACGAAGTACTTATAAAATAAACACATAAAGTAATCATGTAAAATCTTGTCTTGAGGAATAACACTAGTATATGTAGTAGACTGACATGTTGGACCCAGCCTTCCACTCCTGTATGCATAAACTTTAGGCCAGAATGTCTTGACTTTGGGTTCAGCTCTGGGACTCAACTTAGCCAAGGACAGATGAGCAGAGTAGTTGTGTACCGGTTCAAGCCTAGGCCTTAAGAAGTCTTGCATGTTTCTGTTCAGGCTCTTGAGCTTCTGCCACCAGCATGAGAAGTACATGCCCTAGCCAGCCTGTTGATCCAAGGAGGAGGAGAAACAGGTGGAGAAGACAAAAGCACAGTTTTCAGGCTAAGGCATAGCTGCTCCATAACTCAGAGATTCATGAGAATAAGAGACTGTCATTCAGGTCCACTGAGTTTGTTACACAACAATATTGTGGCACTATCTAACCAATGCAGGATGCATACCTTCCATCATTTTATTATGCAGTTACAGAATTGATGACTCTACACTCATTGTTTCTTTAACGATATATTTTAGGGATCCTCCAAGGTCAGTACATACAAGCCAATCTTATTCTTTTGTTTTGTTTTGTTTTGTAAATGTATTTCCTTATGATTTTCTTTTTCTTTTTTTTAAATTTACAATAGTTTATTATCAAATTGGTTTCCATATAACACCCAGTGCTTCTCCCCACAAGTGCCTCCCTCCATGACCATCACCCCCTTCCCCCCTTCCCCTCCTCCTTTAGCCCTAGGTTTGTTTTCAGTATTCAATAGTCTCTCATGTTTTGTGTCCCTCACTCTCCCCAGCTCTCTTTCCCCCTTCTCCTCCCTATGGTCCTCTGTTAGGTTTCTCCTGTTAGACCAATGAATGCAAACATATGGTAACTGTCCTTTTCTGCCTGACTTATTTCGCTTAGCATGACACCTTCGAGGTCCATCCACTCTGCTACAAATGTCCATATTTCATTCTATCTCATTGCCATGTAGTATTCCATTGGGTATATAAATTATACTACATTCATATTGTGGAATACTATGTATGTATGTATGGCTACATAGTATTCCGCAATATGAATGTAGTACAATTTATTTAGCCAAACCCCTGTTGATGAATATTTAACTTTTGATCTTTCCTTAAATAAAAAATGCTGCAATGAACATTTTAATATATTTATCTATGTTCACATATAGGAATATTTAAGATAGATGCCTCGTGTAAAGTTCGTGAATCAAATACACACACATTTTCCATTTTGAGATATATATCCAGTTTTTCTGAAAGAAACCTTTTAGTTTTTCACCAAAAATGAGTAAGAACACTCACTACTCTCTACATTTTTAACTAATTTCAATCTAATAGATGAAGAAAATGATTTGGCTATGGTTATAATTTGCTATTTCTTGATATTGAGTAAGACTTAACATCTTTTCATAGGTTTACTGGTTGTTTCAGTCCTCTATGCGAGTCATGTTCATATTCTAAGTATTTCTATTAAAATGTTTTCCTGTCTTACTGATTTTTAGATCTCTATTAATTCTGAATATTAACCTCTTATTTAATAATATGTTGCAAATATCTCCTATCAGTCTATTACTTACTTTTTAACCTTAGGGTGGGTACTTTTTCCCTCTAGAGAAGATTTTAGGTTTTATGAAGGCAAATATTTCATTAGATTTATTAATGGATTCTGAGTTTTATACTTTGATTAGAAATATTTTTACACCACTCCAACATAATGCAACTCTCTATATTTTATATTATCTCTCTACTCTTTATATTATCAAGTGCACACTTTTGATTTTTGTCTAGCCTTTATAACACTTCCATATTATGAAAACACTCTTAATATTTTTTCTAAGTTTACAATTCTGATTTTTATCTTGAACTTTATTGTTTTTACGGTGTATGAGAACATTTTTCTTCCATATGGGTATGGAATTAACACCCAATTATTTCTTGGATGTGCTATTCACTTACCACAAACTTGAAATACCGCTTTTTGTTATTAGAAGCTACTATCCTATCAATACAGTAATAATTTATTTTTAATTTAATGCAATAAATTTTAATGGTAATAAAAAAACATAATTTACCATTTTGAAATGTGTGGTTCAGTAGTGTTAAGTATGTTCACATTGTTGTGCAACACATCTCCAGAACTTCATCTTGCAAAGCTGAAACTCTGCACCCATAAACCGCACCTCCCATCCCCACTCACTGCAGCCCCAGGTAACCACCATTGTATTTTCTGTCTCAATCAATTTGACTACTCTAGGAACCTCATATAAGTGAAATCTTACAGTATTTGTTTTGTTTTGTTTTTGTAACTGACTTATTTCACTTAACATAAGCCATTAGGTTTCATACATATTGTAATATGTGACAGAATTCCCTTCCTTTTATGTTGAATAATATTAAAAATATATTTCTGGATCCTCTAATCTATTTATTCTATGTATCTATTTTTGGATCAATACCACTATGTCTTAATTATAATAGATTCATAGTGATAATGACACTATAGTGTTCTCTTTTGAAAAAAAATCTTAGAGAGACAGTGCAAGCAGGGGAGAGGGTCAGAAGGAGAGACAGAGAATCTCAAGCAGGTGCCATGCTCAGTGTGGGGCCCGATGTAGGGCTCAATCCCATGATACTGGGATCATGACCTGAGACAAAATCAAGAATAGGACACTTAACAGACTGAGCTACCCAGGTGCCCCTATAGTGTCCTCTTTAAAAAATTAAATATTCTCTATCATATGAAATTTAGAATCATTTTATCAGGTTCCATAAGCATTCAGTTAACATTTTGATTGAGATTTCACATGAATGCTAGATTCATGTGAACATAGAAAACAATTTCGTTTTACAGACCTATATCTTTCATAAAAGAACATAATATATTAATCTCTCCTCTTACTTATTTTTCTAATATCCTTCAGCAAACTTTTAAGTTTTATTCACATAAGCCTTGTAGATTATTTCTTATGTTTGTAGCAGAATTCGTTGGCCATTCAAAATCTAGTTGACCTTTTTTCTTGGGCAAGCAGCTAGACTTACTGTCCAGCATTCATTACAATTAGGTGGAGTCATGTAGCTGAGATCTTAGTCATTGGAATGTGAGCATAAATTATGGGTGTTATTTCCAAAGCAGACTCTTAAAACATGCCCACACTTTCACCTTAGGTCAGTCCCCTTCCTGCCCACCTGGAATTGCAATCCCCAGGGGGCCTCAAAAACAATGTGTTGTTCAAATGTCAACTGTATTTGAAATTTGTGTATAAATTTATGCCATCTGGAAAAGTCCATGCCTCAGTTTAAAGAAATATCTATCTATCTATCTATCTATCTATCTATCTATCTATCTATCAACTATCTATCGCTATCAGATGGATGGATAGATAGATATATAGATACTTTTCTTTGGATATTTTATTTGGAATTTCAAAGTTTGAACTGAAAATGAACTTCGTCCAAGAATCTCTTGAGTTTTTTTTAACTGGCATACATAATTCATATGTTGTCCATATTTTTGTCCTTTTCAGTGTGTGTGTTGAATGCAATAGATTTGTTCTAGCTGATGCCTGGGCCATGTTCCATAGATTTGGATTTGGTGCTATCACAGCTGTATATTTCTGAATAATTTAAATTTTATACTGTTTTTATTTATTTGAGAGAGAGCGAGAGCAAGACAGAGAGAGAGAGAGAGAGAGAGAGAGAGAGCATGAGCAGGGAAGGGTCAGAAAGAGAGGGAGACATAGAGTCTGAAGACAGGCTCCAGGCTCTGAGCTAGCTGTCAGCATAGA
Organism: Suricata suricatta; assembly: GCF_006229205.1. Classification (NCBI taxonomy): domain Eukaryota; kingdom Metazoa; phylum Chordata; class Mammalia; order Carnivora; family Herpestidae; genus Suricata; species Suricata suricatta. Next base: position 118,618,374 of record NC_043708.1, read on the forward strand.
GCCTGATGCGGGCCTCAAACCCACAAACCGTGAGATCATGACCTGAACTGAAGTTGGACTCTTAACCACTGAGCCACCCAGGCCCCCCATTTCTGAATAATTTAAAATTTTGTTGTAATTTCCTCCTTAATTTGAAAATTATTAAAAGGCTGGGCTTGTTAAAAGGGGTGGACCATGTTTTTTTTTTTTTGCTATCCATTTATTCTTAATTTCTAATTTCATTTTTTAATGAAAGGAGATACAGCATGTATCATTTTTACTTTCAGAAATTTATAGGATTTTCCTTGTGACCAGACACATCATTGATTTTTCTGCCTACCTGACTGGGATGGGTTTCATAAATACCTGGAGGCAGGAAGAGGGATCTTTAAGTATCTTAAAACCGGTATCAGTCCGGGCTCCTCAACATCCCAGCTGTTTGGCTTCAGACAGGAGTTTCAACATGAGCCCCTGGGTTACAAACTAGGACCTTTCAGAACTTTTGTTCCACTGCTCTGGAGCAAGAGCTGAAAGAACTACAGGAGCCCCATATCCACCTCCATTCTCTGCACCTGTCTCAACACTATTGGTTTTTTTTCATTGATATATAATTACCATACAATGTTATATTAGTTTCACATATATAACACAAAGATTCAATATTTATATACATTACTCAATGCTCACCACAATAAGTGTACTCACCATTTATCATCATACAAACTATTAAATATTATTGACTATATTCCCCAAACTATACTTTGAATATCCATAATGACTTATTTACTTTCTAACTGAAGGTTTGTCACACTATCCTGGAAGTCAGTACAATGATTTTGCTTATAGAAGCCCACACTCCTGGCATTGTGCCTTGTATGAGGAGGTCGAACAAAGTAGAGGGAGGAGGATCAAGTGTTACTTCTGGGGCATGGTGTACTTTGAGGAAAGCAAGACTCTGAGGATGGGTTTTTAGGACTAAAGTGTGGTATGAGTGTATTAGAATCCTAGGGAAAAATGCATGTCCAGGACAGGCCTTTTCTCACTCTATTCCCTAAACATCAAGATGTAGCCTAATGCTAGTCATATGTCCTGGACTTGCAACACACAGTCTCCACCTTTGTTATAATTAAGCAGAGGTGATAACTTGTTTATGTAAAAGACAAAACTAAAGGGATGTCTGGCCAGTCTCAGACAGCAGGCAGAGTATGTGTACTTTAGGCTGGTGATAGTTACATGTGAATTTTGCCAACACTTATTCGGAAGTGGAGAAGATAGAGGTGCAGTAAAAGTTTAAGAAGCAGCAGAGAGCCTGAGGACAAATCTGATATTCAAATTTGCCTTGGGCACTCTTTGCTGCCCCAATGATTTTAAATTACAAATTATCCATATAGAAACCTGGAGACTCTTTTAACTTTCTATTTCACTTTTTGGTCATATTTTGTCTTAGATAATTTTCTAAAATCGGATAACCTGGATACTAATTTATTTGCTTGTCACTTTCCCATTAGAGGGTTGAATTCATTTCTGTTTTCATTACTGGTACACAGTAACTTGTCCAAAATTGCTTTCACCCAAATCCCACGTGGATGAACTTACAGCACTTTAATAAGATGGCTCTTTGCTTTGGCAAGGATTTATAATGGATGAAATAAATCTTCTATCTTTGAAGTAGTACCTCATTTGTTCCAGAAGACATACAGGACAGTCATAAAGGTTGAAAGGTTAGTTTGAATATGAGACCAAAGAATGTCCTTTATACTTGGCCACGTGATAATACAGGATTCTTTCTTTAAAAGTTCAATAGTGAAGTTGTTATGGAGCATTTTATTAGATGATATAGAGCTCCCTTTCTTCATATATACTCCATAAACTGCTGAGTTGTCAAAGTCCTCCATAAATAATGCAAGCCTCTTGGCAATCATTAACAAAAGATACCGCTAAGTGGACAGAAAATTCAATGATTCCCTTATATGGAGATCATAGGACACATACTTAGCACAATTTGCTGACCTTGCCATCAAAAAAAATAATGTCTGCATAACCTCTGGCCTGGATTTTTTCATATAGGAAATGGAGACGTGGGGATTTTAAAGGAGACACTGAACATTGTTTAAAACTCTCAATTCACTTTAGAAGTGGTCCACTGAGGGAAACAAAGTGGAACTATTGCTTCTCTTCCATTCAGAACACACTCTTCTAGCAAAGGCATGCTGAGCCAGAAGTCTGAGCTCTTTCAAGAAATCAGCTTGTAGTAAGCACAAGTGAGCTGCAGTGTCAGATCCTTGTGTGAGAAGTTATATTATCATTCATGATAGGCCATGAATCATCATTCATGTGTCTCCTTTGTATGACGATGAATATGCCAGTCGGGCATTCAACATTGTCCCTGGGAATTCAACTAGGGAAGTGCAAGATAGAGAAGCAAGTGACTTGGTAAGTTTATAAATACAAAGAAAACAGATGTCTACAGGGCAAATTTGCCTAAGACAACCAGAGGTCCAGGCGTTTGGTCTGGACATACTCTCCTGCAGCCCTAAACATTCAGTTCTGATGCTCCATTTCTCAGTATTCTAAGCAGTAACAGGCCTCAAGTCTTTGCTAACATCTTTGGTGAATTCATGGCATCTGGATACTGGCCATCTACTTCCTGATTTGGAATATTCCTCAACAGTCAGTTGATCCTATATTCTGGAATATGCAGTTGGACAGATTGTAATGTAGAAATTCTAGTGACCATTCCAGATTCCTTTCCAGCAAATGCACAAATTAGACTCTAGACATCCCCAAATGTTCTGTTCCACAACTTGGAATCCACATTTCATAGGTTTCTCTTATTCAAATTGGACCCCAGATTGCCAAAGTTCTTTACCTGACTAAATCTGCTAAACAACCTGAAAGCTGTTACATTTTTTTTTGCCATTTTCTAATCATATGGCCTGCCATGATTAGCTTGTATAACAAACAAGTCCATGCTCTCAGAAGAAAAGCTAATGTTACATTCTAGAAAACATGCATTACCCTCTCATCTTGGTGTCTTTCATTTCCATCCAGTTGTATCACAGCATATTGCAAATATTATGGTCATGTTAGAAATTGGATTTCTGGTTTTTGCTCCTGACTTTCTAAGTTAAAATATTTGAGAATCAGGCTCAGGAACTTTTATGTTCTATAAGCCCCTCAGATTGTTCTGTATATGCTGTAGTTTGAAAAACACTTGGGGAGGGTTTTCATCAAGACTCATTTTTGTCTTAATGTTCTATAATTCTGGACACATCCAAAGATGTCACTGCATACCACAAAGGAGCAATCGCAGGGTTTCCTGCAGTCATTGGCCACCCCATCCTCAGACCATTGCAGGACTGTGCTAAAGAATGCTGGGCAGGTTAGAATGAGGTTGTGGAATATGTGAGGATTTGAAATTATGAATCTGGGTTTAAGTTTAGCATGTTCATGTCTGGCTCTGCAGTGTTAGTTTAACCTTTCTGTTGTTAAGTTCTCTACCTATAAAATAGGAACAAACACTGTAAAGAACAAAACTCCTTCCCAGATTGTAAAAGGATTAACTAAAGCAATGAAAGTACAGGACCTTGTATATAATGATATCTGATTTAACTCAGTGTTAGTTTTGTTTCCAATTTTCCATTTGCAAAATAATCATGGAAATGACCCCTGGTTTGTGAGTAGTTTTGAAGATCAGATCACATTGGTTGTATGTGAAAGAGACTTTCTACAGATAAGATAGCTCCATAGGAACAGCAAACTCTGAATTCCTTTCCCTGAAAGACTAACAGACAAGGCCACCACACCAGTTCAATCTGAGATAAAGGCTCTGTGGTCAGATGATTAATGGGCCCTTCAGATGTCCCTGTCTTACATGGCAAAATGATTCTGCATATGTGATGAAATTTAGGACTTGGAGATGGGGAGATTATCCAGGATTATCCAAGTGAATCATAAGTGCAATCATAGATGTCCTTCTAAGAGAAAGACAGAGGGAGATTTGACAATAGAAAAGAAAAGCAATATGACAGAGACATCGAGGAAGAAAGGGCTGGGTTCTGCAAGGAAAGTGTAACAATCCAAAGAATGCAAGTGGCTTCCAGAAGCTGGAGCAGGCAAGGAAAAGGATTCTCCCTGAGATCCTCTAGAAGGAGCCAGTGCTGCTTATACCTCAGTGTGCTGTATTCATGAGACTCATTTCAGATTTCCAACCATCAAAACTGTAGGGGAATACATTTATATTACTCTGAGCCACCAAATTTATGGTCATTTGTTATACCAGCCTTAGGAAACTAACACAGGTGGGTTTTCAAATAAAATTATTTCTAAGAAAGTAAGGGAAATGTTTTAATAATCTACAAAGGAGATGTATCTGAAACTCTAATAAGGCAGTTTGAACTCGGATATATTTATTCCACCAACAGTGACAAGACACTCACTAAGTACCTAGCATAGTGCAGTTCAGTAATTGTCCATTGACCCAGTCCATTAGCCCCACCTGAATGAAGCATCTCTGGAAAAAATGCTAACTACCTCTTCAAAATTCATATCCAGGATAGAGCCAAGCTGGCATAGTTTATGCCAAAGCTGGGCCTCATTATCTCCAGAATCAGCTTCCTGGAACCCTTTTTGGAGTGAGTTTCTCAGGTTGGCTCCAGTGACCCTCTTCTTGGAGGTCCCTGCAGGTAAGGAGACCCAGGGGAGAAGGGTAGGATATTTCCTCCCCATTCCTACCATTTTCTCTGCTGGCTATCTTCATCTTATTTGTTTTCTTTTTGTCCCATTTTTCCTCATCCTTGCTCTGCCTGCCAGAGTCATATTGCCCACCTATTGAAAAGGTTGGTTCTGTGGTTAAAACAAAGCTGATGCAATCAGTTCAACGCACAGAGGCCCCTGGGCTAAGAAGAAGATGATGGTGTAATTTATCATTCACAGCAGGACGCTTCTACATTAAAAGCAGCATTACCGATCTGAGACAGAGTATCTGCTGGAATTGGCAAGCTCCAACCAGACAGTGGCATGGCCAGCCAGAGTGGTACTGCAGTTGGGACAAGGAAAATAAAAACAGGTGGTCCTTCTGTTAGGCTCCTGTGTTCCCTCATCCACACTGAACACTACAGACCTGTGACTGTCTTAGGCTTCCAGGAGAGCCCTGCAGGACCCCCAAGGGCTGAGCAGAGTCCTGCTTGAGTGGAGAAGCTGGGCACTGGCCTCTCATTCCCTTTATCCAAGAACACCACCCAAGTAGAGCCAGACAGCCAAGAAATTTGTCTCAACTTAGCAGCACATACTCCAGCATCCTGTTCTAACATTCTAGGCTCTGACGGGCAACCAGACCTTCCTAAAGAGTCAGGGCCCTCTAACACTCATCAACAGGCAGTTCTGTGCAACACACACTGCTCCTAAGTTTTTGTTTTTGGTTTTTGTTTTTTTTTTTGGCCAACCACTGAGTTCCTACTTCCTAAGAGAGCCAGCAAAAGCCTCTGGGTTATTTGCAAAGCAGTCCGGAATCATATATCTGGAATGCCATCACAGACCAGACCATTCTTAATTTAGAACACCCCAGGGTGCCCGGGTGGCTCAGTTTGTTAAGCATTTAACTTCGGCTCAGGTCATGATCTCACAGTGCATGCGTTTCAGTCCTATGTCAGGCTCTATGCTGACAGTTCAGAACCTAGAACCTGCCTCAGATTCTCTGTCTCTCTGCTCCTCACCCACTCATGCTCTTTCTCTCAAAAATGAATAAACATTAAAAAAATGCCACTTCCACCTGTCAGCTTTTTAATATTCTTTTTTGTTTGTGATGAACTCTTTGCCCCTACTGGGGGCAGATTAAATACAGAATATCAGTGAAATTTTAATTTCAGTTGAGTAACATATTTTAGTGTAAAGATGTCTGATGCAGTATTTATCTCATCCTGTATTTTTATTCTAAATCTACTAACCCTACCTTCCCTCATTCTCCTTCCCCAAACTCAAAGAGACATTTTCCAAAATCCTATCATGTTGTATAATATATAAAAAAATGCATGTTTAAAAGCTTTATTTTCTTTTTTATTTAGATTGGTGTTCAAAGAGGGATGCAGTGGTGACTATTTCATGCCCACACAGTGAATTCCATGAGGAGAAAGTCATCCAGTAGTATAAACTATGCGTGTTCAGATCTCATTCGTGTCTTATAGTCCTGGTAGGGGTGAAAGAATTACTATGCACCGCTGGCGATGTCTTCTCGAAGCTTCCCTAACTCCATCATTAACTCCAGACACAGATGACATATAGGCTGCTCACACATGTGTTTCAAAGGCTCCATATGATGTACAAAGGCTCCCTGACTTTGAATATCTCCCTATAAACCATTTTGCTAAAAGTTTGTAGCCAGAAACTTTAAGTAAATTTTATTTATTTTTATTTCCTACTGCTAACATTTAAAATTAATTATTTTTTTGCAGTTCAATGAGCACACTGATGGTGAACATCCATTATAGCATCTTTTTGTTTTGTTTTGCTTTCTGAAAAACATGTTCTTTGAAAGTAGATATACAGTGATTAAAAACTAATGGAGTGTTTGTCTTAGGGACAAATAGGAGAGGTGGGAAGGAGAGTTTAAAGGCCCCAGGTGGTTCTCATTAGTCATTAGTAGAATCAGCAGATTAATAAGTGAAGAAAATATGATCTCCATTCACAAAGTTACTCCTAGTATTATCCAGACACCACACAAAAAAATACATACAAGGATGGTCTTGGCTCAGAAGTTAAAATTCTGAAAAAAAAAAAAAAAAAAAAAAGAAGTTAAAATGTGTTCCAGGATCCTAGAGTTTAGCAAAAGTTATACTGTCATGGTGTTGGTGGCCAGGTAGGGTGGAATATATAAATTGTTTTACATATGTCAAAAGACCTCATGGAAATTAGCTCATGAATACTTCTTGAATATATTGTAAATAAAAATGTCCTCCAGCCAGAGACTCCCAGGAACATGCTTGCAGGTGAACAAGATAGGCTTATTGTCCCTTGGAGTTAAGAGAAACCACACGTAGTGCATCCCATGGGGAGTCACGAATCATTTGAGTAAGAGGGTGTCAGAAAGGACTCATTACAGGACTAGGGTTTGTGTTGGGTGACTCTGGAGGAGTTCAAAGAAATGGGACTTTGTTCTGGATTGGGTGCTGTCAAGAAGCATAATATTGTGCTTGGGTATCCTAATAAATTACATTTAGAAGAAGAGCAGATTAGAGCAAGGGGACAGTGTTCTACTTATAAAGAAGCAGCACTCTTTTACTCTATCCAGGAGAGGCGGATATTTGGCCCATTTTGTGGTTTGGGCAGTGTTCCTGTTTTATCTGTATTCAGACATGATGATGTACTGGTTTTGCTCTCATCCTGATTCATCACATGCTCCGAATGGCCTTGCCTGACGCTGTGTGCAGTATGGTTGTTTACTCTCATTGGGAGAGCATGAAGGCCCAGCTGTGAGAGCCAGACCAGCTCCTGCCCATCAACCGGGGCTGCTTTTCTCTTTCTCTTGTCCAAGCAATAATAATCAATTCAAAATATGACTATATTAGCATTCTTTTGTTTTTGTTCACTGCAGGATTATTATTATTGATGGATAAGATATCATCAACGTTCTTTTCTTTAGAAACACTGGAATATGATTAAGTGGGTAGATATGGTATTTGAAATTACAAGATGCATAAAAGAAAAGTAATAAAAATTTGTGGGCTAAGGACAATGCAATATACAAAGATACCATTGTGATGCAACCACTGAACCAAACCACAAGATACCACAGAAAGGGTATATCTGTCCCTATCAGTGCAGGCAGCTCCTTTTCCTGAATGTACCTCTCTCACTGTGGTTTCCTCATTTGAGCTGCACACAGCCTCATGGATATCTATCCAGCACCTTTACACTTTCTGGACTCCATGAAATACTCCCCAGCAGGCCCTGGCAGTGCCGCCTCCCACCTCAAGGACAGTCTATGATGAAGACATAAGAAGTCCCCATATCACTCCCCCATCTACCTTCTGGGCAAGAGGGCTAGAACCATTCCTGATGCTCGAAGCACAACCAGAAGCCTAGAACAACACACAAGAAGCAATCCAGGAACTCTAAAAGGTGGTCAGAAGATGGAGGACTGGTTTGGGACCTTAGGAAGGAAGAAACAGTGGCAGGCAAATGACTGTCTCTCCCACCCAACAGAAGATGATCCCAGTGCAGTGTCTGAAGGTGGACAGATGGGCTTGTTCCTCCTCTGATGAAACAGGGTCCTTCTGACAATACCAGCTCAACACCACTAGCTAAAAGAATGAATCCTGAGACCTGCCAGTGTGAACAGTCTGCACTCTCCTTTCTCACAAGCTGAGAACTCCCTCTCCATCTAAAAAACCCTGGTGGATAAACTGCATCTGCAGAAGGACCATGCCTGGGAAACCTCTTTGTGCACTCAGGACGCCCTGCCTCATTGAAAGACACCCAGTGCTAGGCCTGGGGAAGCGCCTTCTGCCCCTCAGGCAGCATCAGCAGGGACTATGGGAGCCTCAGGAACACCACATAAACCCAGCAGGGGAAAATAACATGGCAAATACTCTGACTCTGTCATTGAAACCACAGCCTACAAAGTAGGCCAGGGCATCTATGCCTAAACAGAAGACTGCCTGCTAAAGCAAAAGATTTGAAAAGGACCCAGAGTCCCCTACACGATAGACAAAATGTCTACAACACAGGGAAAAAATCACCCATCACACCATGAAGCAAGAAAACCACAACTTGAATGAGAAAAGACAAGGGCCACCAACCCAGAGTGAATCAGATATTGGAACTGTCTGACAAAAACTTTAAAGTGGCTGTCACACACACACAAAAAATGCTTCGACAATGATACATTTTCCTGAAATAAATGAAACCCTGGAAAATCTGTCCTTCCCCTCAGCTCCAGGGCTGGCAGCTGCTTTCTGTGATTCCTGCCTCTCTACACCTTAGGGCCCTTGATCAGTCCCTCAGTCTCAGCTGCCTACTTTTGTCTATTTGATGGTTCTTCCTATGAAATCTTCCATGCTCACATTTCTGCCTCCTGTGTGCACTGACTGGCACAGGGAGCTTTGCAAAGTTTAGAAAATACCATTTGGTGAGGTAGAGAAGAGGGTTCATATCATACTTATCTAGAAAATGTCTGGGTTGACCCCCTTGCCCATGAGGTCAAGAGCAGTTTGAGGAGGGCACTTGTTGGACTGAGTGCTGGGTGTTGTATGTAAATGATGAACCATGGAAATCTACCCCCAAAACCAAAAGCACACTTTACACACTGTATGCTAGCCAACTTGACAATAAATTATGTTTAAAAAAATAAGAAAATAAGAAAAAGAAAATGTCTCAACATTCTCTTTTCACTTTTTTTTTTTTTTCTTTTTCTGGGTCCCTCTCTCATGGACTTTGATCAGAGGTTACTCATTCATCAACCAAGTCTTGTTGGCTGTGATCTTCCATCCCACATCCTGAAAATTTCACTCAGTATCTCACTTTAAAAATGGGGGGACTTCAGCTTCTGCCTTCAAACTTGCTCAGATTTTCAGCATAGTCCTCAACATCTGCCCTCGGACGTGGAAATGAGGGGGATATGCTGTCTCTCATGGTTCCGTCTTCAAGAATCTGTAGACAAATTGCACTGCCATGCTGACAACCTTCAATGCGCCCCACATTGGTCTCAGGAAAAACAGTGACACACCTATGTCACACCTCCCAGCTCTTAAACTTACTTGACCACTTGTCTGTTGGGTACTGCACATGGTCAGGGGCCTCCGCTAAGCTTCTGCCACTTCTATCTGCCCCACTGGGTAATTCTGCTCATTCTCCATGAACTGCACAAGGTTGCTTCCAGAGACACTCCTCTGACCCCTTCCCTCCACTCCACTCTCCCAGGTCTTCACTCTGCCACACATATCCTGTCTCATTCATGTCCATGTCCATTTACGAGTTTACCACCCTCCCTGCCAGGCTAGCAGCTCCATGTAAATATGCTTCTCCTCCTCTCCACGTGGGAACATGCAGAGGGTGTAGTAAAGATTCAAGTATTCATTCTTTGAGGGGCTCTGCTGCTTTTCATGTGTAATGAATGACCCCTCTCTGCTTACCTGCCAGACTCTCATGGGGTTAACTGCTAAAGCCCCTTTTTAAATTTTTATTTGTGCTTTGCAGTATAGGGGTCCTGGAAATACTTCTTGGAACAGATGACTGACTATCTCTCTAAACTTTGCTTTTTGGGGCACCTGGGTGGCTCAGTCAGTTGGGCCTCCGACTTTGGTTCAGGTCATGATCTCATGTTCATGGGTTCAAGCCCTGTACTGGGCTCTTTATGACAGCTCAGAGCCTGGAGCCTGCTTCTGATTCTGTGTCTCCCCCTCTTTCTGCCCCTCCCCGCTCATGCTATGTCTCTGTCTCAAAAATAAATAAAACATTAAAAAAATTAAACTTTGCTTTTCTCACCAGAGAACATGTGGCTGGGTGTCCTTGCCCATGGGGTCAAGAGCAGTTTGTTAAACTTGAAAAGGGCATGTGTGACAGAACAGCTGGGAAATTGTTGTAAGCCTTTATTTTTCTATTTCAAAGTTTATTTATTTATTTTGAGAGATACAGAGATAGTCCTAGTACGGGAGGAACAGAAAGAGAAGGAGAGACAGAGAATCCCAAGCAGACTCCAGTCCAGCACAGAGCCCAGGATAAGGCTCACACTCACAAACCATGAGATCATGACCTAAGCCAAAGTCAGATACCTAACTGACTGAGCCACACAGGAGTCCTTGTTATAAGTCTTTCAAAACAAGAATGAAATGTCCCTGCTGTGAGAAGATGAGGTTTAATCTTGGGGAAAACAAACTTAGCTGACATTTCTGAGTGTTTCCTATGTTCTGGACTTTATCTAGACACCTGTCTCAGAAGGCACTGCTATGAGTCATTTACTCTTTACAGATGGGGATACTGAGGTTTGAATTAGGGGCCTATATAGAGCATCCTGGAAGTCAGTCAGTGGGAGACAGAGTTAGGTTTATGGGTGAGGCAGGCTGACCTGGGGTGGCCATTTCTAACCATTTAACTAGAGAAATAACAGGGTTCAAAGGGAATGGATTTGCAAGCCACAAAGTGGCTTGGAGAGGTTTTTCTTAAGCATTGCCAATCCAAATTTATTAGACTAGTGGTGCCTTAACACAGCCTTAGAATGCTTCCTGGGAACTCTAGCTGCATGGCCTCAGGTATCATTCTCAGCCACCCCTTGCTGCCCAAGCCCCAAATAAAAGCACTTTTAGGAAGGACTAGTGCCCCAAAACTCATGGTATTGAAGAATATATCTTTCAAAGAAAAATGGTTTCAGCCCCAAATTTAATTCACAAGCTATTGAAGACAGCATTCACCAGTGACAAATACAATAAATACTTTGAATGAAAGTAAAGCTGAGTCAACAAGGCATCCAAAGCATTTTCACATTTCCTTTAATTTCAGATATTGGAAGATAAAACACCATTCTCTATTCCCTGTGGTTTCCAAGGTAGGACAGACATATTTGGAGTAAATGAATACACTGTTGGTTCATTAAGTCTATAGTTCTAATTCAAAAACAAGCATTTGTGAGAGACTGAGCAAATTACCAGTTTTGGCCTCAGTCTTGCTGTTTGATGATAGCTGAGGCACCACCTTCTCTGGGAAGCCTTCCATGATTTCCCAAGGCTTACCTTACTTCTTGTCTCTTTATGTATCTAAGTCTTTTATTGAGAAAGAACTCGTGTTCCAGCTAAGGGACTGTTCTTTCACATGACTCTATCCACCCTGTCCCTCAGAGCCTGGAAGAGGGAGCATCATGTCATATCAAGGTGTCTTTATTAGTCTGCTGAGGTTGCTGTAACAAGCTGCCATGGACTTGGGCTTAAACACCAGAAGCTTATTGTCTCACACTTCTAGAGGCTGGAAGTCTGAGATCAAGGTGTCAGCAAAATTGGTGTCTTATGAGACCTCTCTGCTCGGCTCGCAAATGACTGTCTTCTCCATGTGTTCCACATGGTCTTCCCTCTGTAGGTGTCTATGTTATAATCAACTGTTCTTAGGGCACCAGTCAGATTGGATTTGGACCCACCTATATTGTAATCCAACCAACACGAGTTTGCTCCCTGGTCAGTCAGAAACTGCACCAGGCTGAGCTGTCACACTAAGAAAACTTTATTTGCAGCAAATAAGGAGATCCTGGGGAATACGTTCCAAAGCCTTGACTCCTTAAGGAAGGGTGGGTGGGTTTTTTTTTTTTTATTTAGGGTTGGGATGAATATTTAGATAGGAAAAGTTTGTCATCATATGTAGAGGTGGGCTTAAGGTCACACATGTTCCTTAAGGAAACATGCCTATACATATATTGCATGCTATGTAAATGAGGCTGAGGCTCCTTGGATGGAGACTTTAGTAGGTAGTTTTTGGTCATTCTAGAGGTCACTCTGTGATCCATCTGCACAGGCAGGAGTCAGGGATGACACTCAAACTGGTCTGGGTGGTCTGGGTTTGCTGGAGGTCTGGTCTGGGCAGTTGCTGCCACTTAAGGGGCAGTTTCACTGCCATTTGCTTGAGTTAAGAGATAATATGGAAAGGAGAGCTTAAGGGGAAATGTAGGACAAAAATTGGTGAGTACAAGCAGATGAGCAGGGAAGGTCAGTTCTGGGTCTAGTTGATGACAAACTAACCTCATTCTACAAAAGATTTGAGACACTGCTTTCTCAAATGCACAACCTTGCTTCCCTCTGTAGAAAGTATGTGGACCTTGGCAAATGCAAATGCCTGAGGTTGTCACAGAGGAACTAGAAAGCCAAGGATGACAGGGTATAGGGAGCGTGCTAAAGCATGGGCAGTGGATGATCGTTTTCTGAGCCTTTATTATGTTTAAAGAGTATAACAGCAGTTTCTACGATATGGTTATTATAAAAATTAACAGGAGGAGCCATAAGATTTATTTTAACTTTGAAACATTTATTCCTACAAGAGTCTCTGTATCTTAAAAAAAATAGTGCAGGGGCACCTGGGTGGCTCAGTTGGTTAAGCGACCGGCTTTGACTCAGATCATGATCTCATGGTTCATTGGTTTGAGCCCTGCATTGGGCTCTGTGCTGATGGCTAGCTCAGAGCCTGGAGCCTGCTTCAGATTCTGTGTGTCCCTCTCTCTCTGACCCTCCCCTGCTCGTGCTGTCTCTGTCTCTCAAAAATAAATAAAAAACATAAAAAAATAGTGCAGTATAATGTGTCTATGTAGTTAGTATTAATAGAAAGATATATGACAATAAATGGCCAGTTCTTGGTTACTTTTATTGACCATGAGGAGAAAAATAGGCAAACACAGGTAGAGGAATATTAAGCTCCACACTATAGATGCTTCTTCAACATAAAGATCCAAAGCTTCAACATAAAGTTAAAAACACCTGCCAGGATACTCTCAAAATATTGAGAATATAACTTTCCACTAGCCTTGGAATTTAAGTAGAACATTTACTTTCCACAGTTACTCATTTTTCTGAATATAGGTCATGGGCCTTAAAAAGGTGTCCTGAGTGGAGGAAAGCAGGACCAGATATGCTCCCTGCTGAAACAGCAAGAATGCTAAACAACAGCAGGGAGATAAGTGAAGTGATAGAGCCACATGCCACACTCTTGAAAATACTGCATCCAAGAAAAGAGAGACAACAGGAGCATGGGTCTGCAATTCACAGACCCTGCCTCAATGAGACACTTCCACATATAGGTCCTACTGAAACACCCGACCCCACTCTCCCTGCCCCTGCCACACCAATCTGGAGTGAGGCTGACTGAGAAGGAAAATTGTAATCCAGAGGGGAACACATCTAGAAATCCCATGAATGCAGAATGTCCTGTTGACCACTTGAGGTCCTCAGCAGAAGTGGAAAACCCACCAGGGGTCTTCACATTGTCTTTCCCAGATGGACAGAAAAAAAGAGAATATGTTATTAACCATCTACAAAGCACAATCAGATCCAAAGGGAATGCTCCCACATCCCACCTGCTTATTAGACTAGCAGCTCCATCTATGAGTATCTTTTCTTCTCTCTGTCCTGAGCAGAGTGGGTATAAGGATAAGGGTTGGGCAATGCTGCTGTGATGAGCCTGTAGGAGGCTGCAGGAGTTTATGCTGAATTAGAGAAATAAACGGAAGTCTTCTCTCAGAGTGGTACCTCAAATGTCAGTGGTACTTAACAGGCCAACGACTGCAGCAACAAGGAAACATAAACCCTAGATCCTCTATCCTTCCTCTCAGAACCTCAGGGCAGAAGAGCAGAAAGAGAAGGAGGAGTGGGCCTTCACCTCCAGCTTGAATGGGAGAAAAATTAGAGATTTGGGAAAAAGAGTCAGAGACCTTCTTGATTAGAGGAAATAGAAAGTCCATACGGAGCT
>NC_043708.1:118632882-118660929 GCF_006229205.1 Suricata suricatta
TGGGGGGAGAGAGGGATGCAAAACTTGAGAGACTATTGAATGCTGAAAATGAACTGAGGATTGAAGGGGAAGGGAGAGGGGGGAAAAGAGGTGGTAGTGATGGAGGAGGGCACTTGTGGGGAAGAGCACTAGGTGTTTTATGGAAATCAATTTGACAATCAAATATTTTAAAAAATAAATAATAAAAAAAAGAAAAGAAATGGCAAGGCATCCATGCAAACATGCTTCTGGAGAACAGAAAGAAAAGTGTGGCCACAACATGTGGGAGAGGCAAAGATTCCACTCTGTAGGGACAGAGAACCGAATGAACAGAAGGAAATGCTCCAACATGGATATAAGAAGTTAATGAGAAATTGATTTTAATAAAACAAGAGCTAAAAGATATCAGTGAATAAAATGAAAGGCAATTGCAGAGCTTGGGAGACAAATTGGGAATCTAAAACCAAGCATTTCAGAACACACGAGAACACTGGAAACAGGTTTAGATGGATAAATCATGAAATATAGGTTTCATTATGTAATGCAAAAGTATATGTGCAGTCACGTTAAGCAGATAGAAAGAATAAATCTTCCATTTTAACAAAAGGAATACCCATATGCCTAAAAGAGAGGAAAGAAAACCCAAACCATAAGTTTCAAAAGAAATATTAACTACACAAATCATTTGAGGAAAACTAATATTAGAACAAAACACATCAGTTATATCAAAATGTAAATGAATATTCAAGATGGACCTACAACAAAGGACTCAAAAACAGTTAAAAATAAAATTATGAGTGGGGATATATGAGGCATAAACTCAGAAAAGGAAATTTGGGGACCTGATTTTAAGAGCAAACAAGTGTATATTCAAGGTATACATTTAGAATATAATCTATATATGCTGTATTAATTATTCAATATCAGATGGTAACAGGAAGAAAAACTAAGTGAGCAGTACTGTAAATAGGAGAGTGGCCACTCCTGCCAAGCTCCGAAAGGTCAGTGTCAAAGGGCAGAATGCCAAGGTACGACCCTGGGAAGGACCCATTTGTACAAACTGATTATATTAAGAAAAACTGAAAACACACTTCAAAAAATTATAATTTTTAAAAATAGCACAGAATATAAGATGCTCAAAGAACAATGTGCTATAATTATGAATTAAATTTTAACTTTAAAAAGGGGGCATTTATAAAATGCTTTAAAAAGCTCAGTTCAAAGGATACATCAAAGCAGAATATCTAGATAATGAAAGTTTTAAAAACTACATATTAAAATATGGATTGCTGTGGAAGCTTTGGTGAGAAGAATAATCAGAGCCAAAAGTACTTATAGGATGAAATCAGAATTAATGAAAATCAACTAACTAGGAATCTATTAATAAGTCAGAACAACAACAAAATAAGCAATAAAAATAGAGAAGCTGTAACTTGGATGAACCTTGAAGACATTATGATAAGTGAAATAAGTCAGTCAGAGAATGACAAATTCTATATGATTGCACTTGTACCAGGTGCCTAGAATAATCACATTTGTAGAGACAGACAGTAGAATGCTGACTGCCAGGGAGAAGGAGATGGGGAGTTAGTACAGAGTTAGGTGCAGAGTTTCAGTTTTGCAAGATGAAAAGAATTCTGGAGATGGATCTTGGAGACGGTTGCACAACAATGTGAATATACTTAATGCCACTGAACTATACATTTAAAAATGGTTAAAATTCTAAATTTTATGTATATTTTATCACAAATGTATATTTTTTCTAAAAAAAAAGAGGATCAGCTTAAAGACTTACTGTAAAACTATAGCCATCAAGACAGTGTGGTATTAAAAGAACAGAAAAAAAAAAAAGAGAACTCAGATTGAACTGAATAGAACAGAATTGAGAGTCCAGTAATAGACACACATAAATGTACACGACTGATTTTTGACAAAGGAGCAAAGGTAATCCAGTGGGAAAAGGATAGATAGTTTTGTTTTGTTTTGTGTTGTGTTGTGTTGTGTTGTTTTGTTTTGTTTTGTTTAACTGATGCTAGAGCAACTGAACGTACATATGCAATACAATGGAGCAGTCTTTTCAATAAATGGTACTGGAACAATTGGATATGCACATGCAAAAAAGAGAAAAAGATACAGACTTTACACTGTCCAAAAATTAACTCAAAATGAACCACAGGCCTAAATGTAAAACACAATGTTATAAAACTCCTAGAAGGTAATGTAGGAGAAAACCTAAATAAAGTTGGGTATGGAAATGATTTTTTAGATACAACAGCAGAGGCATGATCCTTGAAAGAAATAATTGATACGGTAGATTTCATTTATTTATTTAATTTTTTAAAAGTTCATTTATTTTTGAGAAAGACACAGAGACAGAGTGCAAGCGAGGAGGAGCAGAGAGAGAGGGAGACACAGAATCTAAAGAAGGCTCCAGGTTCTGAGCTCTCCAAACAGAGCCCAAAGCAGGGCTTGAACTCAGGAACCAACTGTAAGATCATGACATGAGCTGAAGTGGGTCACTTAAACTACTGAGCCACCTAAGCGCTCCTAGATTTTATTTAAATGCAAAACTTCTGCTCTGTGAAAAACAATATTAAGAGAATGAAAGACAAATCAGAGATGGGAGAAAATAGTTGGAAAAAACACATTTGATAAAGTTCTGTTATCCAATATTATATACAAAGAACTCTTAAAACTCAACAATAAGGACAAATAACCTGATTACAAAATGGGCCAGGGTACCTGGGTGGCTCAGTAGGTTAACTGTCCAACTTCTGCTCAGGTCATTATCTTGGAAGTTGATGAGCTGGAGACCTACACTGGATTCTCTGCCGTCAGCACAGACCCAAAGTCTTTAACATATACTTCCTCTAAGATAGACATATGGCAAATAAGCATGTGGAAAGATACTCCATATCATTTATCACCAGGGATATGAAAATGAAAGAAAAAATGAGATACCACTACATTCCATTTTTTAAATGTTTATTTTTGAGAGAGAGACAGAGTGTGAGCAGGGAAGGGGCAGAGAGAGAAGGAGACACAGAATCTGAAGTAGGTTCTAAGCCCTGAGCTGTCAGCACAGACCTCGGATGCTTAATCTACTGAGCCATCCAGGCACCCCAAAATACCACTACTTTCCTATTAAATGGCCAAAATCTGAAAAACTGGTAACACCAAATTCTGAAAAGAAAGGGAAGCAACAGAAACTCCCATTCATTGCTGGTGGGAATAGAAAATGCATTCTATGTATTCTATGCAAAACTAAATATATTCTCATCATATGGTCCAGCAGTCACACTCCTTAGAATATACTCAAAGGGGCTGAAAAGTATTTCCAAACAAAATCTGCACATAGATGCTTGTAAAAGCATCTTTACTCATCATTGCCATAACTTGGAAGTAACCAAGAGGTCCTTTAGTAAGTGAATGGATAAATAAACTGTGATACATCCAGACGATGGAATATTATTCACCTGTAGAAAGAAATGAGCTATCAAGCCATGAAAAGACATTGAGAAACCCTAAATTCATTATTACTAAGAAGCCAATCTGAAAAGGCTATACACAGTATAATTCCAACTATATGGCATTTTGGGGGAAAAAAAGAAACAATTATGGAGACAAAGATCAGTGGTTGTCAGAGGTTTGAGGGATGAGGGAATAAACAGAACACAGAATTTTAGGGCAGTGAAACTATTCAGTGTGTTACTATAATGGTAGATACATGTCATTATCCATCTGTCCAAGCCCATAGAGTGTGTAATGTCAAGAGCGAAGTTTAAAGTAAACTATGAACTTCTGGTGGTTATGTTGTGACAATGTATCATCATTGGCCATAAAAGAATGTGCCAATCTGGTGGAGGATGTTAATAATGGAAGAGGCTATGCAGGCCTGTACATGGGGGGTATATGGGAACTCTCTGAAACTTCCCCAATTTTTCTGTACTTAAAACTGCTCTAAAAATAAATCTTACATATAAAAAATAAAATGAATATAGGAAAAGGACTGAAATATTAAAAATAAAAATAAATAGAAATTTAAGAATTATAAACCAGCAGAATTTGTTGATGGGCAGTGTTTGTTGAAGGTAAATTCATAAAAATCCAAAACAAAAGTGGGACTGATAACAAGGTTTTTGGAGAAAAAATATTGAGAGTGTACAATTTGAAATGAGACATTGGAGAGTCAGACAAGAAAGTCTGAAGAAGTGGGAAGAATTGTGACATAAGATTGCAATTCTGTGATTCCTAAAACAGGGTGTGCTGAAGATACAATGATATTTGACCACAAGAGTTCAAAAAGGCTGAAACTGTGGACAGTACTTCCCTCCCCCCAGGTGTGAGATGTCAGGACCTCCTACCCATATTATGATAAGCTCTGATATCAGAAAATCAAACCCATATGCAAATGAAGTAAGTGGTAATGAAGAGCAGTGAGGTCAAGTGTAGGGAGGATTGCAGGAGGGTTTGGAGCAGAAAGAATGTAGTAATGAGAGAATATTAAATTATGTATAAAGAGTTACTTCCAGAGCATGTGCCTCAAGATGGCTTCTGGTTAATTAAAGCTCGAGATTCTTCTGTTCTCCAAGTAACTGTGGGCATAACATCAATACAATGACTAGTCCTCTCTGACATATCTGTGCTGCCTGGCCTGGTCTGACCCTCTGACTCCCGCTGCCAATTGAAGCTCCTATCCTGGGCCTGGAAGCCAGCAGGGACGGCAGCTTCTCCCAGCCACGACTCCCCTTGTACAGTGTGCAAGCTGTCCCAGGACAGGTCAGGTCAGTGCATAGCCAACGGGGACTATGGCCAGTTCCCCAAACTGATGAATAAATCTAAGAGTGTTTGGAAAAACAAAAACAAAATCCTTGGTGAGCCAAATCAATAAAAACAAAAGGAGAAATACACAGTTAGAAATGAAAAACTGAGGAATAGCCACCAATACAGAAGAAATTAAAGAATCCTAAGTGTCTGTATTGTAAATCTATGCAAACATGTTGAAAAAAGTAGATTGCACTAGTTTTCTTAAAGCAGTGTGTAACTAAAGGTAACTTCAGAAGTGCTTGAAGACCTAACTGGCCCAATGGGAAGAACTCAGCAACATACCATTGGATCCCTGGACAGCCCCTGGGGCATTCTTTTTCACTTACGAAGAAGATGATTCCAAAACTAAGTAACTGGTTGCGGCATGTAGGGATTTTTGTTTATCACACAAAAACAAGCAGTAGAATGATTAATCTCAATTATCAATATTAGTAGGAAAAATCACAGGTAGGAATCATCTCAGGAATATAATAGTGGTTTGGTCTTAAATAATCTATTAATATAATACAACTACTAGAGCAAAGGAGAAAACCTTCTGATAATCTCCATGGATACTGAGAGGCTGTGACAAAAATCTAACTTCCTTAGAAAGCCTTAATAGTTTGAGAATACATGGATATTTTTTTTATTATGACAAGGAAAATACATGTCTTCATACAAGTTGAATGGCAAGACACTGAACCATCCCATTAAATGTCAGGAACAAGATAGATATGCCACTTGAATCACTATTATTTGACACTGTTCTCAAATGCAATTGCCTAAGAGAAAGAAATAATGGAAATTATTGGAAAGGAGAAGGCAAAAGAAAATCTTAGAAACAGTAAGAAATTACAATTAAAGTGGTTGGTTATGACATTCATATACAAAATCAACTACATTCCGAAACATCCAGTTAGCAAATAAAATGGAAGAAATCATTCCATTGAAAAT
The DNA here is from genome assembly GCF_006229205.1 of Suricata suricatta. NCBI lineage: Eukaryota > Metazoa > Chordata > Mammalia > Carnivora > Herpestidae > Suricata > Suricata suricatta. The sequence continues at coordinate 118,638,622 of NC_043708.1, forward strand.
AGTACCCAAACAATAAAATATCTAGGAAAAAAAAAAAGGAAATTCATAGCCCTGTCTGAACAAAACCATAAAAATTTACCAAGTGGCATAAAATTAGATTGAATACAAGCCTAGATTGTAGCACTCTTGAATAGGAAGACTCAATCTATATATTCATTGTGACCTCAATTAAAAAAAAATGTGTGTGTGTGTAGGAGAGAGGGAAATAGTTGGAGAAGACAGAGGGAGGGAGAGAGAGAGAGAGAGAAGGGAGAGAGAAGAAGGGTGGAGGGGATGGTTGTCTTGAAAATATTGATATTAATATGAATATGGCTTCAGATTTGAAAGACATTCTTAGACAAATCATAAGTAGAAATATCCCCAAACACTTAGAGGAACTTAGTTTACAAATAAGGTGGCATTTTGATCAAAATGGGGAAAAGACTAACTGTATTACAGGATACACCATGATATATTTTGTTGGCACAATTGACCATTTGGAGAGATAACAAATGCATTTTTAACTTCATTTGCTGTAAAAAATGAATTCCAGGGAGTAAGAAGATGTAAAGGCAAACAAATGAAACCATAAGAATTTAGAAGAAAATATGAGTAATTTTATTTATAATCTCAGAATGGGGAAGGCCTTTTAAAACTGGAAACAAATCTCAGAATCTACCAAGGCAAATATGGATAAATTGACAACATAAAGCTTTATATATGCTAAGAAATAAATCAATAAATAACATCAAAACACAAATAACAACCAAATAAAAATGTTCTCTAAACAAATAAAAATAGTCTCAAGACATAAGACAGAAAACTTCCAAGGTACAGAGACAAATTAAGAAAAAGCTGAATTACCCAACTGAAAATTGTATAAAGGACATAAATTTACAAAATTGAAATTTCCAAAACGCACCCGAAAAGATACTCCATTCATAATAAAATGAACTAAATCAGAATAACATTGCAATATAACTTGTCACCAGATTAGAAAAAAAAATATTGTTTGATAATACTCAGTGCTGAGAAAGCTGACAAATTGGCCTTTTCATTACACTCTTGGTAGGTGTATCCATTGATCAGTACTTGGAGGGTAATCTGGCAATACCTACCAAAATGTTAAATGCACATGCCCTTAAATCCAGCAATTCCACTTCCAACTTAGAATTTACACCAAAGTATAGTCACAAAAGTATGCTAATACATCAACCAAAGATGCTAATTACAGATTTGTGTATAAAAATGAAAACTGGAAATACTCTATTCGTTCACTAATAGATTAACCAAAGAAATTATATCCACGGAGACAATGGTATGCTAAGCAACTATTAAGAAGAATGAGGTAGATCTTTTATATGTTGTTATGGAAAGATAAAACACCGAGTGCAGAAAGCAAAGTGCAGAGTGCTGTGTGCATAGCATGAGTGGTAAAAAAGGAGTCTCTCTCCACGCTCCCTTTCTCCCTCTCCTGGTCTCCTCCTCTTTCTTTTTCTTTCTTTCAGGCAATGCTTCCTAGTCCTCAGAAGCTCATTCATTGGTGGTCTCTGTAGCCATTCATGCTTTTCTTTTCTTTCTTTCTTTCTTTTTTTTCTTTCTTTTTCTTTTTCTTTTTACTACATGTGCATCTTTTCCTTATTATTACTTTTTTAAATGGCAGAGTATTATTCGAGTGGTCAACATATAAACTACTTTTGTTTGCTTTTTATGTTTTTCTGTATAAAATACAAAACCAAAAAGTTTTTTTCCAAGCAAAAATGTTGTAGGCATTAATTTTCAGATAGCAATAACGAATGAATCATTCCCTTAGATATCAAAACACCTATACTTATTTCTAAAATAGAAAAAAATAAACACAAAAAGAAAGATTGTGCATTGTTCATCTATCCCATGTAAAATGGGCGACTCTGAGAACAGCCACGCTCCCAATGGCATGATGCTGGGATGCCCTCATTTGTCAACCTCCTTGTAAACAAGGTGTCCTCTCTGCAGCTGCACTCAGTGCTCATGCGCTTACAGGCACAGAGCATGCACAAGCCTCCACATTCCTCAGTGCAAACCAATCCATGTGCATTACCCAGAAATGAGTGAAATAAATGGCTGGAGAAAGATATGCAATTTCTTTTGCTCTAAAAATCTGATCTTCCCTCATTATATATACCCATCTCAGGGGTTAGAAGCAAATTAAAGATCCCCAGGAGCTCAAAGCCTTTTGCAGTTTTGAGCTCTGAGCAGTTACTAGATGAAACAATAGAAAAAGGAGAGATTCTGTTGTGCCTCCCTCTGCTGTCATTAAAGAATAAGGAGAATGGGAAGAGGCAAAGTGACTATTATCATCCGGATAATGTAAGTTGAGAACTGTGTTACCACATAGGTTTAAAATTAAAGTTCCCTTGGCTTTCAAAATACTTATCTCCAGTGAATTCACCTGTGCAAGCCACCTTTCTGGGCTAACAGTGGGGTAGATGAGCTGTGGGGAAGCAGATTCCTAAAAGCCAGAGACTAGAGTTACTGGTTGTACAGCCATTTTTAGTCTGCTGGCCCCTTCTGCTGACTTCCATTGGCTTTTCATCCAGGAAAGCCACCAGCCACATCATCCCCTTCCCAGTTCCTGCCATAAAGGGAACCAGAAGATGACCCATACCCTGTCCCTGGCCTTGACACATAAAGAAAAGCTTAGCATATTTTCACTTTATGTTGTTCATTTGTACGGACCAACAAGTTTCTAACACTAATCAACTCTAGGACACATGTACACATGAAATATCTAATGCATCTAATCTTATGTTTTAAAAAAAGATGGCTGGTTTAATTTAACATTAGCTATTACACTGCACAGTAATTCTAATAGAACTCTATTGGTCCTTTGGGTGTTTCAGGATACACTCAGCTCCCCAGTGTCCGGGGGCAGCACAGGAAATGTGAGTCACCCAGGAGCTATAGCAATCCCCTTGACTTGCCTGGGTCTAATCCTCAGTCAGAATCAACACACATCTGTGTCTGTCCTGATTCCCTCCACAGAGTAGACTGACTGGACTCAGGCTGGTAAAAGCATAATTTATAAGACCAACTCTCTCTCTCTCTCTTTTAAAATATAGGAACTGTGTAAAACTGTTTCTACCAACTGTCTTTGGTAAGGAAAAACAAAATCTGAATTGCAGAAAACACCAGCATTTAGGTTTTTAGTTTTAATTTTGTTTCCTTTGACCAATTATTTGAATGGATCTAGTGAGTGTAGCTTATTATTATTATTTTTAATCTAGGTTTGTAAACAGGCAAAAGTATATGTTGAATTTTCATGTAGGCCTTCTCGGCAAGTGACGTGCAGGCATGCAAAACGAGCTGTACAGGCTTCCCCTGGCAGTCCTGAGCCACCCTGACCTATCTGAAGGGCTCACCAGGCACTGGGGAATGGACAAAATGACCTCTCAGTGGCCCTGAGGACCCTAAGGATGTTCCAAGGATATCAAGGAGCCCCTCTGAGAGGATGAAACAAAAACGTGCTGAGATCCTATTACTGAAAGGAACAAGGAGACTGTAACGACATGACTGACAGCTACGGGTACATCAGTGTCCTCACGTTTAGTGTGGCTGTGGGATTAGGCCCCAAATTCTCCCCAAGCTAATGGCATTGCCTGTCTGTGTGTTTCCTACATGCTGGGGACCTGAACCGGATTAAGCAAAGTCTTTGGACACAGCCTCCACAAAGTTTGGGGCAGACATCAGGATGCCGATGGTGCAGATGATGGTGAAGACGGAGAAGGCCATGAGGCACAGGCGGTCCACCACGCAGGCGGCGAACTTCCACTCACTGCAGATGGCCTCGCTCTCGTCCTGGCAGCGGAAACGGTTGGCGATATAGCGGACCTCCTCCAAGATCTTGGCCAGGTCTGGGTCCCCCTCGGGGGGCTGCCCGCCGTGCAGGAGTTGCTCGTCGTGTGTCGGGGAGCAGGCCATGCGGCCGCACACGACGCCTGAGTCGGGGGTGGGGGCACAGTGCACACCGTCCAGGCCGCGGAAGCCAATGTAGAGCAGGTTGCCGTTGGTGGTTGGGGGTCCTGCAACCGCGCTCATCTCCACGCTGGCCAGGCTGCAGCGGCGCGGCTTGTGCTGGCAGGCCGGCCGCACCTTGTCCTCCCCGGGCCTCTTCATGCGCAGGAACCACGCGCACCAGTTCAGAAGAATGACTCTGGTCTGGGAAGACAACGGGGCAGTTAGCAGGGTGGGCGGCGGGCCTCAGCTGATCCTGACAGCAAGGTGATCCTAGGACCCCAGCCCTACTTAGTGGAGCCCAGGGGTGACAGGCCCCTTCTCCTTCCCGGCTGAGTTTCCACAGGCAGGTAGTGCCAACATCTTAACAATGGTGGAGTCAAATGTGAGCCTAGAATAAACCAATGCAGAAAGTCTTCCGGGGACTGAGTGGCTCACACAGTCACCCAGTGGCAGACACACAGCAATCTCAGCACAGACAGGCAGGTGAGACTCGAGGGTTATCTTAGGAGAGAGCCCTGCCTGTGCAGTGTGAACAGGACCAGTCATCCTCCCTCTCCAGTCTTTCCTCAACTGTAACTAGCAGCCATCATATCTAACTAACCTAACATCATACCCAACTGCCTGTGAGGCACCCCAGTGGCCCATGGCACACCCCTGGAGCTTTAAAAAAAATTTCAAGGGCGACTCTGTGACACCTATCGGATGCTGCACGAACGCCTAACTTGAAGCAGTTCAGACTGGGACATCAGATCCCTTGCAGTGATGACATATAATTGCAAAGCACGTTTTCATTGTCCTGATGAAAAGCAAGTGCCAAGAAAGTCAATGTGGGACAGGAAATGAGGTTAGTGTGCTCCTAGGATTTGAGACGCAGAGCTGTGCCAATAGGTGCTAAGTGGTCAGAGCATAAATACTTATTGTTTTGACAGATATAATAGAGCCATTAGGTGTGTTTTTTGTTTTGTTTTGTTTTTTGTTTTGCTTTGTTTTGTTGCCCTGGGGGATGTGAAAAAATCCCTGAGACACTAAAGGTGCTGTGAACCAGGGAAGTTTAGGAACCTCTGATTTAATTCATCATGACACAGTGAAGACTGAGGAACATGATATGTGGGAAAGTACTTGGAAAAGTCTAAAGCAGGGATTGGCAGACTTTATCTTTAAAGGGCTATACAATAAAGTCCATAAGGCCTCCATGGCAACTATTAGGCTCTGCTAATAAAGTACAAAATAGTCATAGAAGGTATGTAAAGAAAAATTTGTGGCTTTTTTTTCTAATAATATTTTATTTGCAAAAAACAGTTGGTGGGCCAGATTTGACCACCGGGGCCATAGTTCACCGATCTCTGGTTTAAAGTATTTTATCAACATATATTGCCCACATGCATACAAGATGCTGGATAGAAATCACAGATCTTTCTTGTTTTTCCCTTTAATGAAAAGAAGGGAGACATGTGAAGCCTCAATCTAGGTTAAAAAAAAAATCTTAGAAGCCTATTTGGACAAGGGTGTGAAAAGTGGGCTCTCTCCCTGAAATTATCTAGATATTGATTTTAATTTTGGTTTATGATTGTGGGCAAACTCCATCAACAACATAGCAGGTATGTTTCCCATCTGGAGGTTTAGGCAGTAAGTTGTGAAGTTTATGCCTGCAGCACTTTCTTGGTAATCGTTTTTATGAGATAACTGCAATAGACAGGTCTGAAGAAGGCAATGAAAGAACAAGACGGTGTAAGAGCAGGTTCACTGAAGCCGTAAAGATAACCTTGCGCTCATAGCAGCTGACACTCTATATATCCTGCCCACACTCTATGGACAAACCTCCAGATCCTGGAAAGGCCTGTTTGCAGACCTTGAAGTGTTTTCCGTGATCATTAAGGGGCAGGGACACATGGCCCCACACGTGTCCATCCACTGGAGGCTCCTAAGACATGCCATTTCACTTGGGCCTCTCAAGGGTTCTGTGAAGTGAGTATAATCCCCCCAATTTACAGATAAATAAATGGAGGCTTCAAAGAGGCTAATAAATTGGCTCAAGGTCACATCGTAAGCAAGCTACGTATGTTTAGCCTACCACAGCCTCATCTATAAAAGGGTATCCAATGTCTTCCTCAAAACACCTGTGCCTTTAGCCCTCCCCTGCCCCCCATCTCCATTTCAAAGGCACAGGGAAGACTGAACCAACTCCAAGTAGTGCAGGGGGCAATGAATGCATCCAAACCCAGCGGGAACTATGCACACGGAGAGCTAAGCCCACGAGTATGTGTGTGGTGGTGGTGGTGAAGGCTGTCTGTACATACCCTGGGGCACATCTCAAACTAACATGAGCCACACTTCCAAGTCTGTTTTGAATTCCATGGCCTGAATCATTAGCTTTCAAGGCTAAAGCATTTCAAAAGGTGAAATTATCCTCTTGGCACTTATCAAACTGTGCTCATGACCTCTTCTCTTAGATTATGGTTATGTATCTGGATGTGCAAATGTCACGTAATGCCACTGCACTGGCAATATCTTCTTCATAGCAACACATCATGATAAAAGTTCCTTGGAGGCTGTCTATGTTTCAAATATACACAGAAATAAAAATGCAGTAGGCTATGTAAATCGAAAGTGAGACATACAAGCTTCATATTTCATTTGCAGCCATTGGTTTGGACACACTTGAGATGAGAGGTGAATAATTAGCATATGGTCTTAATTAGAATTTTTTTCCTAGGGGCACCCGGGTGACTCAGTTGGATAGGAGTCTGACTTCAGCTCAGGTAATGATCTTGTGGTTCATGAGTTTGAGCTCTGTGTCGGGCTGTCTGCTGACAGCCAGAGCCTGGAGCCTGCCTCAGATTCTGGGTCTACCTCTTTCTCTGCCCCTTCCCTGCTTATGCTCTATGTCTCTCAAAATATGAATAAACATTAGAAAAATCACAAGAAAAGCTTTTTTTTCTGGATACTAAAGTACTACCAGGTCAGCAAAAATGGTTTTTCTTCATGTCTTTTTTTAATGTTTTTTTTTTTTGAGAGAGAGAGGTGGGGGAGAGAGAAAGAGAGATAGAGACAGATAGAGAGAGAGAGAGAGAGAGATCATGAGCAGGGGAGGGTCAGAGAGAGAATCCAAAGACAGGCTCCAGGCTCTGACGTGGGGGTCAAACCCACAAACTGCGAGATTATGACCTGAGCTGAAGCCAGACGCTCAACCAACTGAGCCACCCAGGCACCCCTTCTTCATGTCTTAAATATATGAAATAATAATGTGTATTTTTAGTTTTACATTTGCAAAAATAAACATTTGAAGGATAACGGAGGAATTAATTAAAATGGCCATCAATATTGGTGGTGGAGGCAGAGTGAGGGGCAGGGATGAGAGCCAATATCCATATGATTTTACTTCTATTTTGAATTTGGAAACACATAAATGTATCACCTATTTCAAGTGGAAGGGTGGGTAGACAAAAAGCGTGTCAGAGTTAGAAAAGTCAGATGAGAATGTAAGTGAATGGTGGACAGATAGGTTGCAGCTTTTAATTGGAAAACAAGCCCACGACTATAGTGATGTGACATGTGTGGGAGATTAACCTTTTCTGGGAGCTCACTCCACTGCTGATGCAATGAGCTATGGGAGAAAGTCTGTTAAGTGTAAGAATTTGCTATGGAAAAGAATCTAAGAAGACACAGAAACTTGGTAAAGCCATTTTTTAAGTAGTTTTTCTTAAGTTCATTTTTCGGTAACTGTAAGTTAGTGCACAATGAATATTTTTAGGTCTGGAGACTCCCTGTTGTTGGAAGTTCACAAATTGCTATTACTTCTTGCAGCTGCATTTAGCAAGTTAGTGAGTCCCAGACTCCTTTCTGAACTAGGATGCAAGGTTACAGGTCTCCAAAGAAAACAGTCTTATTTTTACATATGAGGCTCCTTAAGTTCCTACTGTTCCTAGGCCATGCTCTCTGGGCAAGAAGACGAGAAGGTTTGCAGGGCCAAAGTAAGTATCTTGGGTGGGGGGCATCCGTCCTCTGCCTTGGGTGTTGTCACACTCTGCTGATGTGAGGAAAGCCGAGGCCCCATGTGGCCCTAATCAAGGTTCCCTGTGTGTCAGGTGAGTTTCAGATACTGGACTCCAAAGGAGCACAGCATGTGACTGTGTAAGGATCAGCCCACATCCTGGTGCTAAGCAGGTGCTGGGGAGCTGTGGCATGCTCTGGGCTGACACAACAGGCTGTTATATTTGATCATTTATTTTTCATTACTTTTGCTTTTATCCTATACTTCCTTCCCCACTGGTGACTACTGATCTTTATTTTAGAGGCCTGTGGTAAGCTTACATTCCTACATGTATTGACTACATAGATTATTAAACGGCTCACTCTCTCTTACCCTTTTACTCCTCATTCTATTTGGAAGAGCCAACCACATGGCTGTGTGCTTGTCTCATGGTTGCTTCCAACCACTGACCAGTTCTCCATAGCAGACATGCAAAAAGTAGTTTTATGAACACTGTACAGAGCAAAATGTACAGAGCAATAGGTGTGTGAGCCCTCTTCTGGAATGTCCAATTGCAAGAACAGTGCCTTGGGAACCTAATACCATGTTCACCAGAATGATCCTCTATATACAGACCATGCAATAATGCAGATAGGAGAAATATGGCTCTTTGTTTAGGAATTCTGGGCTGTTTGTGGGATTTTTAAGATAGATAAATCATCCCTAGAGACTCTCTTGGGGAGGGGCCCTAATTCCCTGGGGTGAAGGGCAGGAGGAACGCACCCACTTGGGCATCTTGCCACCGTCAGGGTCATGGTGGTGATACTGCAGCACAATCACTGTCACGACCACGGAGAGGCCCACGATGATCATGGTGCTGGCAAAGTACTGGGCTGCAGAGACAAGAGACACAGAGTGAGACCTGGGACCTCCATGCACAAGTATCAGAGGTTGGCAGGCAGACCCAGATGGGAGTGCCTGACTGCCTCAGACTGGGTGGTGAAGCCTAGAGCAGGGCAAGGCCACCTCCAGGCATGCAGACCCCCATCCACATTCCTGACAGGCAGAGGCCAGCCTAGAGCACAGAGACCTGCTTTCCGGCCCACGCAAGCAGCCTGGCTTACTTAACTGCACTGTTTTGAACTCTGTTAACCACCTCCTTCAGTGAGGGCTAACAGTGCCTTACCAGATGCTGAAAAGGTTGTTCCCAGGATAAAGGATATGGACTGTCATAGAACTGAAAACACCTGGGAGGTGAGGGTGTGGTCACTACAGAGATAACTGCAGGCTGGGGATGTTCTGGGGTGAGGATGGAACCAGGGCAAACCCGAGCATCACTGGCTGTCTAATGAGGCCTAGATATCTAATATTAGTGGAGAAAATGAGTCTGGGGTGCCTGGTAACACAGTTGGTTAAGCATCTGACTCTTGATTTGGGCTCAGGTCATGATCTCATGGTTCATGAGTTTGAGCCCCACATCAGGCTCTGCACTGAGAGCATGGAGCCAGCTTGGGATTCTGTCTGTCCCTCTCTCTCTGCCCCTCCCCTGCTCATTCTCATTCTCTCTCTCTCTCAAAATAAATAAATAAACATCTAAAAAACATCTAAAATCAAAACAGTTAAGAAAATTAGTCTGGCCCCATCTAATAAGAGTTATGAGGGGGTGCCAGTTGTGTGAGGAAGATGTAAGGCAGTTCCTTTCCAAAAGAATGTTAGCTATAGCTAACATTGGTCAATGATGAGTTTCTTCATCTCGGCCCTGAGGAGAAGTAGCATGGAGCATCTAAACCAGTCCTCCCCTAATCCCCTGTCCCCATCCAGTGGCTGCCACCTGTGAGTTTACACAGGCTACTCAGCCTATCTGGGCTTCAGGTTCTTCACCAGTATAACAGGGATAGCAGTGCATTCTTTGCAGGGTTGGTGCAGGAATTAGCAATCATATGAGCCCAGGATCTAGAAGAAAGTCTGACACAGGGAAGATGTTCCTTGGGTGGCAGTTCTGATCATTAAAACTTTGGTGTGGCTCTCAGCTCAAGGGGATTGAAGTCTAAGCAGAAGACATTCTGGTGCAGAGGCTAAGTGCATGGCCACACACTTAGTTAAGAACACTTCCTTCTCTACAGGCAGGAAGGAACTCACTGCCCACTGTGGGGGCTAAGAGGTACCATGGTGAGGAGTTGCCGAAGATGGACATTTGAGGCTTAAAGTTAGCATCAGGAATTTCTAAGAAGGGCAAGGGTAGTAAACAAAAACTCTTACTGGTATGGACTGAATTGTGGCCTCCTCAAATTTATATGTGGAAGCTCTAACCCTGGTACCTCAGATTGTGACTGTATTTGAAGACCAGCTTTTAAAGAGGTGATTAAGATAAAATATGGCCCTTAGAGTGGGATCTGATCCAATACAACTGGTGTCCTTATAAGAGGGAGAAATTTGTACAAAAGGATACCAGGGATACACTCAGAGAGGAAAGACCAATGTGAGGACACAGCAAGAGGAGGCTGGGAGTCATCTACAAGTCAAGCAGAGAGGTTTCAGAAGATCTCAAACCTGCTGGCACCTTGATCTTGGACTTCCAACTCCCCCAGAACTGTAAGAAAATATATTTCTGTTGCGTAGTCCATCCAGCCTCTGAAATTTTATTGTGGCATCCCTAGAAAACTAATACAATGACCTGTGGAGGTATCTGGGGTCAAAGGATGCCACAGCTGAAATCTCAACAACAGAAGTTAGAGGCCAACAGCATCCCATCTTTCTAGACTCTGCATCAACCATGCCTTTTCCCCGTTGGTTAATCAGTTAAGGCAGGGGCTGCCAAGTGCCCCACAGGGAGCACTTTCTGCTGAAAGTCTTTGTTGAAAGTATTGTATTGGGAGGTTGAAAGAATGAGGTCAGACTCTCAAGTTGAAACAGGGTTCCTTGCTCTCTGGATAGTACTGAGAGAACTAGGAACACCCACAAAGGCTTTTAATACCAACAATTTCTCGTTCCGGCCAAACTATTACACATTAAGGGAACTCCACAAGGATAAGCCTTGGCTTCTTAGTTTGTGAAGCCTGGGAGTATCTATTTAAGGTCCCCTACCCCTGTTCCTCCTAATTAACCACACAGGGTGGCCCTCGGGTGGCATGGGTCAACATGGATAATCATAGACTCCATTCCTGTTTCCAATCTCCATCACCAAACTGGGATTCTCATATTAAACATAATATCTACTGTCAGAATGTTTACTTCCCATTCTCAAAACTGGCTTCAAGATCTGATTCCCTGATCAGGAATAGAACCCTGGCTGCGTGGTGAGAGCACCAGTCCTAACCACTAGACCACTGAGTACCCCTTTGCATGTTCCTGCTTATTCCAATCCAGGGAGGGGTATAGCAACAAGTGATGCTGTCTTCTATTTCTGTCATCCTGTCCTAGGCAGAAGATCATGGCTTACATCTGTCTCAGCCAAGATATATATTTGTCCTGTTTACATTTCCTCACAAGCTTTAACTTTATACAGAGACACTGAGGTATCTCAGGAAACAATGGCTAAGAGTGAGCTCATCACATTCTCACAAGGAATTTTGTGGAAAAACAATGACTCAAGGTAAAGTAACAAATCTCTAATGATAAAATATCTGGCTGCATAACAAGTGTGAGGGGAAGAACTAGGGAAGGATGGGTGAATTTCTGCGCCCTCGAGCCAAACCACAATGCCAGACTCCCCACACTCTCCTTGCATGTGCCCAGGTAAGCAGTAGCCATGGGTCACTCTGAATAGTTACAGCAAGTCACTCCTTATGGCAGAGAGGGGCCTCGGTGGCTCTTAAGGACATGGAGGACAGGTTTATGCTCTGTTCCTGGGCTAAGCAATACAGGGCACTCTCTAAGTCTGTGTCTTCAAGAGAGGCCCACCACTTGCTTACCTATCAAGGGCACCGAGTCCGATGTCGCAGGCATGATCTCAGCCACCAGCAACATGAAGACAGTAAGGGAGAGTAAAACTGTTATCCCTGAAACATAAACACAGTGGTGCCTGAGACAGAACAGAGTTTAAGGCCTCATTTCCACTTAACTGTGCCTAATCTGACATTCAAAGAACTAGAGGGGCATGGGGGACAGGTCAGTGACATCCTGAAACCAGATGCAGGATTCTCCGAGCATACAGGCAAGGCTATTTTTTTCTGGGGACTTTGCATCATTTACAAGAGTCCTAGATAGAGGTAAGTTTAGGAGCCAGAATTTTAGAACAATAATACAAAATGAACTACTGAACTCAACACAAGTATGTCTCATTTTCTTTATTACATTAGGATTGAAAGGTAATTTCATATACTAGGGAAAAAAAAAAAAACATGCAATCCAAAGATCTATCTTCTGGTCTTGACTTTGCTATTTACTTGGATAAGTCACTTAACATATCTGAGTCTTGCATGTAAGATATGGGTTTAAGGATGATTTCTATATGTACTGAATATGAACTTGGGTAACTCATTAAGATGTTGAGAAATTCATTTCACCATTCCAAATCTTAGTTTTCTTATCTTTGAATTGGATCTTAAGGAACCATAACAAATGCTGGTGAGTTGCCACCAAGGAACAGGATGGGTTGACAGGAGAAGAGAAAGCAAAGCACCTCAGGACAGAACCCAGTAGTCTCTTCCTGGGCATTTCCATCTTCTATGTAGAATCACAGGATCCTACAGATTCTCAGGAGGGCACTGGCACCCAGCATGGAGCCTATATCAGGAGCCTGTGATGTTGAGGAGATGCCTTGGCTGGCATTTCAGTGTGTGATGCACCAAGAAGGCTCTGCAACATCTCTGCGCCCAGAGCTGTGACACATCCTGCACTGTCCACAGTGATCCTTACAATGCTGACCTGGAGGCCAGGACTCCCATCCTGTTGCAGACCCCACCCAAGATCTGGACACTTACCCAGGGAAATTTTCTCCCCAGAGTCTGCAGGGAGCAAGAAGACGAGGAGGGCCAGCGCAGAGATGAGCACACAAGGGATGAGCAGGTTGAGGCCATAGTAGAGAGTCCTGCGGCGAATGGTCACTGTGAAGGTAACATCTGGGTACGGCTCTTTGCAACACTCATAGAACTTCTCACTCCGCTTGCCTGGGATTCCTCCATGAGCAGGGGCAGGAAGAACCATTGTCTCAATAAAATTATCCTGCTTGCTTATTTTAATGATCATATCACACAAATGATCATGGGATTTGTTGAGTGCTAAAAACCTGGATAATCGGTGTTTAAATAAACTCTTTCTGGCCTATTAAAGATGTATGGTAATGTCTTGGTGATATTGGAGCAAATTGGGAGAATTTTTTTAATGGGTTAGAATTAGATATGGTATATAGTGAATGTTTGTGTCCCTATGATATTCATATTTTGAAATGCTAACCCCCACAGTGATGATATTTAGAGATAGGGCCTTTGGGGGGAGAAGAACTCTAATGAATGTGATAATTGCCCTTATCAAAGAGGTCCAGAGAACTCCCTCGTCCTTTCTGCCATGTAACAACACAACCGGAAGATAGCCAAATATGAACTAGGAAGCAGGCCCTCAGCAGACACCAGATCTGCCAGTGCCTTGATCTTGAACTTCTAGCCTCCAGAACTGTAAGCAATAAATTTGTTGTTTATAAGCTACGCAGCCCATGCTACTCCATTATAGTAGCCTGAAGGGACTAAGACACCAGGATTATAAATAATATATTATAATCTTTATACCATTATAAATGTAATTATTGTTTTTCTACTTAAAATCATCAAATATGGTTTCTCACGAATTGCAATTTATTGTCCAGCCTGATTTTAGGAATGGAGCAAAATCTAATAATATAGAGATGCCTATACTCTAGCACTTACTTGTTTAAATAACTACACACTTCTCATGGAAAGCATTGAATTTTCTAATTGTTTTTTGTTTCTCACTGTATAGCTCTCAGTAAATTATAGAGATTGCTGCAGGGTTCAATAAATGCTCACACTGACAAGCACAGTGGAAAATCCCAAACTTTTGAAGCCAGCACAGGAATAAAGTGGCTTTCTACAAGGCTTCTGGTCTCATGTTTTTGGTAGACTTACCTACAAGGTCCCATTCTCCATTTGGGATATAGCCACTGATATCTGCCTCTTGCATCTGTAGATCCAAGGACCACCCTCCGTAAGACCAGGACCCAAACTTGAGTTTGCACTGCTGCACATCAAAGGGGAACCAGCGCACATCAATGTAGCAGGAGCTCTTGAATATGCCTACATGGGCAATGAAAACAGTCAGAAAAACTGAAATGGAAGGTGACTCAGCTGTGCTTTAAATACACAGCAGTCCCACATTGTTGGTGGGAATGTAAATGGTGCAGTCATTATGAAAACAGTATGGAGATTCCTAAAAAATAAAATAAATATAGAACTACTATATGATCCAGTGACCCCACTTCTGGGTATATATCTGAAGGAAACAAAGTCATTTTCTGGAAGAGATATCTTCACTCCCATATTCATCATGTTCACTGCAGCATTATTTGCAAAGCAAAGACATAGAATCAACCTAAGTGTTCATTGATGGATGAATGAACAAAGAAAATGATTATCAAACCGCTCTCTCTTCTCTCTCTCTCCCTCCCTCTCTCTCTCTCTCCCTCTCTCTCTCTCTCTCTCACACACACACACACACACACACACACACACACTGGATAGTGCTATTCAGCCTTAAAAAAAAAAAGATGGAAATCCTGCTGTTTGCAATAACATGGATGATGCTGGAGAGCACTGTGCTACGTGAAATAAGCCAGACAAAGACAAATACTATATGACCTCATATGTAAATTTTGAAGAAAAAAAGGGAAACAATTGAACTCACAGAAATATTGAGCTGCCAGGGGCTGGGGGAGATGGGGAATGAAGAGGGGTTGGCCAAAGGGGACAATCTTTCTACAAGAGGAGTATGTTCTAAGGCTCTTAATGTACTGCATGGTGACTCTAGTTAAAAATACTGATACTTGAAATTTGCTAAGAGAGTGGATCTTAAACATTCTCATAGAAAACAAAAACTAAACCAAACCTAGCCATGTGAGGTGATAGATATGTTAACTTGATTGTGAAAATCATTTTACAATGTACATGTACATTAAGTCATCATGGTGTACATCTCATTACATTTTCATTTGCCCAGTGTACTTACATAAAGCTGGACAAATTTAAAATATAAATAACACATTTTAAAATATAAAAAATATAGGGGTGCCTGAGTGGCTCAGTGAGTTAAGTGTCTGACTTCATGAGTTCAAACCCCATGTCAGGCTCTGTACTGACAGCTCAGAGCCTGGATCCCATTTCTGCCCCTCCCTGTTATACTCTGTCTCTCTCTTCTTCAAAAATAAACATTAGGGGCGCCTGGGTGGCTCAGTCGGCTAAGCCTCCAACTTCAGCTCAGGTCAGATCTCACGTTCGCGGGTTCGAGCCCCGTGTCAGGCTCTGTGCTAACAGCTCGGAGCCTAAAGCCTGCTTCTGGTTCTGTGTCTCCTTCTCTCTCTGCCCCTCCCCCTCTCATTCTCCATCTCTCTCTGTATCAAAAATAAATAAAACATTAAAAAATAAAAAATAAACATTAAAAAAACTTTAAATATAAAATATATATTTTAAAATTTAAAATATAAGTAATCAAATAAATACATACATACAGAGCAATCCCTTGGTTTCTATCGTCATATGCTGTTCACAACATGCAGTGCCTATTCTTCATCGCCTGAGAAACGGCTGATGAGTTAAATAATACATTACTTATAATGTCAGCACGTCTTTTTGATGAGTGCCTCATGCACACCTTGTTTTGACCCACCTGTGCTCCCTTCAAGATGAGGTGACATAGGCTCCTGGGCCTCTAGACTAGGGGTGAACAGAGAAGCCTTAAGCCCCTCCTGCTCCTCCAAACTACAACTAGACTTGTCCTGAATAAGCTTGGACATTTTTGGGAGAAGTCTAGGAAGAAAGCTCAGGTGAAGCTTCCCTGTCTTTTAAAATGCAACACCTTCATGCTCCATTGAAGCCTGTTCTGAGGGATTTCTGTGCAAAAAATCAGAAGTTCTGCAAACTTGCTCTTACATGCCTGTGCATCTTCAACCTCTAAATAATAAGAAAGAATAGAAAAACTCCAAGAGACTGGGGTGCCTGGGTGGCTCAGTTGGCTAAGCCTCCAACTTCGGCTCAGGTCAGATCTCAAGTTCATGGGTTTGAGCCCCACGTCAGGCTCTGTGCTGACAGCTAGCTCAGAGCCTGGAGCCTGTTTCTGATTCTGTGTCTCCTTCTCTCTCTGACCCTCCCCCTCTCATGCTCTGTCTCTCTCTGCATCAAAAATAAATAATATATTAAAAGAAAAGAAAAACTCCAAGAGAAATTCATAAAAATGATGGTTTAGAAGCAGAATATGAAAGGGACATGTGTGTGTCTGTGTCTAAGTGTGTGTATCTTTGTTTGGTGGGAGGCAGCATGAACATTTTCCTTAGGTTAAAAATTGAGAAAATACTTGGTTTTCTAGAAATATATGAGGGATAATTTTAACTAGTTTACATTTTAGATTAAGAACAGAACAAAGACTGGTAAATTTAAGCTGAAACACAGGGTTTAGGAACAAGTGAGAGTTTCCATTGAAAAGAGTGATTCCAGGCTAAGACAAGTTGGGAGTAAACTGCCAGGTCACAGAGAGGAGACCAGATAAACCCTTCCAGCAATCTATACCCATATGCTCCTCCATGACCAGAGAAAGGCTGAAAGGCAAGAGAAGGCACAAAGAGCTAACTGAGGGTGCCTCCATGCCTAGGGACAGAGTCAGCTTTCTACATTTCTGCTACTAAATTTTAAAAAGAATGAATGGAGGGGGCACCTGGGTGATTCAGTTGGTTAAGCATCTGACCTCAACTAAAGTCATGATCTCCCATTTAGTGAGTTTGTGCCCTGCAGCAGGATCTGTGCTAACAGCTCAGAGCCTGGAGCCTGCTTCAGATTCTGTGTCTTCCTCTCTCTCTCTGCCCCTCCTTCACTCATGCTCTCTCTCTCTCAAAAACAAACATTAATAATAATGAATGGAGGAAGGAATGGGAAGTAACAGCCTTGCAAACACCAACCCTCACCCAAAACCAAGTTAGGAAAGGATAATAATTTCCTGTCCCCTCAAGTTCCTTTAAGTACAATGTTCAGTGTTACCCCCAATGTTCATGGGCATCTGGAAGTCATTACAGACACTGCCCTCCCATTAATGGGCTAGATCCCCTCAAGCCTACATTGCCTGTACAAAATGTAACTCTATAACTGAATTATTCCTTTTCTATGAAGTGGCCAAAGAAAAAGAATCTCTAGAGACAGAAAGCAGATCAATGGTGGCCTGAAGCTGGCAGTGAGGACGGGGATTAACTGCAGATCAGCAAAAGGGATCTTTTCAGGGTGACAAATAATGTTCTAGGGGATGCCTGAGTGGCTTAGCCAGTTAAGTGTGTGACTCTTGCTTGTGGCTCAGGCCATAATTTCATGGTTGGTAAGATAGAGCCTCATATCGGCTCTACATGCTGATAGCATGGAGCCTGCATGGGATTGTCTCTCTCCCTCTTTCTCTGCGCATCCCTTGCTTGCACTTTCACTCTCAAAATAAATAAACTTTTAAAAAAATGTCCTAACACTAGATTGTGGTGATAACTGTACAACTCTGTGAATTCACTAAAAATCACTAAATCATGCATTTGAAATCAGTGAATTGTATGATATGTAAATTAGTTTTAATAAAGCTGTTATAAAAATATGAAATAGAAAAGAATGTAATTTCATAACCAAGTCTCTATTTCAAATCTTGCACCTAAAACATTTTTTGCCTGTGCTTGGTTGCATAAATAGAACAGCACCCCAGATCTGTTCTACATGATCCCAGGACACAGGCTTGCTGCCCCAGACTAGAAAGCTCCAAACTGCTCCTGCCAATGTAGGGGAGACTCCCACACTCACAGCACAACATGCCTGTCCTTACTAGGCTCCTGGGGCCATGGAGGCTGGGACACAGGAAAGAAGCCCCAGAGGGGGCTGCTGTACACAGGCAGCACGGGGCTCAGGAGTGTTGCTTCTTGTAGCTTAAAATAGGTTCAGCCTTCAAAACAATCTGCAGTGCCATATTCTTGTATACTGATGACTACTGGAGATTGTTTTTTAAAATAGCCCTCATAATAGAAGCTGCAACTCACAGGCTGGTGAAAAAGAAGTCTGTGCATGTGATGGAAGGCTCGTCCCATAGCCCCAGTCCCCAGTGAGTTTACTGTTAGGTGGAAAGCCTGCTTGGGCTGGGGGAGGGGTGAAGGCAGGAACTGGGGAAAATAACATAGAAGCACATGCTTTAAGATAGAAAACTTGAAAATCTATAGCTCTTCAGTCTATACAAATGTTATTGGGAGTTACCTGCCTTTGATGGGCTTAATCACTCACACCTTCATTTATGAATAGGTGGACCAGGCACCTGTTTGATTAGTGGTGGTTCTAAGGTGTATACACATGGAATCTGCCCCTGGGATGCTTATCCTGAGCTAATGAGGAAGATCACGTAAGCAACAACTCGGGAGGCAAGGCCAGCTTTGCTGTGCTTTGAAATGAATCAGAAGGTATACATGTGGTGTATAGTGCGTGTATGTGGGGGGTGTGGTTGGTGTGTAAATGTGTGTAGATGCGTGTGAGGGAGGTATGTGTGTCATGTATAATGTGTGTGTGTGTTGTGTGGGGGGTGGTAGGTGTGTGGGTACGGTGTGGTGTTTATGTGTGTGTATATGAGGGGTGTTGTGGTGGGTACAATGTGTATGGGGGGAAGTATGTGTGTGGGGTGTATATGTGGTGTGTGTGCTGTGTAACGTGTCTGTGTGTATGTGGTGTGCAGGGGGTGGAAGGTATGTGGATATGATATGGTGTATATTTGTGTGTGTGTGTGTGTGTGGTGTAGTGTGTGTCTTTGGAGTGGCTGTGGCGTGGTGTATGAATGTGTGTTGAAGAGGTACGATGTTGGGCATGTATGTGTGATGAGTGTGGTGTGTAGTGTATGTACATGTGTGTGTACTTGCAGTGTGTGTGGGATGGTAGGTGTATGGATATGGTGCAATTTGTGTAGGGGGTGTGTGTGTATGTGGGGGGTGGTAGGTGTGTGGATATGGTGTGGTGTATGTGTGGGGGGAGGTGTGTATGTGGGATGTATTTGTGGTATGTGTGGTATGTAATGTATATGCGTGTATGTGGTGTGCAGGGGGTGGTAGGTGTGTGGGTATGGTGTGGGGTGTGTGTGTGTGTGTGTGTGTGTGTGTGTGTGTGTGTATTGGTGGTAAGGTGGGAGATGGTTGCAGATTGCCTGGGAGCAGGAAGTTAAATAGTTGCAATGGTGGAGATAAAAATTCATTTCAAAGATTTTTAAAATTCTGTTAATGCATCAAGGCATTAAAACCCAGGTTCCCCATGTTCTATATAATTCAGTGAACAGCCCAGGGCCCAGAGAATTGACAGGAATGATAGGCTGGTGGGAAAAAAAAATCAATTCCAGGAAGCAGTTAACCATCAATTGGTTGGAAAGGAAAAGAGAAGCTCAGTTAGGAATGAGTCACTGATGAGCCCTGCTTTGAAATCACTTGCAAGTGATTTCCAACACGCACGTGCTCTTGAACACACACACTCAAGAAGCCAGCAAGTCCACCATCCTGCCCCAACACCTGGAGAGCAGCACCTGCCAAGATATGCAGTTTGGTAAGAGCAGAAATGGTGAGCTGAAACTCGGGTCGGGGGAATGGCCCGAGTGTTTGGCTTGCAGGTTGTAAGGAGAACTGGAAATGACATGACAAGATGGACTTGTTCTTGCTGTGGATTAACTTTAAAGAACACGAGGCACACAATAAGGACATGTGACACACACCACCAAAGACAGTTTGAGCCATGACCCCAAAACAAAAAAGGGGAAGATAACATCGTCATGTTCAGGAAATACGTGCAAGCACACATGGAAGAAAACAGGAAGGGATGGGCATGAATGAAGCAAAGGATGCCCACCAGTCTCATGAGCAAATATCGGGACTGGCACCCCAAACTTAGCAAAACTGCCTAAAGAAGTAGATCTTACCTGGAGGGAGGTACTGGCAATGCCCAGAAGAATTAACTAACACGTTGGTGTGGAATGTGGCATCAAATCGCTCATCAGCACTAGAAACACAAAGAGGATTTCATGAGCCAGCACTGCCAGGCAGTGGATCTCCCGTGCACTTAGGCCTGTTGTGACTGCAGCTGGGATAGCTCTGACAGGTGCTCTCTTTGTGCTTGGGTCATTACGACACCATTCACAGCTGGTCTGGGAGATCTCAGAGTAGAGGTTGGTAGAGGCCAATGTCTATCACCATCCCCTCATTGCATATGAACTGTGATTTTCATATGTACATAAAACAAAGTTCTTAGCAAAAGTTAACCCTGAAGACAATTTCACTGGGCATGAGCAGATGAGAATTTCTATCTATTTGTAGGGTGGAAGCTCTCTGCCACTGACAGCCCCAAGCAGGTGTGGATTTTGATTCACTGTCCTCAAGGCTCCAGTTCCAGTGCGCCCAGTGCTTGGCTGATGCTGATCTTAAATGACTGAAGCTACAAGCACAGGAGGTTGCTGGGCACAGGCAGAGCCCAGAGGTATCCTGGGCTTCATGATTAGCAATGACCGTAAGGTGGGCAGGTGAAAAGAAAAGAATTAGGTACAAGGTTTAGACAGATGCTCTCCAGCCCCCTCCCTGTCCATGTTCAGAACCTTCTGCAGTCAGGAGTTACCAAATTCTATAAAGAGGATGGGAGGAAGACATAAAACAGGAAGAAAGAACAACAATTAAAGCCAACAGGCCTTATTATTCATGTCTTTTATTTTCTTTATTCCGATGCATTGCTGACCCTGGATAATCTATGCCCACCTTCCACTCTCAGGTTAGCCAGTTCCCAGAAGTAGAAGACGCCTTGCTCACCAGTGCATGTCTCAAATGCAAACCATCTAATCCAAAGCCCACACCCCAGCCACCTCCTTTATCAGGGTTTCATATTCCAGGCCTCCATACCTCTGCCCTAATAACCCGAGGGTCAGGTACCAGACAGCTAGGGACAGCCCCTATCACCCAGAGCCCACTGAAATTATTCACATTGGCCAAACTTAATTCTGCTCACCCTGCCTCACCAGTTCCATTCCAAGGAAACCACAATAAAGGCTCTTGCCATGTTCCCCCTTCACTCCCTCTGCCTCCTGACGCACCCTGGCACTTTCCTGTGTGGGTTTCCATGGTGTACTGTGCCTCCTGTCTCTAGGGAACTGTGAGTAAAAACTGCTTCCTTCATGACAGCTACTTCTATGTCGGCATCTCTTGGCATACCTCATTAAAACAAATCTGGATATCCTTAAAAAAAAAAAAGAAAGAAACAGAACTCCCTCAAAAAAATACAGGCAGCCCGTCAGGATGTGGCACCATGAAGTTAAGTTCCTCTCCTTTTAGCAACTGGGGAACCTGTAGTAAGGGCTGTATACTTCTGCAGAGCCTGGGGAAGACTTTTTTTTTTTAATTTCAATATTTTATTGTCAAGTTGTTTTCCATACAACACCCAGTGCTCTTCCCCATAAGTGCCCTCCACCATCACCACCACCTCTTTTCCCCCCTCCCCCCTCCCCCCAACCCTCAGTTCATTCTCAGCATTCAATAGTCTCTCAAGTTTTGCATCCCTCTCTCTCCCCAACTCTCTGTCCCTACTCCGCTCCCCCTGGTTCTCCATTAGGTCTCTCTTGTTTTCCTGTTAGACCTATGAGTGCAAACATATGGTTTCTGCCTTTCTCTGCCTGGCTTACTTCGCTCAGCATGACACCCTCAAGGTCCATCCACTTTCCTACAAATGGCCATATGTCATTCCCTCTCATTGCCATGTAGTACTCCATCATGAATATATACCACATCTTTCTGATCCACTCATCAGGTGATGGACATTTAGGCTCCTTCCATGTTTTGGCTATTGTTGACATTGCTGCTATGAACATTGGGGTACATGTGCTCCTATACATCGGCATTTCTGTCTCTCTTGGGTAAATCCCCAGCAATGCTATTGCTGGGTCATAAGGGAATTCTATCGATAGTTTTTTGAGGAACCTCCACACTGTTCTCCAGAGCGGCTGCATCAGTTTACATTGCCACCAACAGTGTAGGAGGGTGCCCATCTCTCCACACCCTCGCCAGCATCTATAGTCTCTTGATTTGTTTGTTTTAGCCACTCTGACTGGTGTGAGGTGGTATCTCAGTGTGGTTTTGATTTGTGTTTCCCTGATAATGAGTGATGTTGAGCATCGTTTCATGTGTC
>NC_043708.1:118661029-118721674 GCF_006229205.1 Suricata suricatta
GTTTTCTTGATTGTTTCCTTTGCCTTGCAGAAGCTTTTTATCTTGATGAAGTCCCAAGGGTTCAGTTTTGTTTTCATTTCCCTTGCCTTGGAGGATGTGTCTAGTAGGAGATTGCTGCGGTGGAGGTCTAGGAGGTTTTTCCCTACTTTCTCCTCGAGGGTTTTTTTTTTAATTTTTTTAATGTTTCATTTATTTTTAATACAGAGAGAGACAGAGCATGAGAGGGGGAGGGGCAGAGAGAGAAGGAGACACAGAACCAGAAGCAGGCTCCAGGCTCTGAGCTAGCTGTCAGCACAGAGCCTGACGCAGGGCTCGAACCCACGAACGTGAGATCTGACCTGAGCCGAAGCAGGAGGCTTAACCGACTGAGCCACCCAGGCGCCCCTCTCCTCGAGGGTTTTGATGGTTTCCCGTCTCACATTCAGGTCTTTCAGCCATTTTGAGTTTATTTTTGTGTATGGTGTAAGAGACTGGTCTAGTGTCATTCTTCTACATGTTGCTGTCCAGTTCTCCCAGCACCACCTGCTAAAGAGGCAGTCTTTTTTCCATCGGATACTCTTTCCTGCTTTGTCAAAAATTAATTGACCGTACATTTGTGGGCCCAGTTCTGGGTTCTCTATTCTATTCCATTGGTTTGAAAGGGAAACCCAGAGTCATGAGATATTTGAGGGCAGCACTCAGCATGAGAGACACAATTTAAGACACAGAAAAGATCCAAGAAGAAAAAAGTGAATGAAAGGAACAAACAAACAAAAAACCCCTGCTCCTTTGAAAAGTAATATCCTCACAGAAATTCAAGAGGATATTGCATTTTGTAAAACATAGTAATGTGACAATTTAATTTTGACTTATGAAATAAATGTTTATAGGTGGGTGGGAGGTCTGGCTGATAAGAATCACAAAGATGAAATGTGGGACAGAGATGATGAGGGCCTCCAGAGTACAAGGCCAAGAAAACTCACTCAACAGATGCTGGAGTGACAACAGGGGCAGTGGGTGGGAGGGAGGGGCCGAAGGAATCACACAGTGAGATTCTAGAGCTGAAAGAAACCAGCCAAGCATGAAGGCAAAGAGAGGCACCTCCAAGACTGGAAAGGCCTTATAGAGCTTGCGTCCCACTGTATTTCCTTGGTGCTAGAGTTGAGGATGAGCTCTAGGAAAATAAGGGTGAATACTTAAGAAGAAGAAATAAACTTCTGGACTAAAACTGGGTATCAGGACACCTGGATGGCTCAGCTGGTTAAGTGTCCGACTCTGGATTTCAGCTTAGGTACTGATTTCAAGATAGAGCACCTGCATAAGGCTCTGTGCTAACAGAGTGGAACCTGCTTGGGATTCTCTCTCTCCGCCCCTCTGTCCCTCCCCTGCTCATGTGCATGAGTTCTCTCTCTCTCTCTCTCAAAATAAATAAATAAAAAAAAATTTAAACAGATAAATAAATTGGGGTGCCTGGATGGCTCAGCTGGTTGACTGACTTCAGCTCAGGTCATTATCTCACAGTTTGTGAGTTCAAGCCCCACGTTGGGCTCTGTGCTGTCAGCTCAGAGCCTGGACCCTGTTTTAGATTCTGTGTCTCCTTCTCTCTCTGCCCCTTTCCTGCTCATTCTCTCTCTTTCAAAACTAAACATTAAATTTTTAAATAAAAAGTATAAATAAATACATACATACATGCATACATACATACACAAAACTAGGGTTCAAGAAAATGGTCTTCCATGATTAGCTGGGCAGTGGGCCTGGAAAAGGCAGAGATGGGATGTGTTTCCACATTACAGCAAGATATGAGGTGTCTTTGAGAAGACTGAGGTAGACTCAGCACTGGAGAGAAGAAATAAGCTGGAAAACATCACAGATTCAATTAAAGACACACTTTTAAAAATTACTGTAATAAGAAAAAGAAACATCAATCAAGAAGGTTCAGGAAAAAAGTGTACAAAAAAAGTCAGTTTGAATATTAAACAAAAATGTGATGATGTGCAGAGAAAGAAGGAAGAGAGAAAGTCTAAGCCACCACAAAAGGATAATCCTTTGAGATGAAGGACCCTCCCACCTCCTTAACTCTGAGCACACACAGGGGGCAGGTTCAGGGTGCAAGTATTCTTTGCTTGACTGTGGTCAGTACCTGACTGTCTCAATGAATCACATGATAAACAGGGACTGGGCACAAAATAACTCTAGATGGTACCATGATTTGTAAACTGGGTTCCCTGGAACTGTGGATATGCTTTGGAGTTTCTGTAAACGTTGATTCCAACATCTCATTTCCTTGTATTCTAAAATGCTAATAAAAGTCCAAACACACTTTAATGACTTTTATAAAATTTTAACTTTTCAGACTAGATTACCAGTGGGTTAATACATGTGGCCCATTTAATTCATTTTTTGGTGGAAGTTTAAACTAAAATTTCTCTTGCCATTATTGTGATATATTTATAAACCTCTTGTGAATGAGTTACCCAGTAAGAGTTTAATTTTGCACTTCTCTTTTAAAAACTTCACATTTGAGCCAACAATTCCAGCTCAGAACAAGCACCTGTTCCCACCTCTGTAGCTACAACTGAAAGCATCATGTGGTGCATGACAGAGGACACATAGATTTGCTTATTTTAAGCTTGGGTTTCTTCTTGTCTGATTTTTATATTTGTAACAAAGACTGTGAGCATCTGTTAGTTTAGTAACTCAACTCTGGAATGAAAAATAAATAATTCCTCCAAGCTCTTCCTCCATACATTTGGATCAATTTAATTGAAGACACTTGAGATCACAAGACAAATGAGTAAAATCAAGATAAAAATCTGTTTCCATTAGCAACAGTTTACCTGTGTGACTCACTGATTTCTAAATACAGTTCAACCAAAACAAAATACTGAGACAAACAGAATTGTAACTCTGTCATCATTATCAAAATTCAAATCTTAATATTCATTTTGACAGTTTTAGGGTCCTTTTCCATTTTATATATAAATGATATAAAAGTAAACCCCTGTAATAATTGTGGGCTAATGCCACTTTATCTGTTTTGGCCATGAGAACTGGAGATAAGGTTTGTTTGAAAAACTGCCCTGTTGCTAAAAACTGAGTCTGAAATCAGCTCTCCAAGGTAAGGGATGAAGTCCCTGTGAAACACGAGTAGCCAAAACACTGCAGTGACATGGGAGGTGACAGTATCAGTGCTGTTTGGCTCCTGGCCCAGCACTTTGTGCATTCAGTGATGTATAACGGGGGCCAGCGAATTGTGACCATGAGGCCGTGTGATAACATAGCCCTGCAGCGAGCAGACACTGAGAACTATGAGGGTTGGGATGGGTCCAGAGACTCAGTTCATTTCTCTTTCTGCTGTTGTGCATGTAAACCTTTCTGCATTAAACAGTTTGAATATATATACTATTTATGTACTTAAAATATGATGTACTCACAGAGCTCTTGGCAACTTAGGCACCTGGTCCCTTCAGTCCCTCTGAGGGCTCCTCTCTCCAGCCGCCTGGATCCTTGTCCAGCCAGCAAAAGACAGGCAGGCTCCCACCCCCACCACTGAATGGGCAAAAGAGCAAAGGGCCTTGGTCACTGAAAAGTGACCAAAGAGAGGAAGGATATGTAGCCCAGTGATTCAGAGATCAGGCCCTATGTCCTTAGCGGGGTGGTCAGGAAGAAAGGGCATCTGTATAGGCTCTAAAGATGGACAGAACTCCAGCAGGTGGAAAGGAAAGTTGCTACATCCCAACAGAAGGCACGATCTGATTACATACCTGGAGATTAACTAGATAGAGAGAAGCTTCATGAAGGTGTGGTTTGCCTGGACACTAGGGTGAGTGAGGTGTTGCCCCAAGGCTAGCATGGAGGCTTGAGAGCAAACCATGGGTGGCCATGACTGCAGACCAGGAGTCAATGCTTACAGAATTAATTAGAAGCTATGATTTCAGAAGCCAGTGAAGGCACAGGCAGGCAGAGGTGAATTCTGGGGGTCTGGGATTAGATTTCTTCCTTTTTTCCATTTCCCAGGGCTTTCTCTGTGCCTGGTTCCACCTCTGGCTCCTGGCCTGGGAAGCAAAGCCTCTAAGCCCAGCTCAGTGCAGCCTCCTGCTCAGCCTGCCCTGCAGCAGTGACCTCCACTGAGGAGCATGGAGGAGCTTAACCCCAAGCTAGGGAAAAGAAAGTGACCATACCCCTCACAGAATCCTCTGGTCCTGGACTCTGCCTGTCGTGCCCTGAGAGAGAAGAACAGGGTGACCAGCCATCAAGAAACCCCATAAAGTCCAACTCCCAATAGGCCACATGCTCACTAAACTATGACTCTGCATAGAGGTAATGCTGAAGGACTAGGGAAAAAGAAATCCAGGGTCACCCTGCTGTATCAAAGTGGGTAGGTACTAGGTATGTGGGCTCATGAGGACTCTAATGAATAAGGGATTCATGTGCAACCCATCCTATTCCCACTGAGCTCACATTGTCCTTGAAAAGCAGAAGAGATGAAAAATGATCTCAACTGTTCTTACCACAAAATGAAATAATGATTATGTGATGTGATAGAAGTATTAGCTAATGCAATAGTGGTAACTGAATTGCAATATATATTTGTATCAGTACATTGAACACAGTAAACTTACATAAGGTTATAGATCAATTACATCTCAATAAATTAAAAAAATATGTTTTTATTTTAATTTGAGAGAAAGAGACAGAGAGCAAGCAGAGGAGGGGCAGAGAGAGGGAGACACAGGATCTGAAGTAGGCTCCAGGCTCTAAGCTGTCAGCACAGCATTAAATGGGTAAAGACCTTACATCAAGTAAAATTAAGTTTTATTCTATTTCAGGGCACCTGGTGGCTCAGTTAGTTAAGTGTCTGACTTTTGATCTTGGCTCAGGTGATGATCTCACAGGTCATGGGTTTGGGCTCTGTGCTGATAGTGAGGAATCTGCTTTGGGTTCTTTTTCTCTCTCCCTCCATCTTTGCCCCTACCCCACCTGCACATGTGTGCTCGCTCTCTCTCTCTCTCTCTCTCTCTCTCAAAATAAACAAGTACACTTAAAACACAAGTTTTATTCTATTTCATAAGTGGATATTAAACACTGTCAGTTGATTTTCTGTGTTTACTAAGATTATCACATGATTTTTCTCCATTCTATAAGTAGGATGAGTTATATAAATGGATTTTTCTAAAATTAAACAAAACTTGTATTTCTAATAGAAAATCAAATTTGATAGGATTTATTTTTAATTATTGCTAGATTTAGTGAGCTAATATTTTAGTTAAGATTTATACATGTATGTTCATAAGTGACATTATACACTAGGTGGAACTTGCCTATAGAACCTTCCTTTTCCATTCTTTTTCAAAACATCTTCATCAAGAAAATGGAACTGCAGGCTTCATATGGGGAGAAAATGTTTGAAAAAGACATGCCTGATAAAGACTGTTATCACAAATATACAAAGAACTCTTGAAACTCAACAATAAGGGAGAAAAAAACAACCTAATTTGAGCCAAAAATGAGCCCAAAACCTGAAAAGACACCTCAACAAAGATATAGAGATATCACTGAAGCATAAGAAAAGATTCTCTATTAGGGAATGCAAATTAAAATGAGAAACATTTCTTAGGTAGCCAAAATACAGAACACTGACAACACCACATTCTGACAAGGATATGGAGCAACAAAAGCTCTGATTCATTGCTGGTGGGAATACAAAATGGTGCTATTTGGGATGATAGTTTGGCAGTTTTTACAAAAGTAAACATACTCTTCCCATACAATCCAACAGTTCAACTCCTTGGTATTTACCCAAAGGAGCTGAAAACTTATGTATGTAGCACACAAAAATCTGCACATGGATGTTTATAGTAGCTTTATCCGTAAGTCCCAAAATTTGGAAGCAACCAAGATGTCCTTTAGTACCTGATTGGGTAAATCAACTGTGATACATCCAAACAATGGGAAATTACTCAGCGATAAAAAGAAATGAACTTTTGCCATCTCTCTCTAAAATAAAAAAAAAGTGAAATAAATATAATTAAGACCAGTAACATGAACACACCTCAAGGTAATTATTTGAAAATAAAAAAGATACAAACAAATGTTTATTAGATATGTAAAGAGTTTATAACCTCCGACAGACATTTTAAAACAAGTGAGACTAATACAGACAACATTATGCCAATAAATTTGGAAATTTTGCCAGAATTAGTTTTTTTTTTCTAGAAAAAATATAAGCTGGTTCTAGACAAAATATAAAAAATAGATAAGAAAATTGAATCAATATATATATGAAAAGATATGGAGGAACCTTAAATGCTTATTACTAGGCCAGTCTGAAAAAGCTACATATGTAGGATTCCAACTCTAGGACATTCCAGAAAAGGCAAAACTGCCAGGGATTGTGGTTAGGGAAGGATAAATAGGTGGAGCAGAAAATGTTCAGGGCAGTGAAACTACTCTGTATGATATAACAATGGTGGATATGTGTT
This sequence comes from Suricata suricatta, assembly GCF_006229205.1. Lineage (NCBI taxonomy): Eukaryota > Metazoa > Chordata > Mammalia > Carnivora > Herpestidae > Suricata > Suricata suricatta. The sequence goes on from NC_043708.1 coordinate 118,667,494, forward strand.
ATTATACATTTTTCCAAACCCAGAGAATGTATATGAAGAATGAACCCTCATGTAAACTATGGACTTAGGTGATAATGATGTGTTAATGAGGCTCATCAATTGTATCAAATATACCACTATGATGTGGGACATTGATAATGGAGGAGGCTATGAATATGTGGGGGCCGAGGATATGGTGGAAATCTCTGTATTTTCCATTTAATTATGTTGTGAACCTAAATTTGTCCTAAAAAATAAAGTCTAATTATTTTTAAATGTTGATTTGGTTTTGACAGAGAGAAAGCATAAGCAGGAGAGGGGCAGAAAGAGAGAGGGAAACAGAATCTGAAACAGGCTCCAGGTTCTGAGCTGTCAGCACAGAGCCTGACACAGGGCTCAAACCCACAAACTGTGAAATCATGACCTGAGCTGGTCTGACGCTTAACCTACTGAGCCATCCAGGTACCCCAATAAAGTATTTTTAAGAAATATATATTGATTCAAGTTTCTTATCTATTTTTTTATATTTTGTCTAGAACCAGCTTATATTTTTCTAGAAAAAAAACTAATTCTGGCTAAATTTCCAAGTTTATTGGCATAATGTTGTCTATATTAGTCTCACTTATTTTAAAATGTCTGTCGGAGGTTATAAACCCTTTACATATCTAATAAACATTTGTATCATTTTATTTTCAGATAATTACTTTGAGGTGTGTTCATGTTACTAGTTCTTAATTATATTTATTTCACTTTTTTTTATTTTAGAGAGAGATGGCAAGCATGAGCAGGTAAAGGGGACAGAAAGAGAGAGAATCTCCACATCCAACATGGAGTAAAACTTGGGGCTTGATCCCACAACCCTAGAATCATGACCTGCGCTGAAATCAAGGGTCAGATGCTCAACTGACTGAGCCACCCAGGCACCCTATTAGTTATTTTTAAAACAGGTTACTATTTCTTGATTTCTGTTTTTCCTTATTTAATATATTTCTACTTTTTGTTGTTCCTTCTATTTATTTAATATCTTTTCTAACTTCTTGAGATTGGCGATTAACTCACAAATTTTCCTTTTAAAACCTTTTCTAATGTAAATATTTAAGGCTACATGTTCTCCCTACATACACAGAAACAAAGTCACATAGACACACACATACACTCTTACACTAAAGGTTTAGTTCTCCAGATATTTATTTTTAGTATAACAAGGACTAATCTATTCCTGTATCTGTGTCTATGTGTATCTCTATAACTATCATATTTATATACTGGATAAGTCTTGTTAACTGTGTAGTTCAAAACTTAGATATCCTTATGTATTTTTTTTTCTTCTCAAACTATCAATTACTGAAAGAAGTACATCGAAATCTTCTACTGTAATTATGGATTTGTCTGCCAATTGTCTCCATTTGTTTCAAAGACATTTTGTATTTAGTGCATACATAGATGTGAGATTTGTTATATATTCTTTTTTAATGTTTATTTATTTATTTTGAGACAGTGTGTGTGTGAGTGGGAGGAGGGGCACAGAGAAAGGAGAGAGAGAATCTGAATCAGGCTCTGCACTATCAGCACAGAGCCCAGCATGGGACTCAATCCCATAAACCATGAGCCAAAATCAAGAGTTAGATGGTCAACCAACTAGGCCACCCAGGCACCCCATAATTTGTTATATATTCTTAGAAACTGTATTTTTTATCGTTGACTTTACCTTTCATTTTAATTGTATCTTTTTTCTTACAATGTGTGTAGTGTTTTGTTGTTGTTGTTGTTTTCTGGTTTGGGGGCGTGTTTTGTTTGTTGCTGTTGTTTTCCTGTTGCAAATACAGCCATTCTCATTCCTGGTTCCTGTTTGTCAGATATATCTTTTCATTTTTTACTTTTTATTTTAATTAGTGTGTTTATTTTTGTTTCATATACTTAAATTCTTTAGTTCCAACCAAACAGTCAACAGCTGGATTTTTAAAAGTATATATAGTTGGGAAATCTCGGTACTTTTACCTAGCTGCCTAATCCATTTACTTTATCTTCTCTGTTGCTAATGCTTGGTTTTATTTCTACTATTTAACTTTGTGCTTTCAATTTCTCTGTCTTTTGATTGTACTTTTTCCTCCTTTCTTTGGGTTTCTCCTGTTTTTCCCCACTTGCTTATTATCTGTTTGAAAGTTCACTCTATTATACATATGCTTCTGATGGTTATTCTTATATTTTTAATGTGTTTCTTACTCAAAAATGACAACTCTATGCCTGCCAGAGCAACTTAAGTACAACTGGGTGTTTTACCTGCACTTGCTATCCAAGTACTGCCTTCTATGTTACTATTTTCCAGCATGTTAATCTCTTTGCTTTTAATACCTCCAAGTTCATCATTATTATTTTATATTTTCTAATTTGTTTGTATTTACCTGACTTTTTAACCAACTGCTTTGCTTACCATTCCTTCTCAAACCTTGCTTCTAAATGTTTATTCTGGTAGTTTCCTTGATAGTATTTCTGGCAGTTTCCCACTACATGGGAAACTCTTTTAGTCTTTGTTTTCCTGGAAATGTCTGATTTTGCCCCTTATGTAAAAAAATGATTTGACTGGGGAAAGAATTTTAATTTGATAATTATTTTCTTTCAGTATCTAGACGATATTCTCTCTCTCTGTCTCTCTGTCTCTTTCTCTCTCTTTTGAAATGGCTTCTTTTATGGCCTCTAAAAAGTCTGCAATCTAATTGTTATATCTTTATTAGTAAGCTGCCTTTTTTTCTTTCATTGTTCCCAGGATATCCTTAGCTGTGGGTGTTTTGCAGCTTTTAGCAATGGCATGTCTAGGGGCTAATTTCTTACTATCTACCTTTCCTCAGACTTGTTGGATGTCCTGAATCTGAGGATTTATGTTTTTCATCAATATTATTAAATTTTCAGCCATTCTTTTGGAACACGGCTTATATTGAAAAAAAGTGTTTCAATGGAAAACTGCATCCTTGCTAACACACAGTTCTGAGTTAGCCTATCATTATGTTTGAGCTATTTAGCAGTTCTTTGTAAGCTCTAAGCAATTGGTAGATGAATAAATTATATGCTGTCTGGTAGTGATTTAACTGATGGGGATTTGACTTTCTGTGCCTTGTAGATAAACAAGTGTTGTGTCCACCTCCAATTTATCTCAATATTCCCCTCCTCCATATAAATCTGTCCTGATTTAATTTCTCGTTTGAACTGGCTCTAATATCTGCCAGTTATATGAGTAAAATAAATTCTTTAATATGTGTTCATTTTTTATATCTGTATACAAGTCAGAATTTTACCTTTCTTCTGAATATTTTCAGAATAATCTTGTGACACTTCTCGCACATTCTATAATTTCCTTCTATTGTACTAGCAAATGTGTGGGAACACTAATCCTACATGAGAGGAACCCAGACTCCATGTCTTGCAGGATTAAGTACATGGTATGTCTTGGGTGGATTCATGCCTGCATATCTGCTTTCTGCATGACCTCAGACATACTGTGCTTTATTATGATTATGATTATTTATTACTATTTTACCCTATTTGCAAAATAGGAATAACAATAGTAACTTTCTCATAAGGTTGTTATGAGACATCTGTTGATATAAGACATAAGATATAAGACATCTGGACCAGGACCTGGCACACAGAAGCATCAAAGAAGTGTTAGATATTTTTGCAATTATTCACTATTCTCTTCATATTTTCCATCTATTTAGCATGCTATAATTCATTCAGGAAATAGCCTCTTCTTCGACTGTGTATAATGATTACCAATGCTTCCACTGAGTTTTTAATTTTGATGGTTAAATTTTGCTTGACTTTTTTAAAGCTGCCTTTTAAATGGTACATTCCAATTTTCTTGTGTTTTCAAATCTTAATTAAGTTTAATTATTTTAAAATTACTTGTTATTTTCTATTATCTAAAGTTTAGATCTAAATCTGCTATTTGCTGTGTTTTCAATTTGTTACAAGTGATCTGTTTCTTTATGTTTTATAATTTTAATTTTCAACTCCTCTTTAGCAGGGTTTTTGTTTTTGTGTATGTATATCTTTTATTTGAGTTCCATCTTACTTCCTTTGCTGTTTCATAGAGTCTTTGTACCACTTTCTGCAAGAACAAGAGTTCAAGCTGGTGTTCAGGCAGCAACAGCACTGGCAGGAGAGGAGGGCATGGAAGTGAGGGGACAGTGGGAGGGAAGAACAGAGTCCTGTGGCTTTACTGTCATGGCTGTACAGCCCTTGCTCACAGACACTTACCTCCTTGTCCTGCCTTGTACTATTTGTCAGGCTGCAGAAAACACAGGGCTCAAACATAGATTTACCACCTGTGGAGATTAACAGGGCACACTGAAGCTTCCTGATGGGGCAGACCTGAATGAATCTTCAGCCTTTTAACCCCAGAAGGCAGCTTCCCCCAGCACAGCCTAAAACAGGCAAGCTTCTTTCTCATCTTCCTGCACTGAAAGGTAAATGCTTTTTCAGTCCAGCTTCTCCCCTACAGCAGGATTTCCACAGCATGCCATCTTCCTCAGTTCCACCCCACCCCTTACGGGGCAAGCAGAGGAAGCACATGTATACTCCTGCCTCAGTGGATGATAAGGTGACACAGGGGTGTTCACTGAACTCTCCAGGGCCCCATGTGGGAAAGAGAGAGATGACCTTTGTATTCCAAGGTCTGCTTGTAGCCTGGGCATTCCTTCTAACACAGTGTTTAGGGTAGCCTATATAAATTGATGTGAAGAAGTCAATGAAATAAGAAATAATTTATCATTCCTGAACTATGTAACCCATGATACCCTTTCAGGCTCTAGATCTGTGAAACAAAAAGAAAATTGGAAAAGCTAATCACCTTTGTCAGTGGAAGACAAAGTGTTCTGCCATTGGTATGGCTATGTATTAAAAGACTATAAATCATATGGAGAAATCTGCATGCATGTGTGTGCAGGATGACTAGAAAACACAATTGTAAAGGTAAAAATATCCTACTCTGTAGGATCGCTCACAGCGATCTCTGTGAGCTTGGGACCCCCTAAATAAAAGGGGGCCTGAGTTCTTACTAAGGTAACTGGCTAAAATGTGACCATATTAATTTTTAAGGGAGCTTTTTTCTTCAGATTGAAGACAGTAAGGAAATTGATCAACATTAACCTGAATGTGATGCCTAAATAAACTAAGCATATGCTTTTAAAAACCACCACTTGCTATGACATTATAAAAAAAAAGACAAAAACATTATTTTTGTCTTCAAGAAGTCAATTTAAAGATGTTGCCCATAATGATTTCTTTCCACCAAAAAACTGAAGCAGAAAGGTTTATAGTGAATTATAAAAACCAAATTTGATTTACATTAAGTGGAATATTATACTGGAGGCCTAATTTCTTTTCTTTTTCCTTTGTTTTCCCCTTTCTTTCCTTTCTTTTTTCCAAAGTGTGCAAAGTTTAGGTCAAAGAGGTAAAATAAAAACAGCCGTTGGAAAGGTAGCGAACCTAATTTTCTTTACAAGTAAACCAAGCTGGTATAACATGCTTGAAAATAAATTTCACAAAATATAATAAGAGCATATAAGAGCCTTAAAAATTCAATGTTTGGGCAGGAAAGTTATCTAAGATTAAAACAATTATAGTCACAAATGCGTTTATTATCATTTGATAAAATAAAAAATAGAGCTCAGACTTTCAGTTATAGAAAGACATACTTCTAGTTTCTATGGCCTGATTTTTGTCCCCTTTCACACTCCACCAATCCACATATTGAATCCCTAATCCCCAATGTGACTGTATTTGAAGATAGGGCTTTAAGGTCCAAAGGAAGAAAGTAATTAAGGTTAAATGGAGTCATAAGGATGACGCTCTAATCCAATAGGATTGGTAACCTTATAAGAAGAAGAAATCTCTCTTTCCATCTCCCCCTCCCCCCATTCATATGCTGTATGAGGACACAATGAGAAGGCAGCAATCTACAAGCCAGGAAGAAAGCTATCAACAGGGACTGAATTGGCTGGCTCCTTAATCTTGGACTTCCAGCCTCCAGAACTGTGAGAAATAAAAGTCTCCATGTTTATGTATCCATTAAGATTATGTTGAATGCTTCTTGGGAGCAGCACTGTATACAAACAAATAAGGAATAATGTTTAATGGCTTGAAGATTCAGCCTCAAAGATCTACTTTGGTATAAAAAAGGAAAAAAAAAAAAAAACACCACACCCAATGTATAGTACCTTGTTACAGCAACTCAAGTTAACTAATCCACTATTCCTTCCATTAATTATGACTAAAAGCTCTGAATATAATAAATAAATATAATGAAACATGAAAAGTGCAGAGAAGGCAGAAGGAATGACATGAGGTTCCTGTGTGTTCCACTAGCCTCCTATATTCCAAACTGTATTTGAGAAGCACAAATGGGCATAGACCAAAACCAAACCGAAACAAAACAAAACAAAACAAAAACAAAACAGCCCAGAATAAAGCCTTCTCTATGTAGCCCAGTGATCAGAAGGGCAGCCAGTTAGAAAAAGTTTAGACATCATTCATGTCTCAGCTAAACACCAAAGAAGAAAATCACATTCCACTACCAACCCCATCAAAAACAACCAAGTGAGGACTCTAGACTTCCAACCAAATTGTATATTCCAAGAAAATATTATCCAAAAAAGCAAGAACAGCTACATTATCATCAAAGTAGACATTAGAGGAAAGATGATTACAAAGCACAGACATAAATTTACACATTGATAAAGTCTCAACTCACCAAAAAGACATAGTAATCATACATTCTTTCCCACAAACAAACTGCAGAATATGTGAACCAAAGCCATATGGAAGTGAAAAAAAGGAACAGACAAATCCACAGTTTCAGCTGGAGACTTCAACACTCCTCCCTCAACAACTGATGACAGGACAAATAGAAAATCTGCAAGGATACAAAAGAACTTAGCACACCCTCAACCAATAGGACATAATGGACAGAAAATCCTTTCCTCAACAGCAGCAAAAACACATTCTTTTCAAGACCCCATGGGACATATAATAAGACCATATCCTGAGCTATAAGACAAATTTCGGCAACATTTATTAGAATTGAAACTACACAGAGTGTGACATGTGCCCATGAGAAAATCAAATTAGAAACAAATACCAGGAAGTTAACAGGAAAGTCTCAGAACACTTGGAATCAAAATAAATTTCTAAATAATCTCTGAGTCAAAGAGGAAATTGAGAGGCAATTCAAGACATACACTGATTTGAACGAAAATAAAAAACACATATCAAAATCTGTAAGATGTAGGTAAGGTGCCAATAGGGAAAGTTATGGTAGCAAATGCTTACATTAGAAAAAAGTCTCAAGTCTATAATCTGTGTGATCATGCCCCAAAGAACTAGAAAAAGAAGAGAAAAATAAATCTATAGTAAGTAGATGGAAGGAAATAAAGATAGGAACAAAAGTCAATGAAAGTGGGAAGAGAGAAACAATAGGGAAAATCAATGAAACAAAAATCTACTTCTTTGAAATGATCAATAAAGTTGACAAACCAGTATTAGGAATGAATCTGAGTATAGCACTACACGTCCTGTAGACATCAAAAGAATGACAAGGGAATGCCATAAACAACTCTTCATATACAAATTTGACTTGTTAGATAAAATACACAAATTCCTTGGAGAGCACAAACTGCTAAAATTTAACCAAGAGGAAACAAATAAGATGAATACTCCTAAAACTATTAAAACAAATTAAATTAATAAATACAGGTTTGTGCTGACAGCTAAGAACCTGGAGCCTGTTTCAGATTCTGTGTCTCCCTCTCTCTCTGCCCTTCCCTTGCTTGCACTCTGTCTCTCTCTGTCTCAAAAATAAATAAACATTAATTTTTTTTTAATTTTCAGAAAACTGGAATAAAAGGAATTTCCTCAGCCTGATAAAGAACATCTACAGAAAAACTAAGCTAGCATTATATTTAATGGTAAAAGGACTGAATTCTTCCCCTTTAAGATCAGGAACAAGGCAAACATACCTGTTTTCAATACTCTTAGTCAACATAATACTGGACATCCTCACCAGGAAAATAAAGGAAATAAAAGGCATAAAGAAAATAAAAAAAGAAAATTGTTCCTGTTTGAATTGACATGATGGTAGAAATTATCTACATAATTATGTAGAAAAATCCTAAGAAATTGCTAAAAAAGATCTCAAGGTCAGAGGATACATGACCAACATAAAAAAAAAAAAAAACCCAACAAAAATTACTATGTGTCTATATACTAGCAATAAACTGAAAGCATAATACTATTGGAACTGAAATTACTATGGAAATTGAAAACAATACTATTTATAATCACTCACAAAATGAAACTCAAATGCAAATCTAACAAGACATGTATGGGACTTTTATGCTAAAAATTACAAAATGCTGATAAAAGAAATCACAGAGGATTTAAATAAGAGACACATACCGTGATCATGGATTGGAAGTCTCAACATAGGGTGTCAATTCTCCCCAAAATGATCTGTAGGTTTAACAAAATTCCTATCAAAATTTCAGTAGGTTATTTTATAGACACAGACAAGGTCATTCTCCAATTGATATAGACAGGTAAGGGAATTAAAATAGCTAAACCTATTATGGAAAAAAAAGAAGAAGAAAGTGGGAGAAAATATAAATGTTTAAGTCTTACTGTTAAGCTAAAGCAAGCAAGATAGTCTGTTATTGGTGGAGGGAGAGATACAGAAATCAATAGAACAGAACAGAAAACCCAAGCATAGCCTACTCAAGAATATGGTAGTTCCCTAGCCCTTATGCAAGGATAGGAAGATATACCTTCCTGTACATCTTTTTTTTTCTAATTTCTTGTGAAGTTATAAAATACACATAGGATTTTTTAAAAAACTTTAATGTTTATTTATTTTTGAGAGAGAGAGAGAGAGAGACAGAAAGACAGAGTGTGAGTGGGAATGGGCAGAGAGAGAGGGAGACACAGAACCTGAAGCAGGTTCCAGGCTCTGAGCTGTCCCCATAGAGTCCAACATGAGGCTTGAACTCACAAAACGTGAGATCATGACCTGAGCCAAAATCAGACACTTAACCAACCGAGCCACCCAGGAGCCCCAAGGTAGGATTATTTTTTTTTTAAATTAGAAACTTACCCAATATCCAACCACGGTAAATTAAAATACATCCCCTCAGTGGAATATTATGTCTCCATTAAAATGGTGATTAGGAAAAATCCATGGAAACATGGAAAATGTTTATGATGATTGAAAAATGCAGTCATCACAATCACATAAAAATGTATTAACTGGATGAACTGAAGGAAGACATGCAAAATGAAATTTAGCTGTTTAGGGAAGGAGAGATAGATATTAAGCATTTTGACCTTGTCATGACCATTAATGATAGTCTTTTCAAATATGAATATGTCTGTCTTTAATTTGCCCACAATCTGAAGTTAGCTTTCATAACAAATAAGGGTCAACAAAGACAAGCTAAAAAGTGACAGCATGTATTGGAAGTTCAGAAAGAACTGCAACCTTCACACCCAGATGTTACTGCCACAGGTCTTCAATAAGCCTTTTATTTATTTATTTTGTTTTGTTTAAGAGAGAGAGAGAGAGAGAGAGAGAGAGAGAGAGGGAGAGAAAGAGAGAGAGAGACGATCTGTGCTGTGTGCTGGGTGTGGAGCTGGACTTGGACATGGGCTCAATCCCATGACTCTGGAGTCATGACCCGAAACAAAATCAAGAGTTGGATGTTCAACTGACTGAGCCACCCAGAAGCCCCTTCAGTAAACCTTTTAGAGGAACCATCTGGAAGACCATAAAATGGAACCCATACTATGTTCTGCTTACCAAGAACATCAAAGGACTATGTTATAATTATAACGCACATCTTGCCTGTTGATTACAAAATGTGTAAGGAATCCTGTAATGAGTTACTAAAGTTGTCTAGCATTAATCCATACCTCAGAAAAATGAGAAGCACTAAGTAAGAACCAGAAAGAAACATTCAGATGATTAAAATCAAGTTCTCATTGGTTCTTGTGCCATAGTCTCCAATGCGTGAGCATAATTTACCATTCAGTTGGTCTTTCTCTGGACAGCAATAGGGAGACAAGAATATAACTGACGTTAGTGTATGGACTGAAATTCAGGACTTCCAGCCACCAAATTACTGCTGGCTTCCATTAAAGGAATGCAAACTGGTATTAGTGCTCAGCAAGCAGCATCTTCCAAAGTTTGATCTGGGACCCTACGTGGAAGATTCCTGAGCTGTACTTTACAATTGTTGTTTTTGATCCTGAGAAGTTAGAGATGATGTCTCCATTGTTAACAAGTACTCAAGGAGCCTCTTAAGTCAGAGCAGAAGTCAGAGAATCAAAACAGAAGCGTCAAAATTGGCAGAAGAATGTAGAACATGCATTTAGGCTACAAGGATTCAGAAGGCCACGGAAGGAACCACTGAACAACCTGAGAATTTTCAAAGCAAATCAACTGTCTCCTCATGGACCCTTTGACCTGATAAGAAAAAGACTGCAGATACAGTTCTAGAGCCTGACCGAGGAAGCTTCCCCAGCAGTTCTGTTTCTAATGACTGAGTGGCCACATGGGGAAGAGGCTTGAGAAGAACTCGCATTCTACTTCTGGCTGGTTTCACTCTTTGAGGTTTTGGAGGGTTTTTATAGTTTTCTTCACAATGGTATGACACATTTGTACCAGGTTTATTTCTCAGTATCTCACAGTTATCCTCACTCTTGCAAATGAGGTCTTTTATTCCACGTTGCTATTCACTAAGATGTAACTCAGCTGCTATCTGCTCTTCTTTGCTCTACTCTCTTATTAGCTCAAAGTTTGTCAGCTAATTCTATTTTTAGATAAATAATCAACTAGTAGCAATGACAGTGTTATGTCTTGCTCTGTAATATTTAGATCTCTTATTTTTAATTTGTTCGGGTGAGGGCCTTCCAGCAGACCACTGACAGCAGGAATATCTGGCATCTTCGCTTTATCTCTAACTTGAATGTGGATCCGTCTAAGTTTTCAACAGTTAGCTTTATGTTTGTTAGAGTTTTCATGTGTACTGTATTTATCCAGGTATAAAAGTTTTCTCCAAGTCTTAGTTTGTAATATGTTTTGATCAAGAATTGTAGCTGAATTTAATAATTTTTTCTGTCAATTGAGATTTTGTCTTTGTTTCCTTGTTTAATATGGATATGTAGTGAATTCCATTAGCAAACCTATCAAGTTAATCCATCTTTGCATACCTGGGATAAAATTTATTTGGTCTTTTTCACTTAAGCACTGCTTGATTTCATCTGCCAGTATTTCCTTTAGAATATCTGCATTCCATATTCACATGCAAATTTGTTGATAGTTCTCTACTATTGAGATGTCTTTGCTATGTTAATTTATAACAGTGGTATAAATTTTCCATCCTTTATCCATGTTCTAGAATAATTTATATAATGTAGATTTATCTATTCTTTGAAGATGTAAAATTTATATGTAAATATGTATCTTTTAAAATGTAATTTTTTGTCTACCTTGTCCATTTTTAATGTACTTTTAAATCTATTCTGATTTTCTACTTTTTAGGTATATTTAGTAATTTTTATTCTTCTAGAAAATCCCCCAATTATTTACTTTTTAAAAATAGTTTATTGTCAAGTTGGTTTCCATACAACACCCAGGGCTCTTCCCCACAAGTGCCCTCCTCCATCACCTCCACCTCTTTCGCCCCCTCTCCCTTCCCCTTCAACCCTTAGTTCCTTTTCAGTATTCAATAGTCTCTCAAATTTTGCGTCCCTCTCTGTCCTCATCTCTCTTTCCCTCTTCCCCTCCCCCTGGTCCTCCATTAGGTTTCTCCTGTTCTCCTGTTAGAGCTATGAGTGCAAACATATGATATCTGTCTTTCTCCGCCTGCCTTATTTTGCTTAGCATGACACCCTCAAGGTCCATCCACTTTCCTACAAATGGCCATATTTCATTCTTCCTCATTGCCATGTAGTACTCCATTGTATATATAAACCACATCTTCTTGATCCATTCTTCAGGTGATGGATTTTTAGGCTCTTTCCATATTTTGGCTTTTGTTGACATTGCTGCTATGAACATTGGGGTACATGTGTCCCTATGTATCAGCACTTCTGTATCCCTTGGGTAAATCCCTAGCAGTGCTATTGCTGGGTCATAAGGGGGTTCTATCGATAGTTTTTTGAAGAACCTCCACACTGTTTTCCAGAATGGCTGCACCAGTTTACATTGCCACCAACAGTGTAGGAGGGTGCCCATCTCTCCACACCCTCACCAGCATCTATAGTCTCTTGATTTATTCATTTTAGCCACTATGACTGCTGTGGGGTGGTATCTCAGTGTGGTTTTGATTTGTGTTTCCCTGATGATGAGTGATGTTGAGCATTGTTTCATGTGCCTGTTGGTCATCTGGATGTCCTCTTTGGAGAAGTGTCTTTTTATATCTTCTGCCCATTTCTTCATTGGGTTATTTGTTTTTTGGGTGTGGAGTTTGGTGAGTTCCTTGTAGATTTTGGATACTAGCCCTTTATCCAATATGTCATTCAGAAAATCCCCCTATTTAAATCAGATATTATGTGTGTGTGTGCATGTGTGTTCTTTCATTTATTCATTTAAGGTTTTTTTGTTTGTAAGGAACTGATTTTAGTTTTGATTTTCTTGTTCCTAAATGTGTATTTGTTTTGTGTCTTTATGAATTATTTCTGTTTATATCTTCATTAATTCCTTCCTTCTGCTTTCTTCACTCTTATTTTGGTATGCATTTTCTAACATTTTGAGGCACAAGCTTATTAACCAGATTTCAAACTTCCTTGTTTTCTAATTTGTAGGCATTACTTTTACATATCTCCCTCATCTTGCTATGTGTGCTCTCATTATCATTCATTTTTTAAAAGATATTTCTTTTTTTTATTTTTATTTACTTTTGAGCAGGGGAGGGTCAGAGAGAGAGAGAGAGAGATACAGAATCTGAAGCAGGCTACAGGCTCTGAGCTAGCTGTCATCACAGAGCCCAACGTGGGGCTCAAACCTATGAACTGTGAGGTCATCATCTGACACGAAGCCAGAAAGAAATGACTGAGCCACCCAGACGCCCCAAAAGATATTTCTTGAAAGGCTCTATATACTGAAATTAATCTGAGTGTCCTAAAAAAATTAAGTGCAGATTACAGATACATATGCAAAAATAATAGTGTGTCATAATTCCTTTGTTGTTATTTCTACTTTTATAGCATTTGATCACAGAATATGAGCTATGTGAGATCTACATTTTAGAATACACACTAGATGTTATTTATAATTCAAAAATAATTTTTGTTTTCACTCAGATCTAACAGGAGAAACCTAACAGGAACCATGGGAAAGGGGAAAGGGGAAGAGTTAGGGAGAGGGAGTGAGGCAAATCATGAGAGACTCTTGAATACTGAAAAAAAACTGAGGGCTGAAGACAGGCGGGGGGGGGGGGGGGGGGGGGGGGGGGGGGGGGGGGGGGGGGGGGGGGGGGGGGGGGGGGGGAAGGAAGGTGATGGTCATGGAGAGGGGCACTTGTGGGGAAGAGCACTGGGCGTTATATGGAAACCAATTTGTTACTAAACTGTTTAATTAAAAAAATAAAATAAATAAATTAAAAAATAATTTTGGGTAAATATTTCAAGTATGTTTAAAATATTTTTTGTTTATTGGGTACAAATCTATTTCTTGGTTCAGTCTTATAAACTATTTTATTTCATCCTATTAATCATACATTTCCTAAAATTCTGGTTTTCTCCATTTCTCCTATGTATTTCATTAGTATTAGTTGCAAATATCTTGAACCTACATTATTTGCCATGTAATTGTTCATAACCACTTTGTTTACTCAGTAAATTTGCCTTTAATCAATATAAAAAGATTTATTTTGTCACTGTTCATGCCTTTTGGATTTTTTTCAATTTAAATTTTTGTTATGTTGTTTTTTTCATACCTTTTATATTTTATTTTTTATTTTTTAATAGTTTATTGTCAAATTGGTTTCCTTATAACACCCAATGCTCTTCCCCACAAGTGCCCTCCTTCATTACCACCACCTCCCTTCCCCCTCTTCCACCCCCTTCAACCCTCAGTTCCTTTTCAATATTCAATAGTCTCTCAAGTGTTGTGTCCCTCTCTCTCCCCAACTCTCTTTCCCCCTTCCCCTCCCCATGGTCCTCCATTAGGTTTCTCCTGTTAGACCTATGGAAAACCTCCAAAACTGTGGAGGTTAAAAACCACCCTACTATATTTTATTTTTTATTTGTTGAATAAGAACACTGCTAAATCAGGTGTCTTTTATGGCATTTTTCATACAAACCTTTTTCAATCCCTTTATTTTAGTTCTGCCAGATCATTTTTATTAAAATCTGTCTTCTGTATATAGCACACCATTGGGTTTTTGGTTTTTTTCTTTTTAAATTTTATTTATTTGAGAGAGACAGAGAGTGCGAGAAAGGGGTGGGGGAGGGGCAGAGGGAAAAGAAGAGAGAATCTTAAGCAGGCTCCATCCTCAGCACAGAGGCTAATCCTGGGCTTGATCCAACAGTCTTGGGATCATGACCTGAGCCAAAATCAAGAGTTAGATGCTGAACTGACTGAGCCACACTGGCATCCCTGGTTTTTTGGGTTTTTTTTAACTCAATCAGAGAGTGTTTTACTTTAGAAATTGTTATGGGATTTAAACCTATTTGCATTTTTGTGATTAGTGATTATATTAATTTATTTCTGCTCTTCTCTTGTCATTTTATCATATGTCCGTTCTTCTATTATTTCTTATTTTTCTATTCCTGCATTTTAGTGTACTAGCCAAATTCTTCTCATTATTTATTTTGTATCTGGTGGTTTGGAATTTATAATACCACTTCTGTTCTTCTAATATCTACTCAAGTATGCAACACATAAATTTACTTGTACTTTTTTTTTTCATTTTGTACATTTAACCAGGGTATCTTTACCATATACAACCAGAGGACACCAATCTTCCATGTCACACTTCTCTGTATCTCAATCTCCTACTGACCCAAACCTCTTCATTATTTTTTATTTAAAAATATTATCGAATATTTAAACTTAACTATGACTTTTAGTGGTTTCCTTGATGACAACTCATGACTGTGTTCAATGCTTGCCTCTCTTTTGGGTTTCATCCCATTTTGCTAAGTATTTCCTTGAGTATGTAAGCCACTCATATCTTCACAAGCTTGAAACTGCGTTAGTTTTTGCCTGGGTAGTTCAGTTCAACAAAATATTTTCTTTTGAAAAGAATTTCCCTCTAATACTAGAAAGTAATGCTCTATTAACTTGGGCAAATTTGCTTCTTGTTATAGTGATTTTTCACTTTGAGAGCTTTGATTTTCTTTTCATCCTTAATGTTTTTAAATTTCAATGTGATATTCAAGATAGATGTCTCTTTTTATTTACCCTACTTAGTATTCAGTATGCTATTGGCACATAAAGAGACAAATAGAACCATTCCATTCCAATTCACTGAGGAAAAGATTAAGTGCTCATTAAATCATGTTACAATCATTTCCTCTGCTTGAAAATGAAATAAAGGTAGACTCTTACCTCATACCATTTATGAAAATTTAAAGAAAAACACCACAAAATAAAAAGCAAGCTCTTTTGTTTACCTTAGTCATTAGTTTAGTTTCATATAGACTTTTAAAAGTATTAAATGGGTACATGTGTAATCTTCTGGTATGGAATCCCAAAGCCATAGAAGATACATAAATAAAATAACAAAATAGATTTGATTCACTTAGAATGCAAGATTTATTTTAAATAAAAGACCATGAACCATACTAAAAGACAACTTGAGCAATTAGCATTGGATAATCCTTCATGAAAGACTGGTATGGAGAGGGAAGGAAAAAGGAGAATGATAATCTGTAGGTTAATTTGTTTCTCAGACTAAACCCATGTATATCTTAATGATTCATACCCAACAGTCCTGCCCCAAACAACCAGAATGAATTAATGAATGAATGGATGGATAGATGGATGGATGGATGGTTGTATATATGGATGTATGTATGATATATGTATGTCCTTGGTGTTGGGAAGAGTGATCAATCCAAACAGTGTGAGTTCCCAGCACTATTACCCAAGTTCTGACCTCCAGCAATTCCCTACTAGACCCAGGTAATGGCCCCAGTAGTACACCTGCTCACTGTAATTTGATGCTTTCCATGTGCTATTTGCTGCACTAACTTTGAGAGATAAAACATGTACAGCACATGGTCTCTCTGATAGAGATGACTGGCCAGTGGGGAGCAAAGAGAATGTTAAACCCGATTTTTCCATGTGATGTTCTGCTTAGAAACAACCAAGTCCCCATGGTACACAGTGGCCCAGACAGGGACAGTCCTAGAGGAGAAGCCTGGCTGGACTGAACTGAATTCCTGATTAAAGTTCATCCTGACTTATCCTAGTCTTCACACTCTCCCTTGCATCCAAAGCACATGCCTACAACATTTTATCTCTTGTAGGATTTTCCCCCACCACTTCTTTTAAAGAAGTATGTGTCATGGCATAACTTCCTATTTTCCCATAAAAATGCACTATCTGTTCTCTCTAGATAACCACTGGCCAAAACTGAGGAGGCCACATGAATTACTGTCTAAACTTAGTCACTTTTAGAAGTGAAAGAGGCACTATTCACAGCTGTGCCAGGATGACAGACAGAAAACCCAGGGCTGTCCAGGCAGACAGGTCTGGTGTGGCCACCCTCCCACAAACAATTACTCTCCTCTGCCCTTTGGATAAGGCTCTCCCTCTTCTAGATCTTTCTAAGATGCCAGATCACTGACACACATCACTTCTGCCCTGTCAGATGACCTTCTGAGCCCTTGCTAATACCCATTAAGAAGGTGTGAAGCACTGGGAAAAGTGAAAAGCCCTGGAGTCAAAGCTGTGGTTCTATGTGCAGGCCATCTAATCTCAGAAACAGATGAACTGTAGATTTTAATTTCCAGCCTTGAAATCAAATCAGATGAGACCACCCAGGGTAAAGTGATTTTTTTTTTTTACCAATTACAAGTGCCTCCAAGACACCGAATGTTTGTCCTCATAGAAGCACAGCATCTCACACATAGTAGGTCCTCAGAAAATTCTCCTTAGCTGAATTGACAGTATCAGCCACATCATGCCTGTGGCACTGCACTGCAAGTTAAAGTCCCCATTTCTCCAGGCTTTCATATGCTCCATGGGGCACGTTCTGCTTGGGCAGTGCATTCTGCAGGTAAGCCTTCCAGGGCTTGCTGGGCAGAGCCACTTTCTCTTTCTTGAGTCTCCTCCTGTGAATAACGAACTCCTATGTGCTCCTCCATGCAGGTAGCCTTGAATAGAGCCCTGGGTGGGCAGTGGACATTTGTAGGGATCCCCACAGCAGTCTGAGGAGGACAGACAAGGGCTGACCTCGGCCTCCACCCCTTTGCTACCTGCCCAGTCCCTCTCTCAGGCAGCTCATGATGATGACTGAACTTCCCATTGAATTCCTGTCTCACATATTTATTACATAGACCCTTACAATCATGTTAGCTCTGTGTCGAATGTCACTAAGATCAATAAGCTCATCTCCAAAAGCCATGCTCTCGGACTCAATCAGTCTTGTGAGGCCTGCAGGATGCAGGGAGGGAGCTGGCACTCAGTGGACTGGCCCTGTGCCACAGGCAGTGAGACAGTTTGCCTGGGCCATCTGGATGCAAAGCCGTCCCTAGAAAACTCTGCTCGCTGCAGCACCTGGCCCTCTGTTTGAAATTCTGTTCAAATACTTACACAGTGGTTTGCATTTTGTCATCCCGCTCTGGCTGGCAAGGGATTTGGTGAAAGAAAAGTTGGATGTCAGATGCTTGAAACTGGGAAGAGACAAACTCACCTTTCCAGAATGAAAGACAAAAGAGAGGTCCAAAGAATGTCTAAAAGCAGAGTCAACTCAGAGGGAGTGATAGACGAATTACTTTGCTTTGTCTAAGTTATAGAAAAGTAAAAGAGCTCTAAAGATGTATGACCAGAGGTGGGCCAGCCTGGGGACATGAGATTCTGGAGTCAGGTACACCCTGCTAGGTGACCTTGGGCAAGTGGCTGGATCTCTCTGAGCACTAGTTTCCTGCCCTGAGAAATGTGGATGTAAAGACTGACTCTAGAGTCATTCAGTCCTTTGCAGAAAGAGTGGAGCCAGGAAGAGGTGCTAAAGGTCCACTAGGGGCAGTCCATGCTGTCCAGTGCAGACAGGCTGGGCTCTGAGTTAGGCTGGGGTAGACAGGTATCTAGACAGACAGTGGCTGCATGACGACATGTGTTCATGTGTCCTCCTTCCCTTAACATTTCCAAGAAGCTAAAGGAAATAACAGAAGCAAAACACATCCCCTGCCATCAGCTGGGAGAAGTATACAAGCAGAGAAGAGCAGGTAACTTCTGAACAAAATAACTATGGGATGGGAATCGGTTGATAGCAGAAGGAGAAGTTAGATGAAGAATATTAATAAGTATTTTGACAATTATTCAAGGCAAGAAAAAAAAAAGAAATGGAGTTCTACAGAAAGGATGTGAGCCACTTGCATCTCACTCATAGTAAAAGTCAAGGCCTCCAGTCCTTGGGCCACATGCATCACTTCTCTGACCTTCTCCACCCACGTACTCCAGTCACACCACCCCCTTGTGTTTCTGGACAGACCTAGATGGCATGTTTCCATTTCAAGGTTGTCAAAAAAGATCCTTTTTTCTCAAAGATAAATGCATGACACTTGCATGAATATAAACAGGTGTCAAAGTTTTTACTTAAGTCATTAATTAATGAGGGAACAAGCAAGGTGTCAAAAACCAATTCCAAAAGCATCCAAAAAGCCAACACATACAAGGGCAGCCAGGAACATGGATCAGATCTGTTAAGAGGAATCAGTCCACCAGACAAAATCCATTTGCTTCTTTATGGACTTGAGTCCTTTGCATTACTATTGGTTTCCTAGAATTTACAGAGTTCGAAAGTAGTTTGAAGACCATGACACAGTCCAAGATAGTTCCTGATAACCTGGAAGGTGCTTGTAACCACACAGCATGCAATAGGCCACTTGGTCATCTTTCTCTTGTCTGTTTTGTTCTCACATTTCAAGGCTTCTCACAACCTTCCTGGAAAGGCCTTGTGTACTTGTTATTCTTTCCATCAAGAACATTTGCCTCGCTGATGCTCTATGACTTTTTCCTCCACTTCCTTCTGGTTCCTCTGTTGGCCCACATCCTACCTGAGGCTCTACACTCCCTATATGCTCTCCCTGCTTTCTTTTTCATGGAATCCTTGATAGCTGGCATGTATGCTCCCCTCTTCTCTCTATTTGTCTATAGCACAGGGATTTTTGTCTGGCTTGTTCACCGCTGTGTCCTCAGATCCTAGGACAGTATGTCATAACAGCATGTAAGCCTTCACTAAATATTGGTTCAGTGAATGAACAAATTAAAAACAAACATCAAAGGGGCGAGGGTGAGAAAGGGGAGGTTTGGACAGACAGTTCAGAGGATGATTTTGGAGATTTACACATAGGTTGGCCACTTCCTCTCACTTCTTAAAAATAGGTGACTGCTCCACTCTCTTCCCACCACCTCTTGTTAGAAACAGCCTCCCTCCAGATTGTCTTAATATTTGATAATGCAGATAATGCTATAACAGCTCATCCCAAAACCTCATTCTATGGAAGGTCCAACGTTGCAAAATTACCTTTGTTTACTTGGAGATTCCTGCCAGGTCCAAGAGCTAATAACTCATATTCTTTTGGTGATGGCCTCTTATTCCCACCTCCAGCCCCACACCAGACACCACTGTACTTTGGGCCCTTGAATACCAACTGGTTAACCTTCAAGAGGCATTAAATTGAATAAGAGATCTGCTCCCTAAGATTTCCTAAGATTTCTTATGTGGACTGATGTGATACCATGATAAGACATGAAGCCCACAGTGGGGCTACAGATACTCACAAGGATACAGGTCCCAGCTCTTCTCTGTTACCTTTGCTACCTGTCTCTCTCCTCTCTGCTTTGGCTGAGAATCCCCCCCAAGTCTTTATGAAGCTCTCCTTCCAACTTGCTTCACTGCTGTCCGCCCCCTCAAGAGTCAGGATTGGAACTTCAATCAGGCAACGGTGAGCACAACTTGAGTGTTCAATTCACGTGTGCTGTAGCTGACCACGTCAACAGCTTGCCTTCTCAGACCCATGGCCCTGCAGCTGCCTTTTCTAAGCATCAGCAGCCCAGCTTGAGGCTTGCCCTGGCCACCAGCATGCACTTGGACCACGCATGGGGCAGGCAAGCAAAGCCAGTGTCAGGGAGCTGCTATTCCTGGAAGCAGCTGTCAATCTACGACAGAAGACAGCTGACAGATAAACACCCCAGAGGTCTACAGTGGGAATGGGTCCCACTGCCCAGAGCAGTAGCATGCTTTTTAATGTTTTTTTTAATGCATATATTATCTCTCCTCCCTTCTCTCACTCACTTCCTCTCCAAAATAAACCATGCTCTGAGGGGCACCTGGGTGGCTCAGTTAAGCGTTGAACTCTTGGTATTGGCTTAGGTCATGATCTCATGGTATGTGAGTTTGAGCCCCACATCGGGTTCTGTGCTGACAGCATGGATCCCCTGCTTGGGGATCTCTCTCCCTCTCTTTCTCTGCCCTTCTGGCACTCACAGTGCTCTCTCTCGCTCTCTCTCTCTCTCTCTCACTCGCTCTCTCTCTCTCTTGCTTTCTCCCTCTCACTTTCTCTCTTTCTCTAAAAAAAATCTACAAACCATATGCTGAAATACTTGTTGTAGATTGACTTCTGGGGGAGCCAAATCAGTGATTCACTGATTAGCACACAATTACTAACCCTCATAGGTTGGATCACGTTATACCCAGTTGTGCCCTACATCACCCCCTCTTCAGGCTCTGCTATTAGCCACAGGGTCATGGGAATATGTGACAGAAAGAGGGTTATAGCCAAAGAACTCTAATCTCAGAGGTAAACATGAGTCTGCAGATGTGCAAATGCAGCTTGCACAGGCTATAAGAAAGAGATGGTTGATACCTCATGTTCTAAAAATACAGAGCCAACAAAAACATCTTCAAACACATTCATCAACAAAGATTCCACTATTATTACCAGATTGTCAGACTGAGCAGCTTAAGAATAGAGAAGCCCAGAGAGGCTGAGGTAGCTGCCTACAGTTGCACAGTGCAGGCGAGGGGCGGGGGGGGGGGGGCAAAGATGTCACTGCAGTTCAGGCTTTCTTCTGCATGCCGACTGTAGATAAGAGTGAGGCCTTTCATTCAGTCCAAATGGGAAAATCATGAAAAGCTATCCACAATTGCTACTCACTTTGAGCAAGACTGTGTTCAGAAAAATCCTTGAACTGCAGGCTTAAAGTACAGCAGAATAAAGCAACCAAGAAAGTACTGGGATCAGCATCCGGCAGGGATGCTTTTATCTGCGCCTGTCGTCTCCTCAGAGCAACCCGGCCAGCTGGCTGGCAGCACTGTAACTTGTTCATCATCCATCAGGGAAATAAAGCAGCCCATCCCAGAAATGATGCCGAGATGGCTGCTTTGCAATGACCCAGCCTCTTCAAAGCACAGAAAAATGTTTTATATCTCAAAAACCATTAGTGGCTCAAGCTTGGACTCCAACATCAAACCAGAATAGAGCAAGAAATGTGATGGACATGTTTGTGATGCTTCCTCTAACCTGAATCAATGCTCCTTGAAAACCATGGCTTATGCAGAATGATGGCATGCCCCCATCCTTAAGGGAAAGCTTCCCCTGCAAACACAACAATTTAATGAACCATCTCCCAAGCCTACTGAGAGAATACTATTTGGAGTGCCTGGATGCTGGCAGAAAGTATTAAGCTCAACATCTCTCAAAATCTCCAATAACCGAATATCAGAAGGTCAGGATCCTATTAAATTCAAGCCTTTTTTGCTACTTCCTATGTCAATTTTTTGGCTCAGGCACAGGTTCATATTTTCTAGCTTGCCAATATGATTTCCTTCCTTTCTTCTCTTGTTCTTAGCAGCACCCATGTCACACAGATCCATCCCTTTCCCCGTTCTTTTTAATTCCTGCATTCCCCTTTTCCCCTTCTATCCTGTCCAGGCACAAATAGTGATTAATCACTCTCCAGCCCTCCAGTGGGAGGAGGCAGAGTCCATAGGCCATGGCAAACGGGAACACCTTTCTGTGACACAGCATGACAGAGAGACACACCAGGGACTCAGTGGGACAGGGGGTCAAGCTGAGGTCTGAGGGATGAGAGAAAAGTGAGTATCCAAGAGGGGACCTCACATAAATGTCCTGTAGTGGAAAAGAGTCCAGACATACCAAGGAGCTGACATCTAGCAGGGGAGAAGTAGGTGTAAGAGGCAGTTGCAGCCATGGACTGGACCACTCACCCCTGCAGTCCAGGCCATGTGACTTGTGTCCAGACAGCTGAGGGAAGCCAGCGAATAGAGGCAGGAAATAAGGAGATCACCCTGTGTTTGGAAACTCTGTCTGCTTCCCTATCTACTCTCTCCCTCCTACCAGTCCCTCCAAGGTGGATTTAACTGAGTACCCCTTCATTACAAATGTCTGTTTTGGTCCTTCATTCCTCCTTCAACTTTAATCTGGCCTTCCTGTTTCACCTCTTCCCTTCCGTAGAGCACACCTTCGTCTTCCTTTCTCTCCCTGCTTGTGTGTCCTAGAGAGATGAGGCTGACATCTGCTTCCCTGATCCAGGCTGAGCCCATGCCTACTCTGCACGATGGAGTGCACTGAAGGGGCTGTTCTGGGAGTCTTATGATCAGTCTCTAAGAAGCCTGGTAGCTGACATTTCTTTCCTTTCCAAGTACTCCTATCACCACACTGGGAGCTGCCTGTGTCCAATGGAAAAGGCTCATGGAGAAGCAAAGGTGGCACAGGTAACTGTCCCAGCTGAGCTTCCACCAGCACCTGGGGGTGTGTGGCTTGCCTTATTCTGGACCATGAGAACCCCAGCCCCCTGTTTTTGCCAACAACTGACTTAAACAGACAGGCCACCATGTGGGTCAGTCAGCCCAAAGCATGGGGAAAAGTAATATGCATACATTTTTTAAGACACTAAGTTCAGGAGAGTCTCTCAAGCAGCAAAAGATAAGTGACACTGTGTCTATGACTGGCTTACTTGTGCTACTTCATGTCCATGTGGACATGCAAGCCATATACTTAACAGTTACTTCAGAAAGGAAATTCCATATCCCATTTCTCAGAAAAAGTAAAGCAGAAGAGGATGCAGCCTCCATAGATTCCATGCTAGAAGCTGGTGGATGTGGCCGATAGGAAGATGAAGAAAGGAGAAAAGAGAAAAATAATTATTTAGAGCTCAAGGGGAAATATGAAAGGACAGGGGTTCTGGGACCATCAGTTGGGTGAGATATGGGGGGGGGATGGCATTATATCTGAGGGCCTGCTCCCTGGTGAAAGAAGGTGGAGACTTCATCTTTGCTCCTTGAAATTCAGTTTGCAGAGAACACATGGTAACTCTTCATTAGCCAGAACATTAGAAGCATAAAACATTTTATTTATTAGGTTTTGAGGCCCTACATATAAGTGATAAGAACCACCTCTATAACCTCATTAAGAGTCTACCACATTGTAATATCTATTCTTGATTTCAAATGAAAAAGAACTAAATTAGGCACAATGTAAAAACATTATTGACATTTCTTTTTGAATTGTTATATCATCTTACTCTGAGCAGAAATCCTCATCACCATGCCTGTAAATGCACAACCACCATCACTGAGCACATGGTCTTTGCCAAGCATGCTAGGTACATCCACAGAGTTATCCCTTCCAAACTCTGTGAAGCTGGCATCTCCCCCATTTTGCAAAGGAGGAATCTGGGACTTAACGTCTATACACATACTAAATATTACGGGTAAGATTTATACCCAGACTTCTCCAATGCTGACTCTTTGTCCTTAAGCAGTCAACAGCACTGCCCCTGGTAGGGGCTGAGTTGTGCCCCCCCCCCAAATTCACATGCTGAAGTCCTAGTTCATATGTTGAAGTTCCACATTATATGACTGTATATTGGGCTTTAAGTAGGTAGCTAAGTTAAAATGAGGCTGATAGAGTGGTCTCTAATCCAACATGATGGTTGTCCACACAAGAAGAGATTAAAGAACACAGACATGTGCAGAGGGAAGACCATGTGAAGACATGGAGAGAAGATGGGCATCTACAAGTTACAGGAGAGGAGCCTCGGAAGAAACCAAAGCTGCAGACACCTCAATCTTGAATTTCCAGCCTCCAAAAGAAAATGCATTTCTATGATCTTTTGTTATGGCAGTGCTGGGAAACTAATAAACCAAAGATTAGCCACGGGGTTTTCCATGTGGTTCACCTACTCAGTAGGGGCGACCACTTACTCTGACTTTAGACATGTTTCAGAGCTCAGATATCTAAACTAATTTAAGAAGCTGAACAGTAGCAGCAAATCAGAAGGGAATGTTCTTCTAGAAACAGGCCCGATGATTCAAATGAAATCTAAGTGCCAGCAAGAAAGACAGAATTAAAAATTTACACAAGAAATGAAATCACCCAGCAGCCTTCTAGAAACAGTCAATGTAGGACAAACACATCAGCTAGTCCCAGAATCACCATGGACAACCAAGGACAGTGGTCGATAGTCACACTGTTTTCTAAGTCAGGAAGGCAGGGGGCTTCCTTCTCTTCCAGGTAGGACCAAAGGCAGAAGTTGCAATTAGAAAATATCTTTCTTTTATATTAAGCCTGTTATCACAATATAACCTTAGTGGGAAGAGATCCTCTGGATCCCCTTATTTTAATTATGTAGCTTAGAAAAAAAATTAGTGCTTCGAGAAATTTAGCCTTCCTGAATACTCGCCTTTTGGGCATCTGGTCTACAAATCAGACTGTCCTGGTTCACTGATGAATCCCTCATTTCTTGACCTCAGGAGCAGGAGTCCTGCTTTTAATCCATATTAGAGTATGACTGTTATCGGTCTTTCTTCTATCAAGTACTCCACTTGTATCACAAGCTTCTCAGCACAGCTAAAGGTGAAGGTACTCATGCACTCAACTACAGGCAGCAGGTCTCTCCTAATGGACAATGGGGAATGCATCAGGTGAGTCCAAACAGTGGCCTCCAGTCATGCATGCCAAGAGCCAGAAACATGTTGTGACCATAACTGCTGCCTTTCAGGTGCAAAGATACTTCCACGTGCAAAAATGCCTCAGTGCCAATATGCGCAAAGCATATATGTACCTATAATGCACAGCTCTATAGGCACAGCCATCTTGAGCAGAGTGCTAGATAATGCAAGCCTGCATGCCAAGGCAGAGAACCTGGAGAGGGGGACAGAATGCTTCTCAAAGGCCTGGCCATTTACAAAGCATCATGGGCAGCAACGGTTCCAAATTACAGATAATGTGTTTGGCATTTCTATAAAATATTCAAATATGCTTGGTTGTTACATATATGCAAAAATAAAATCATTTCTCGTTTTGCCACGTGTGCTTACCTGTTATAGAGAAGAATGTCTGGCTTCCAAATCAGGCCATCTGGGAAACGAACAGTCTTCACGCCCGGATATTCTGACATATTCCATTGTAAATAGTGATCTGTCCAAGACTAACACACACAGACAATGACATTAACAGCACATTGCTTCCTTGCCTACTAATATTTCTTATAAGGGATTATTAGATACATTCAAGGCCAAAAAGAGTTCCAGATACTTATTTACATAATTGAATTGTTATCTACAAAATATACAAAAACTGGGAATTAAATAATCTCTTGCAAAATGACCGTGAACAGCATAAAAATCACATTTAAGATCCCGCTGTCACCATGACCACATTCAGTCAGTAGCATTAAAGTTAATTCTGGTCCACTGCATGCCCCGAAGGCTTCCCCTCCCACAGCAGATGGGTTTTTTCCTAGCCAAATCAGTAACTGTTTTGCTTTCAAAGTTCTCTACTGAAAGGACACTTTGGAAAAATAAATCCACTTAATTTCAATTGGAATAAGAATTAAGCTAGAAAAATGAAGAATATTTATTTCCATGAAAACAACTTTGTGCAGCTGCTGGGGATCCTCTCAGAAACTTCTAAGGAGGATGTGTTTATGGATTGGAGTCCTTATTTTCATGCAGGAACAGCACTTCTGATGCCACAACCCCAAAATGCAAATACACAGTCTTGACGGTAAAACACTGAATCAGGACAAGAGTGAAGATGGGAACTCAGGAAATAGTCACAAACACACCAATACAAGTGCATCTCCTTGAGGTTAGGCCCTTGGTTCTTGAGTGACCTTTGCCAGAGGAAGGCCCATGCCTGGGGTCCCTTGTCCCAGGACTACACAGCCCAGCCCTACCTAGGGTCCACTAACTCTGTAAAGACTGCTCAGGTAGGATCCCACCAACAGCTACTATACAAACAGCACCATCGAGCCAGGGTTGCAGGGCTGGCTTGTTTGGACTCAGCACCTCCCACAAATGTGCCATAATCAGGGCAGACCTCCAGTAAATGCCCCATCCTGTATCCAATATCCCTGGGGTTACCCATGATCTGGAGTTCAGACCTTCTCAGATTTAGAAAGGTATGTGATGCATCACTTCTAGCTGGGATCAAGGCAACTTCCCATAATCAAACATATCATTATTTCTGCAGCAAAATGTGCATACTGATACTAAGTAAGAAAAATGAATGCCTCCACTGCACATCTATTTCAGTTTGATTTTAGACTCAGTGAGTTTGATGCAAAGTTACAAAAATAACATCACGGGGGACAAAAATCCTTTAATTTTCAAAGCTATTGAGATTTGGGAATTGTAGCCAAGGGGCTGTGGATCATCCCAGAGCACGTCCCAGAGATTGCACCATCCTTTGGAGAGGACAGGCAAGCATCCAAAAAGGCTGTCCCAGTTCTAGTACTGTACGAAGTCAGATGAGAGGGAATAGCCAGGTGAGTAATGTCACTTTATAGCCATGGGCCTCTGAGAATGAATATTTGTTCATGTATAATGTGCTGAAAAATCATCTGGGGCATTTAGGATAGAGTCACTCTATATTTCTGACTGAAGTGGGTAGTTGGTAGAAGGGAGAGGAGAGAGGAGGCAATGCAAGGGGAGGAGAAGGACAGAACCCAGAAAGGCCAGTCTTGTTGAAGATGGTTTTCAGGAATGCCAAGGCACCAACTAAAGTGTTTCCTCCAGCCTGCTCTGTCTCTGCACCATTTTCCCAGTGCTCCCTTCTTTTCTCTCCCTTACCAGGGGGATAGCCCTTCCACACTCAACATCTGTGCCTTCTATACCAGGAACTCATATCTCACCCAAGGATGCCTGTCACTGTCACTATTGCCACCATGCTAATCATGGTCATAAGGCTCCCAGAGCGAAGGTGGGCATGGCAGGCAAATGCCTATCCCCCCCACCTACTACTGAAGTGATGGGCAGAGCAGGGAGGGAAGGCAAGGAAGTAGAACCACTTGGTTGGTAAAACCTCAACCTCTTCAGATGTCACCATGTGTGAGCTGCGGGATGCCTCCCCAGCAATTTCACATATCCCCCAACCTGACCCATAATCTTAGCTGCATGTGTCTTGTGAGCATGTATCCTGACCGTTTTGTTTGCTCATTACCATGTGCACACCTTGCTTGCCATGATCCAAGGTTGCCAGCATGATTATTTTTCCTATTTATAAGAGGAGGCCAGGGCACAGAGAAGCAACATCCTTTCAGTCAGCCCCTTGGTCAGGACTCAGAACTGCATTATTTGACTTCGAGAAGAGTGATCAGTAGGCTCTATGATTGCTGCTTCTTCCAACCCAATCTCTCTGCACCGGCAGATGGGAGATGTTCATTTTCTCTGAAGGAGCTTCCATCTGCTGACTCAAAAGCCAAGTTGGGCCTCCCCCACCCTCAGGACAGAAAAGGGGGGCTGCAGAGAGCTGTGGAAATTAGGCAGACATGGGTTTACACTAAGGCTGTGGCAGGGACCTGTGGCAGAGGTTGTGTGAGCTCAAGCAGGTTGTCGATTAAGCATCCGACTCCGGCTCAGGTCATGATCTCACAGTCTGTGGGTTTGAGCCGCATCGGGCTCTGTGCTGACAGCTCAGAGCCTGGAGCCTGCTCAGATGCTGTGTCTCCCTCTCTCTCTCTGCCCCTCCCCTCCCTGCTCACTCTCTGCTCTGTCTCTCAAAATAAAATAAAGACATTAAAAAAAATTTAAAAAAAAACAACAATCTGGGACACCTGAGTGGCTCAATAGGTCAAGTGTCTGACTTCTGCTAAGGTCATGATCTCAGGTGTCATGAGTCCAAGCCCCATATTAGGCCTTCTGTGGTAAGTGCAAAGACTGCTTCAAATCCTGTCTCTCTCTCTCTCTTTCTCTCTCTCTCTCTCTCTCTCTCTGCCCTTCCCCACCCAGCTTGTGCTCTCTTTCCCCCCATCTCAAAAATGAATAAACATTAAAAACAAACAACAAAAACACAGGCCCAAAATTACTTAGGCCAAGTCACGAAACTGGGGCTTAATACTTAACTGCATTTTCAACCTCCCACAGAAATCTAAGTCTTAAAGGGCCAATCGGGAATTTTCTGATCAGCCTCAGCGAAGTCATCTGCTGGTCACAGGGCCCTCTCCATCACCCAGTGGAAGGTGAGATAATCTTCTTGATAAACCCTCTGCTCTTCCCCCAAAGGTAAAGTTACCATGCCTGAAACAACCCTCTCTTTTCTCTTGCTTATAACTTTCTTGCCCCACCCTCCATCCTATAAAACTTTTTTATTTTGTACAATGGCAAGTTCCCTCTACTTGCTATATGGGGTGCTGCCCAACTCACAAATCCTTTAATAAAGCTAATTAGGTCTTCAAGTTTACTCAGTTGCATTTTTTTTTAACAAGGCAACCTGCAGTTTCCTCATAGGTGTGTGCCTCACAGGACAGGATGCTGTTGGAAGGATGCAATGTGTGCAGCAGTAGATAAGTCATGTGGCCCTGGTAGGCATGTGGCAAATGAAGATTTAAAAAAAGCGGGGGCGGGGGGAGGATTCCTCCATTTCATAAGATACTACAGGACAGGAGAGCTGTAATAACCAAGCTACAGGTAAAGGTGCAGAAGCCCCATCAACTGGGCACTGGGAGCTGAGCAGAAAACTTGGGGTTGTGTGCCCTGGGAGCAAGAGACCCCACAGGTTTCCATGAGCATTTCTGAAGAATGAATGTGTAAAGTGACTTGTAAATAACTGCGTTCCAGAAGGAGCTTTTCTCCTCTTAAAGCGTTCACTCCCCACTCAGATCATTGGAGGGCAAGAGGCCCTGCACAAAATCCTCCTATAGACAGTGCCTGGCACGTTGGGTACCTGATAAGAAGTGTCAGTCTAGAAACACCAATACTCCCAGAGCATCTAGAAGAGTCTGTACTTTTCCTTCTCTCCTTATTTGTGTGGGATTCCTGCTCATTAAGTCTTCAAGATAGGATTATGTGGGGTTGTTAAGGAGGCATACAAGGGAGGAAGGGGCCCTTGATATGAGACACGCCATTAGAATCCTAATTCGTGCATGGGTCTCAGAATTGGCTCCCATTAGCACCTGCCGTGAGCCCATAGGAAACTTTAAGTGTGTGTGCATGTACATGCATGGAAATATTTATAGCAGGATAATGAGAGAGAAGGTAACATTTTCTTTGTTTTGTTTTTTAAAAAGTACATTATGGTATAATATGAAACATATTTGTCTAAGTCCCAGGTTCTTAGGACAGGGTTTCTAAAATCTTGGGAATTTCCTGAGAACAGAAGTGTCTCTTATTATTCATATAGAGCCCCTTTTGAGCCCCCCAGAGGTTATTCTAATGAGGTGTGGTGATGTAGGGTGGGGCCCCCAGATCACCTCAGGTTGCCAGCATGCAGCTGGTCATCAGAAAGATCAAGCTTTGATTAGAGGGTGGGAACCTTCAGCCCCACCCAACCTCAATCTCCAGGGAGAAGAGAGAGAATGGGTTATGAAAACTTGAATGACAAGGTTCAGAAAGCATCCAGATTGGTAAACACATCCAAGTGTCAGGACAGTAACTAGACCACAGAGGGCATGAAAGTTCTGGGCCTCGTCCACACCTTGCCCTATGAATTTCTTCCATTCAGCTGTTCCTGACCAGTATACCTTATAATAAATTGGTAAATAGAAGTGTTTTCTTGAATTCTAAGAGCTGTTCTGCATTCAAACTCTGCTGGATAGAAGTGTGGGTAGCCTGGACACCCACTTTGTAGCTGGCATCTGATGTGGGGATGGTCTTGTGGGACTGAGTCCTTAACTTGTAGGATCTGTTACAAGTTATTCTAAGTAGAGAGGATTTACCCAGTTGGTGTCCAAAGAAGCAGAGAATTGGTTGCTGGTATGAAAGACAGCATGTACTTGGTGTTGGAAAATTCCACACATACATGTTTTGAATATTCTTCCAGTCAACTATTTTGATCTTTAATGAAGAAAGTGGGCCTCCTTCTTCCTCCATCCCCCAACACTTTTTTCTCCCACTGTGACATAACGATTAAAATCACCATTAACTATGGGTCATTATGAGGTCCCTAAGCAAGCCACTGGCTAGCTTGTGTATGAACATAGGTGCGGCATTCTCAGAGATGAAATGGTAGAGAATGCAGCAATTAAAAAGGTAAATATTTTATAAATAAACATGATTTACAACCTAACATTCTACAATGTGAATGCTATTCATTCCATAATTAGAATCCATAATCAGGAAATAAAAAATAGGGAATAAACATGAGGATGGGAAATGTAGAGTCAGAAGAATGGTTAAAATTCCATAATAAGAGAAGCCAGATTCTTTTGAAAATCACAGGCAAGTCTTTGGATGGTTCAACTGTTTCTTCAGAAACTGAAATGATTCTGCCACTTCTTCTTATAGATTAAATCATATCTTATCTGACCGGCCTCCCAAAATGATAAAACTAATCTAAAGAGAAACTACCCCAATTGCTTCCCTCTAAAAATAAGAAAAGCTAAATAGAATAGCAACTTTCTCTTCCTTCAGGTTATCTAAATAACCAGAAAGTCCTACAAAATCAAGAGGAAGTGAAGGAAAGGAAAACAAAATAACAAACTGTAACTCAAAAGAGAATTTAATTGATTTATTTTACTTTTCTGCCCTTCTATTCTGACTGTATAGAAAATCTCTTATCTATAGAATATTGACCTCAGAGTTTAAATACCCTGGGAAAAAGATTATGCAGATTCCGATTTTCAGAACAGCAATTCAGCAACATGAAGCTCTGGAAAAGTGGCTGAAGGCAATTTCCTTGATTTTCTGTCCTCTCCTGTCCATATTTCTCCCTCCCTTAGGTTTCCTGCCCTGCTGGTCTTCAATGTGGAGCTTCACTTCTTATTCATGCCTTTTATTCAGGCTAGGTCAGGCCAGGCTGGTCACCGTCTGGAGAACATAACAAGCAGGAATCTAGGTGATGGTGGCTTTATAAATGGTCCTGGTGCAACTTCCAAGATCTGCCACAGTGACATCTAAGTTCCTTATTTCCATGCTGTGGCCTCAGCAGGAATGCTAAGGCCTTCCAGAAGGAAAGAGCTTTGATTAGATACCTGTTAAGGTCTGTTCTAAACCCAAGATACCTGAGATTCCTTAAAATTCATTCAGAAGCCACTGTTACAGCTGCTACATGAGCTACAGATGCCACCTTCCAGATAAATATGTCATCCTGGCTTTGTAAGGAGACATGCTAAAAAGGCATCCAGCATGTTTCCAGATGGTGGGCACGTGGAAACATGTGTTAATTAATGATGGAACATCTAGACACATCAATGCTCCCTGATCTTCACATTTAGAAAGGTCTATGCCTTTCCTTCTCTCCCTTCTGTAAACAGAGATTTTCCCCGCCTCTGAACTTCACTGTCCACACCACCAGCTGGCCTCCTGCCATACTTCTAGAGAGTCACTTGTTCACAATATTTTAACCTTTTTGATAGACTGTAAATTGCATAGCCTGATTGTAAATGGCTTAAAAGAAGAAACCAGGTTTCATCCTACTTCAATGTCTTCCCCATAGCAGGCACTCAAAAAGATTAGCTGAATAGGGAAGTGAGATTAAAAGGTGATTTTTAAAACAAATGAAGCTGTGGACATTTTTTCAGGTGCAAGAATTAATTAGAAATAAACTGCTTGAAAGAAATTTAGAGGTTTCTAGTGACAAAGCAAGCATGTTTATTTATGCAGCACCTGAACTCAATGCAATAAGTAATAATCCAGTTAATTTTTTTCTTAGAAAACAACACTCTTTAGAAAAAAATTGCCAAATCATATTTGCTGTTAAAGATCATTTGTTTATTAAGGGTTAAGTATGTAGGCACCAGGAAGACAGACTTGTCTATGACCTAATATGCAGTGACCATATTCAGTGAGCATATTAGGTGTTTCTCTATATATAATAAAAATGTCAGGGCTCCTGGGTGTCTCAGGTGGCTAAGCATTCAACTTCGGGTCAGGTCATGATCTCACAGTTCGTGGGTTCAAGCCCCATGTCGGGTTCTGTGCTGACAGCCCAGAGCCTGGAGTATGTCTTCCAATTCTGTGTCTCCCTCTCCCTCTGACCCTCCCCTGCTCACACTCTCTTTCTCTCTCTCTCAAAACTAAAAATTTAAAAAAAAAACATTAAAAAATGTCAACAGCAGCTCTGTACCATAGAAAACATGGAGATTGTCTGGTTTTATTAAAAAAAAAAAAAGGGAAGCATTTGCATTATCTGCCAGAATTCCCAGAGTTTCACATTATTCTACAGTGTTCAAATGTGATGTGGAACTGGCTTTATTTTGCATCATGATATCTTAGCCCTTCCTAGGTTCACCTTGAGTTTTCTGTTTCATTCATTCATTCTACAAAAGTTATTCCATGCCTGCTGAGGGTAGAGTAGTGTACAAAGACAACTTGAGTCCTGTCCTCCCAGAGTACACATTCCAGATGGGGGATGGAGACTCAGAGCCAGAGAACAGATAAACAATACAAAAGATAGCACAAAGGCCTTAAAAACAAAATGAAGTAGACTGATGGAATACATATTGTATTCCCCCAAATTCCTATGTTGAACTCTAATCTCAGTGTGAGGGATATCAGAGATGGGGCCTTTAGTAGGTAAGCAGATCATGAGGAGAGAGCCCTCCCAAAGAGATTAGCACTTTCTTTCTACTAAGTGAGGGCACAGCAAAAAGGCAATTTGAAAGAGAGCCCTGAATAGAACCTAAGTATGGTGGCACCATGACATTGGACTTCCAGCCTTCAGAACTGTGAGAAGTAAATATCTGTTGTTGATGAGTCACCATGTTTATGGTATTTTGTTATAGCAGCCCAGAAGGACAAAGACACCAGGGTGAAGAGAATGGTGTAGACTGGTGATAGGAGATGAGGATTTGAGATAGTAGGGTTAGAGAAGAACACAGAGAAGACCTCATTGAAAAGGTGATCTTCAGGTAGATACTACTAAGAAGTGAGAAGGGAAAAAAAAAAAAAAGCAAGTGACTCTTGGGAAAAGAGACTTCCAGGAAGGGGAGCAAACGCAAAGGCTCTGAGGTAGATGATGTGTGTACAGCATCAAGCAGGGCAGGGAGCCCAAGGAAAAAGAGGGCTGGGGAGGATGTAGCAGAAGCAAGGTCCTGGCAGGTAGAGTCAAAAACCACCTCAAGGACTTCAGCTTGTCACTGGGTGAGTCAGGAGCTCCTGGAAGGACCTGGGCCAATGATGCTTATAACTAAACCTTCATCTTCTCTTACTGGGATCTCACTGACTGCTATATTGAGAACAGACATTGCTAGTGGAGGTAAGGGCTGAAATATAAAGCCCAGCTAGGAGTCTCCATAATAACATATGTGAAAAATGCTGGTTTAGACCAAGATGGAAGCAATGGGGTTGATGTACAGTAGTTAGAGCTTGGATATATTTTGAAGGTCAAGATCAGAGATAGGAGGGAAAGACAAGAGTTAAGGGTGACTCTGAGGCTTTTGATCTGAGCAAATGAATACATGGAGTTACCATTTATCCAAATGGAAACAGTTATTGTAGGGGCCAAGGGAAGGCTGCCTAAAACATGCCACGTTTGTCATGCTGATTATTTTAAATTAAATAATTTATATTATAATATATATAATATAACATATTAATAATAATTACTTAAGAGACAGCTTGTTCAAGAGGGACACTCAGACCTTCTGCTGTCCCCATGAAAGCAGAAAATAAGTCCCCCCTGTGAGAGGTGTCTTCCCTGTATCAGGCAGTAGAGACGTCCTTATCACCAGAGATAGGGAATTTAGAGGCAAGAAGACTGTATAAACAACCCTTGTGACTTTTTACTAATTTACTACCCCAACCCAAATTCCTTTTAGAATTCCCTACTAATTAAAGCTCTTGAAGTTAAGGCTTTTGTCCTGTTAACTCCTCAAGAATTTATTGTGTCTTTGTCTAAAAAGTCCAAAACTGTCTGTCTTTGTCATTTTTTTAGGTGTCAAAGCTGTCAAAGTCATTATTGGGCCTCCATGTGCACATAATAAAACTTTATGGGTTTTTGTTCTCTCCTGTTAATCAGTTTCATGTAAATTAAATCTCAGTACAAGTAAAAGACCTTAAAGAGTAGAGAAGATTTTTTCCTTCCCTTCACTATTGGAAGAGGGGAGGCAAGTGAGAAAGGGAAAGAAAGGGATTGTCAGGAACATACTGGGTTTAAGAGCCCCCATGTGGGTGGACCAGGAAGGCAGTTGAGTTGGTGCTTTAAGCCAGGATAATGGATGTTCCTACTACTGAGACAAGGAATGACTGCACAGAGATGAAGAGACAGCAGAGGGAACTCAGGAGTCATGAGAGAATTAGGAGGAAACCCTAAGGACAGGTACCTAAACAATAAATGTAGAAGGATTTTCAGTAAGAGGGATCAATTCACTCTACCAAATGCTCCTGAGAGACCCAAGATAAGAAGGAAAAAAATCAGTCCCTGGAAAAACAGGAACAATGGTGTTCTACCCCTGATGGAGAGTGGAAAAATAGACTGGTATTGGCAGGTAAGGGTCACCTGGGGTGATGGCAAAATTCTGCTTCCTGATGGGAATGGGACTGAGGAGTTGAAAGCATTCCTGGCTATTGTTGAATGGTACACTTAGGATCTGCACATCACATTGTATGCAAAATTTTTACCTTGAAAGAAAAAACCCTTATCAAAGAGCTGCCAGAAACATGCAGGTTTAAGTACACCACTGTCTGCTATTCCTCTTTGAACTGAAGTATAAAAAAAAAAAAATAAGCTAGACTAATAGAAAGACGGATAGATAGCCAAAATGGGATAAAGTAAGAATTAAAAAATGCTAATTACAGAATCTAAGAGGTCAGGATATAAACTCACCATAAATTCAAGTGTTAGGTATGCTTGAAAATTTTCATCAAGGGGTGCCTGGGTGGCTCAGTCGATTAAGCATCCGGCTTCAGCTCGGGTCATGATCTCAGGGTCCGTGGATTCGAGCCCCGTGTCAGGCTCTGTTCTGACAGCTAGCTCAGAGCCTGGAGCCTACTTTGTATTCTGTGTCTCCTCCTTTCTCTGACCCTCCCCTTCTTGCACTGTCTCTCTCTGTCTCTCAAAAATAAATAAAAAAAAACATTAAAAAAAGAAAATTTCATCAAAAAATTAGGGAAGGGGGTGCCTGGGTGGCTCAGTCAGTTAAATGTCCAACTCTTGATTTTGGCTCTGGTCATGATCTCAGAGTTATGAGTTTGGGCTCTGTGCTGGGCATGGAGCCTGCTTAAGATTATCTCTCCCTCTTCCTCTACTTATCTCCCACTCATGCGTGAACTCTCTCAGTCTCACTCAAAAAAGAAAGAAAAGGAAAGGAAAGAAAAGAAAAGAGAAGAAGAGAAAAGAAAGGATCAAAGGAAGGAAGAAAGAAAGAAAAATTGGGGGGGGGGCATCTGGGTGGCTCAGGCAGTTAAGAGTCCAACTTTGGCTCAGGTCATGATCTCATGATTCATGGGTCTGGGCCCTGCACCAGGCTCTGTGCTGAATGCTTGCCCAGAGCCTGGAGCCTACTTCAGATTCTGTGTCTCCCTCTCTCTACTCCTTCTCTGTTCACACTCTGTCACTCTGTCTCTCAAAAATAAGTAAATGCAGAAAATGATTTAAAAGAGAAGAAAGAAAAATGGGGCATGGGGAACGTTATTCAGAATATAGCATTCACAACCTGGACATTAGTGGTTTGGCTTACCCCAAGCCAGGTAAGGGTGAGTTTAACTGAGAATGCATGGGAAGAGAATGGGGGCAGTTGGGCAGGACGCTACTTGAAGGAACATTGCTGTGAAGGTGAGAAGGAAATCAGAGTCACTGGGGAGGGTTACTGGGGACAAACAAACTGCAGTTTGTCTGTATGCTAACGAGAACAACCTGTAGGCATTATGACATGACTTTAGAGGCAACAGGGACAATTGTGACAGCCAGGCTCTCAGCAAGCCCAAGAAGAGAGAACCTCTTCCCAGGAGGGAGGGGCCATCTCCAAGGGGAGCACAGACCAAAGCCCAACATGCCCAGACAAAAGGAGGGAAGCTAGAGCAGGTGTGCACAGGCTGAATGCAGGGTGTGCTCACTAAAGAATATTGCTTTAAATCCTACAGGGGAATCCATCAAAGGCTCTGCTTTATTCATTACAGGCAGGTTCTATGAGGGATCTCATATATAGCGAAGGCTTCTCCAGACACAGAGCAGATGGCTGTAAGTGAATCTGTTTTCTATCCCTCAACTTCCACTTGCATTCCCACTAAACCTTACCTGCCCAACAACCACCTGGGAATATCCCTTTACCCACATTTACATCTGTGATTTCTGCCTTACAAAGAAAGGGAATTTTCCTTATCTCAACTCCTGTCCTGGGATATTGACCCAGGAAGCAAACAAAAGGCAGATTCAAAATACCACTGTCTGTGTGGATTATGTTAAAAATTGGGTAACAAAAACTTTCAAAGATCAGGTGGGTTTTAATTCCTTGCTTTCAACAAAATTGAATGAGAAACTAAGCAAGCTGTCAGCTGATACATTCCTATGAAACTATTTTATTTTTGGCATGTAATCTGGAAGAAGTTCAAGGAATTGACTAACATTGCTATAACAAAATGCCTTTCATAATGAATGATACAGTACTACATCTATTTTAAAAAGTCATAGAATTGATGGTGAAATCTGCATCAGTGTCTCATTTCTAGTAATAAAAAAAATCAGGGTCTACAAACACATGAATTAATTTAAAACAAACCCCCATTTTTGGTAGAGAGATGAATGCCACCTTGATGAATTAAGTACTAATAATCACTGTAACCCTAAATCAATACAGAAGAAAAAAATTAACACTGTCTAAAAGGATAATTTTATGTAAATATGTTTGAGAGAACAAGACAGAGTGACTGATAAAAAAAAAAAAACCCAGCAAACCTGAAATTATAGAACATTAGGATATGATTCTGTGTGAAAAGTGGCATAGCAATAGAAGTGGAATAATAAAAGGAAGGGACTGTGCAAGATCTCTGCAGCTAGAAAAGGTCTTCTATATATATTTCTTGAATGATATGGGCATCACATCATTATGGTATTTAGATTCCACTTAAAATAGAGACTAACAGTTTTACTTTTAAATGCCAATATTTACAATTTGCTGGAAGATACATCATTTGCAATTCATTAAATTTAGGTGAGAATTTTAGATGTCAAGCTAAAAATCCATGAATGGAATACAGCATTTCATAATTCTTGAAGGGGTCACCAGAGCACTAAGCATGACTGGGACAGCTTCTGGCTCAGGCACTCTCTAGGAGTCCCATTATGTGCATCTAGAGGACACAGAGAGTGAGGCAGGGGCTCCTGAGCCCTGGGGACCAGTTATGGTGCAGGTTACAAACAGGTTACCAACAATGTGCTTCATCTTATTACTTGTCATGCATGAAGTGCTTTCAAAATTTCCCCCAAATCACCCTCTAGTGAAATACATGCATGCACTGAGCCCTGCAGGAAGCAGCAAGCAACACCCAAAAGTGGACATTCTACTTCACATACGTTGAAATGTGTGGAGTTAGGGAGGACAGTCCTGACTTTTCTCAGGGGCCCTCTGCTTCCCCTGCATTAAAGGCAGGAGTATCTGAGAAGCCACAGCAGGAAGACCCCCAGGACAGGACTGCCCTTGTCTCAACTTACCATTTGCAGCCAAATGTTGGTGGTTAGAACTTGGTTCTTCTCATCCTTCAAAGAAAAAGAAAGAACCATAAAAAAGGCTTATATGGTTTACAAAAGAGGGATTGATACCATTATTCATGCAGGAATCATACGACTGGGCTGTGGGAATGCACTTCCAAACACACTCCAGCAGCATTTCCCTAGAGTTAAGCTTTTCTCTTTATTCTGACGCAACAGACATTTATTATAAAGCACTTACAAAACGCAAAGTATAAAGAAGAAAATTAAAACCTCACAGCCCCACCGTCCAGAGATGACACTTCTTAATGATTTAGCTTATTTTCCTTTGTACCCTTTAAAATGATTTATATGCTTAAAAAATAAAGTTGGGTACAAATTCCAATTTTGCAATGTCAAGTTTATTAACAGAACGTATAGAGTTTTAAACAAATATAAATATCTCACACTTCCCTCCCCCAGAAAAGAGAGTATGTCCTATGACAGCTGTTGTACCATATGCCAGTGGTAGTGTGTGGGCCACATTTCTTCCTGGTCCCTGTGTACCTTTTCTCTCATCTTTTATCTACTAGGAAGTATGGCTGGCCTTTGACACACACCTGCAAGATAAATTCTGTCCTGATGAGCAAACCAAGTTTCAGAAAGGTGAGGTGACTTTATGAAGGAGCTATTCAAACTTGGATCTTTCTAACTCAAAGCCCATTTTTCCACATTTCCAAACCACCTAAGGGTGGAATCCAGCAGGGAGTCAAGTCTGTGCTTTAATCAAAGTTTAGGATAGTATACTAGCCATGGCTCTTTCCCAGCACAGGACACTTAAAGAAAATTCTAGTCAACAACAGCAGTTCCAATTGGGATGCAAGCAGTGTTTTACTACAGCTGATTAAGCCAACATGGCCTAGCAAAAGCCAGTATGCACAGACAAATGACCAAGTTCCATGCAATAGTTATACTGAGATAGTGGTATTCAGTAGTTAGCACTCAAGTCCCACCCAAAGGACTCTGTAAATTGGCAACTGTCACTCTCTCTAGGAGAAAGTATTTATTAACAGCCCCAAGCAGAGTGCCTAGAAGCTGAGACTGTGAGTGCCTCCAGCAGGAATTATCTGGCTCAGGTCAATGGTGGTATACACAAAAACAAACCCAACAGCAGAAAGAACAAGGCATCTTCTGGAGCATGCTCATAGGGAGGGATGCAAATGAGAAATAAATGCTGTTTCTCATTAAAATAAAAGTGTATTGAAAATGTAAGGAATTGGCAAAGATTCTTTGATGCATCAATGCCTCTGGCCCAGCAGCTCACACTCTGAACACCTTTGAGATATGAAACTAGGGAGCAGGGAAGTATCTGAATCCTGAAGAAAGAATAGGGCAGCTTGGGGAGGGACAGGGAACAATGTCCTAGTAGGGTCTCAGGTCACAGCTGCATTGAGAAGTAGATGTCAGTTTGGTAACAGGAAAAATACATCCTATTGTCCAAAATAAAACATGGCAGAGTTTTCTGGGTGGAAAAAGTTATGGAGCTAACATTTCTCTGTACTCTGTACTAAGCAAATGGTCCCCGACAGAGCCATATATTTAAACTGCACAAGTACCCTAGTTCCGGTTCCATCTTCAATATTATTTGAAAGCATCAGTGAACTCTTTTAGGACACACATCTGTTACGTCAACTTATTAAGGAGTTGTTGTTTTTAATGGACTTAAAATTAGCCAGTGTTCCATTTGGGTGGCTTTCCTTCTTTTAATTGCATCTGTGTGTTCAGCTTCTGAGAAAAAGGCTTCTGTGGTTTGGGAGCTCAATTACTACCAATCTAATTAAAAGGCTTTCTTCTTTCCAACATTCGAACTGAAACCTCATTAGAGTGAAACGGAATTTCTGTGGTGTGTAGCAGCATGGGACTAAAGTGCCTGCATTTCAAACTGTAATCAACACTGAGCAGCAGCAGTCAGCCACCGCTGGAGAGCACAAGGATGCCAGGTAGGGAAGCCTTTCGTGGAGATGCGAGAGGACAGCCTGCAGATCAGCAAGGAGTGTACTGTCTGCATTCCCAGAGTAGGTCTCTTTCCTCCCTGTTCCCATCTCCAGGCCACACGCTGACTGAGGCTCTCCACTTTCTCAGTCTGCAGAGACAAGATGTCCTGCCTCTTCACCAGCCCCCAGGTGCAGCGTCCCTGCCACACCACACAGTGAATGTTTGGGTTCCCCTGAAATTCACATGTTCAAACTCAACCCTACTGGGACGGTATCTGGAGGTGGGACCTTTGGAAGGAGATTAAGTCATGAGAGCAGAGCCCCCACGAATGGGATTAGTGCCTTATAAAAGAGACTCTAGAGAGCTCCCTTGCCCCTTCTGCCATGTGAGGACACAGGGAAAAGATGGCTCTTTATGAACCAAGAAGCAGGTTCTCACCAGACACTAGATCTTCCAATGCACTAACCTTGGATTTCCTTTTTGTTTTTAAATTTTTTTAACATTTATTATTTTTTTTTGAAAGACAGAGAGAGACAGATCATGAGCAGGGGAGGGGCAGAGAGAAAGGGACACACAGAATCCAAAGCAAGCTCCAGGCTCTGAGCTGTTAGTACAGAGCCTGATGTGGGGCTCGAACCCACGAACTGTGAGGTCATAACCTGAGCTGAAGTTGGATGCTTAGCCGAGTCACCCAGGCACCCCTGATCTCGGATTTCCAAACAGCATCACAACTGTGAAGAAAAAAATGTGTGCTGTTTAAGCCACCCAGTCTGTGGTATTTAAGTTATGGTAGTCCAAACTGACAAAGACCACTCACAGTCTGACCTCCGCTCAGCTCCAGATGGAGCTCTTTGTGCTTTTCCAGATTCCCTGATCAAAGAATGAAGACTAAGGTTCTCAGTGTGCACACAGCCTGTTCTATAAGCCATAGTCCACCCAAGTGTTCATTCATTCATTCATTCATTCACTCATTCAACAAATGTTTACTGAGTACTTCCTGTCTCAGGTATTATGCCATCCAGATATGTAGAGTAAGAATTGAACATTGTTCTTGAGCTCATGGAATACAAAATGTGAGTAGGGGTGAGATTACACAACTTAACAATGATATAATTTCAAAAGGTGATAGGAAAGGAACAAGGCACCTTCAGAGAGTATGACAGGGGTAGATACCCAAGGATCAGCCTTTACTTTTACACCCTATGATACTGGAATTCTGAAATCCCTGATGCCATCACCTACACCTCTTGCCCTTTAAGAACTCACTCCTCCACACCTCCCAGGGCCTGCCCTGCCCCACTCCTTCTTCCTTTTTCCTGCTCCAGGCCAGGTCCAGGCAGGAAGCCCTGGACTGAGGCTGCCTCCTGGCTCTCCAGGGGCTCCAGTATGGAGCCAGCAA
Organism: Suricata suricatta; assembly: GCF_006229205.1. Lineage (NCBI taxonomy): Eukaryota > Metazoa > Chordata > Mammalia > Carnivora > Herpestidae > Suricata > Suricata suricatta. The sequence goes on from NC_043708.1 coordinate 118,709,117, forward strand.
ATCAGACAAACCCTGGCTTTGCATAGGAGAATGAGGGGCAGTGAGGAGAGGCAGATTTCAGTTTAATGTGAGGAAGAACCTCTCTAGCCTAAAACAGTTCAGCCTACTTCAGAAAGGTCGTGGCAACCAGCTCTTGTAGTTATAAACACAGAGGACAGCCACCTGCTGGGGGAGGATATCAAGACCCTTGGTGGCCCTCCAAGGGTGCAACCCTAGTGACCTAGGGCCTATGCAGACTGCAGGGGCAAGGTCTCCTACACACCCTAGTGCCTACATTCACACCCCCTACACCAGCTTCTTGCCCTTCTTTCCTGCCACCCTGAGGATACCCACAGTGTCCTATATCCTGAGCCTTCTGCAAGAGGGCTGAAGGCACAACTTCAGCCTGCATTCAACTGCCATGCCTCAGCCTACTTCAGAAAGGTCGTGGCAACCAGCTCTTGTAGTTATAAACACAGAGGACAGCCACCTGCTGGGGGAGGATATCGCTGCACACCACGCTGAGGTGATGTGGAGAATTGGGCGTGGAGACAGATTTTGGTTTAGAAAGGTGGCATATGGATCTGTGATTCCCAGATGTCTCTCTGGCCTAGGGCATTAGGATGTTCCTGACAATACATACAGGGGATGCATTCCCTCTCCAAGAATCTACTTATTCTACCCAGGAGGGAAAGTTCCTTCCCTCAAATCTAAACATACTCCACTGACAGCAATGCCACTAGCCTCCTGCACTGCACTTGAGCTTGTTTAAATCCTGAACCAGCAGATGAAGCTGCATTCAGGAGTCTCTTTCCTCACGTCACACTGGTCAAACACTGTGATTCCTGTGGGAGGGGGAATGATATCTCCAAACCCTAGACCACGGGCCTCTGAATAAATAACCAGCAAGCAGCACAGAATCTGAATATGGTTTCAGTGATGACCCTGGCAGGACAGCATGGCAGAGGTAGACACCTTGCTAGTGGAAGGGGCTTCAGACTCCAATCTCAGCCCTCCAATCTCAGGCACTCAGTTTCTGTGGGGTTCAATTTTCTCTCCCAGGAAATCAGGAGATAACAGCTTTCCTGACCACAGCCCAGAGTGGGAGAGGTGAGGGCAGCCTCATACAAGCTGTGACATGTGGCTCAGTGCCAGTGGCTGTTCCTGTGGGGCTGCCCTCACACACACACACAGTTCTCTTGCAAGATCCACAGTCCTTCCTGACCCTGGGACCACACCAGAGGAGACATGACCCATGATTGCCATGGAATCACAGGAAGCGCTTATAACAAAGCACCCCTATAGCCAACTAGTCTAATGCCTCATTTTTCCTTAAATCTGAACACTTCAGAATACCATTCAGCCTTAAAAAAGAAGGAAATTCTGCTCTTTGTGATAGCATAGATAAACCTAGAGGACACTACCCTGAATGAAATAAGCCAGATATAGAAAAACAGGTAGTACATTATATGAGGAATCTAAAATAGTTGAACTCACAGAAGCACAATGTAGAAAGGTGGCTACCAGGGGCTGGGGGAGGGGAAATAGGAGGTCTTAATCCATGGGGACAAAAGTTCAGCTCTGTAAGATAAATAATTCCTAGAGTTCTCCTGTGCATCATGGAGCCTATACTTGACAGTGCCATATTATATATTTAAAATTTTCCTAAAAGGGTAGACCTAATGTTAAAACTCATCACAGAAATTAATAATGATAATAAATAAAGAGGGCAGGAGGGAGTTTTTGAGGCGATGGCTTCATTTATAGTATAGATTATGGGGAGGGTTTCACAGGTGTATGCTTGTCTCCAAACCTGTCAAATTGGGTACATCAAACGTGTCCAGCTCTTTTCATGTCCGTCATGCTTCACTCAAGTGTTTACTTCCGTGCATTTTGCTTTAAGCAGCCATGCTTTTCCAACCAATCTCCCAGAACAATCGTGTATCTTCCTTGAGTACAAAGGTTCTGATAATGCATAATGTACTATCTTGCATTTCACATAGTGATTATTCTTCTGGACGTTATACAGTAACATTATACAACATTATTTTGCAGAGCTCCAACACTTTCTCTTTGCTTTTGTGTAGACCAGAAGAAGTCGATAACATACATCTCACTCTGTCTAAATTCTCGTTTGCAGAGAAAATTGCTGGATAACATAAATATCTATTTGTGTAGTCTCTCTGGTTCATAGCAAGGATTATTCTTTTATCTAATTTAAGTTTACACCAACCATATTTTTGTCCTAGTTTTACAGAATAATAAACTGAGAGTCTGTGATTTCCCCTAAGTCAGCGAGATCTTGGGTCTGACAAAAAACTCATATCCAGGATAAGAAATAAACTCCTACAAATCAATAAGAAAAAGGCAGACAATCCAAGAGAAAAATGGGCAAAAGATGAACAAGCACATAATTTTCACCACAAAGAATATCAGTAATAACATAGCTAGGGTGCTTTGGTGGCTCAGTCAGTTGAGCATCTGACTTTGGCTCAGGTCATGATCTCGTGCATGGTTCATGAATTTGAGCCCCGCATCAGGCTCTGTGCTGATAGTTTGGAGCCTGCAGCCTGCTTTGGATTTGGTGTCTCCCTCTTTTTCTCTGCTCTTCCCCCTAATGCTCAGTCTTCCTTTCTCTCAAAAATAAACATTAATTTTTTTTGGAAAATAACATAGATAAACCTTCAGTAGGCATTTGGTTTCTTTCAAATGTCATGTGTGGATGTGCACGCACACACACTTTTTAAAAACTATTCAGTCTTGGGACAACAACCCAGCAAAGTCAATACTCTTATTATTCTCATATAACAATGGAGATAACAGGAAAGCTTCCAAACTTAACCTAATGTGTCTCTGTTCTGCTCCAATGTTTTTCAGTGAGCATATATCACTTGTATAATCAAGAGGGAAGGGGTGCATAAAGATATCATCTGTGAAACAAAATAAGCTCCTAGCCCTGGGTCACACAGCTCAGTGCAGAAGCTGAGATCCAACCTCTTATCTTTATCTGTTCATATCAACACCTGTGTTTGAGGCACCATGAAACTCTGCTCCAAATATCATAACAGTGAACACCCTGGTGATGCTAACAAAACATGGTTCCCTTTGGTATCTGTAAAACAGAGAAACTCTCAATTACAATCTGGAAAACTCCAAGGTCCTGTGATGCTTTACAGGATCAGTGAAGTCAAAACTTTTTTTATAATCATTAGAAGTTATTAGGCTGTTTCCCCTCATTTCCTCATGAGCACTGGGTAGGGCTTTGCAGAGACCACATGGCACAGCAGACTGAATACAGAAGCAGATAAGAGAATCCAGTTGTCTTCTATTAAGCTTGGCATTTAAGAGATTTGCAAAATATAAAACAATGCCACCATTCTCAGTAAAATTGTTTCGATTGGGAAAAATAGTTATTTTGCACAAAATATTAGTTATATTAACATTGCATAGGTTTATTATAATTTAAAAATAAATTAATGAACTTAAACCGTTTTCTTAGTTTTCATTTCTAACATGGTAAATATTGATAGGTATAAACCACATAAAAAATGAGGGGAATTCTCAATAGCTTTTATGAGAGTAAAGAAGTCCTGAAGCCTAAAAGTTTGAGAACCACTGGTGTAGGGCTGGGCATTCGTAAGACACCCTGTTTCTTATACCTAAAGACCTGGCCCTCTCAGGGAGTAGACCCCTACACCATCTAAGTTCTCATTTGGGATTGCTCATGGTCTGTTTCTTAAGCATGCAAATGAAAAATCCAAGCATCAAAACAGACCTGGGTGCATCACCAATAAGCTGTGTAGACATGGAGTGGTCATTGAGTTTTCTGAGACTCGGTTTCCTATATGTAAAAATAGAAAACCAAGGGGTGCTTGAGTAGCTCAGTTGGTTAAGCCTCAAACTCTTGGTTTCAGCTCAGGTCATGATGTCACAATTCACAAAATTGAGCCTCACATCAGGCTCTGTGCTGGAAGATTCCCTCTCTCCATCCCTCCCCAGTTTGTGCGCTCTCTCTCTCTCTCTCTCGCTCTCTCTCTCTCTCTCTCTCTCTCTCTCTCTCAAAATAAATAAATAAATAAATATTTTTAAAAAATAGGAAACTGATTGCCACATCTCGAGCAAGTTGCAAAGATTAAATGAGTAGCACACCAAAGTGACTAAAACATAGTAAAACTTTCCACCTTTCAATGATCAGGAATAAGTTGCTCCAAAACAAAGATACTGGAGAGGCTTAGAACGTTTGGCCAAAACAGGAAACATCTCTTTACCTCCAACTGCCTACCTTTCAGGGTGGCACATCATTACATTAGTTTTATTCTCACTGAAATCTGAAGTCTGGGCCTACCAGGTAAATGTCTCTAAACTTAATTTTTTAAGTTTATTATTTTGAGAGAGAGAGAGAGAGAGAGAGAGAGGCAGAAAGTGAGGGAAAGAGAGAATCCTACGTAGGCTCCACAATGTCAGTGCAGAGTCAACATCAGGCTCAATACCACAAACTGCAAGATCATGACCTGAGCCAAAATCTAAGGTTGGACACTCAACTGACTAAGCCACCCAGATACCCCTCAACATTAATTTTCTTAATGGGTTCAGAGTTATTTTGTGATGTATACGTGTGCAGATGTGAAACTTTTCAAAAAGAATGTATGCAACACACTTTTCTTCAAGCATTGGATCTAGCATCTCATGGTGGGCTTGGCCAAGGAATCTCACTATTTTCCTACCAAGACTCTGGGAACCCTTAATCATCACTGACCTGTTTAGAGACATATGCTTATTTCTAACAGTATTGTTTGGCACTAACAAATAAAGGAAATGTGTGCTCTGGCCCTTTAAAACACAGCACTCTAAAGAGCTTGATACTGTAGATACTGCTCCAAAGAACTCCATAGAGGCAGACTACAGTCCTCGGAAAATTGCCTCTAGAACTCCCCAAAGTGATTTTGAACCGTTTTATCTTTTTTTTTTTTTTTTAGCTACTAAAATTAATCTTACATATCTCTAGAACACTGTTTTCAGGAGCAATGCAGAGAAAGATGACAAATTCTCTAAAATCATGCTAGAATTTAATATATGTATATATTATATATATTTCCTTCCAATAGGTCAGTGTATGATTCTTTACTGACTTAGTCTCAGGTAAGACACATCATAATGAAGGATACAAAGCTGACCCCATTGGGCTGACTCCTTTGGGAAGTACGCATGCCAGGTAAACTAGGGGCAAGCGTGTCTCTGGCACTTAGGTCTTTGTGCTGATGCCAACTGACTGTATTTCCCCTATATAATTCACTGCCCAGTGCAATATTGAAGGGGCCTAGGGCCCATCACCAAGCCACTCCAGCTGCCCGTGAGAGGTGTATTCTGGGAAGTGACCACCCTGACCATGTAGCCATTTGGTTCCTGCTGGGTGGACCCCAGACCATGCACTGCCCAGATTCCCTAAGGGAGGTGCGGAATTTCAAGAGTGTATTTTAACTGAGACTGAAAGGTCTTCTTTCCACTCTGTAAAAGGAAGGGCCTCCCTATCTCCACTAGAAGACCCAAATCTGGAGGAACAAAGCTGGGCAAGGGGATTGTGAGAGTGGAACCTAACAAAAACACAGCACCTTTAGTTAGCAGACCTGGGAGGTGGAGGGGGTGATGGCAGGAGGAGGCAGGAGTGGGGGAAGAAGATTATAGAGTACAGGAGAGAGAGAAGGGCTCCAAATGCACTGCATGACCCTGGAATCAAGCTTTATCTCAATTCTCCTTGAACAGACACAATAAATTTCCCTTTATACTTAAACTACCATCTTAACTGAATCAGTATCCAAGCATTGCCTTCACTGTTTACAACACAGGCAGCACACATAACACATTATCTCCGACTGGGCTAAGAGTAAACAACTGCACCCACTGCCAGACCCCACAAATGCTTGAGAAATTACAGATATGTGTGCAGCTTCAACACCAGGCTTGTAAAGTTGAACTCTGATGGGAACTGGTCCTGGCACATCTTATCACAATTGAGGTCCTCTAAAGACATGAACTAGAGATACAGGGATCCCAACAGAACACGCCATGCAGAACTGGTGCAAAGGTGGCTTCTAAAGGCAAAGGGAAGGGGATAAGGTGCATGAAGGAAGGTAAAAGCAGGATGTTTTAAAAGCAGTAACAGTTTTCATTGTTGTTATTTGACATTTCTTTTTTATTACATTTTTTAATGTTTATTTAGTTTTGAGAGAGAGTGTGTGAGCAGGGGAGGGGCAGAGAGAAAGGGAGACTGAGAATCTGAAGCAGGCTCCACACTGTCCACATAGAGTCCCACACGGGGCTCAAACTCACAAACTGTGAGATCATGACCTGAGTCGAAATCAAGAGTCAGACACTTGGGGCACCTGGGTGGCTCACTCGGTGAAGCATCCAACTTCAGCTCAGGTCATGATCTCCCTGTTCATGGGTTCAAGCCCCGCATCAGATTCTGTGTCTCTCCCCCTATCTCTGCCCCTTCCCTGCTTGCACACACTCTCTCTCTCTCTCTCTCTCTCTCTCTCTCTCTCTCTCTCTCTCTCTTTCTCTCTCAAAAATAAACATTAAAAATAAAAGGAAAGTTGGATGCTTAATAAACTAAGCCATCCTGTAACCTGTTATATGGCATATCTATTATTTCTACAAGAAATGTAGATTGATTTAATAAATTAGAAAAAAATAAGTAAAGATTACAAATAAGGAAACAATGATATACAAAATAGTTTACCATCATTACAACACATAAAACTAAAAACTATGGGTATACATATCATGAGGATAAGGCCTGGGCAAGTTGAAAAAAAATCTGGAGTGAGAGCTCCACAAACAAAATATGGCAATATTATGAATGAATGGATAGATGCATTTTTTTAACAATAGCAAATATAAGGAAGAAAGGAAAGCAAGCAGATTAGCACAAATAAAATGTAAAATACAGTCTGGAAAAAAAGCCCAAACAAGGACATACTTACCATGAGTTCTTTATACAATATAACTTAATAAAGCCTTGAATCAAATTAAACATGCTTTCAAAGACAAAATTATAAAATAACCAAATGAAATGAAAGGGAAACTACAAAGTTAAATAAATAAACTGAGAACCAAAACAACAGGATTACATAGCTAATAAATTAGACACAGAAAGGGACAAAACAGACCCAGCTGAAAATTGAGTTAGTGGCATGGAAGCAAGGCATGAGATAATCACAGTCTGTGCAGAGGAAAAACACAAAGAGATTAAGTCAATTAAGGAAGAGGTCAGAAAAAAATAAAAGGAAGAGGTCAGAGATAGAGGTGACGCAAGAAGTCAGGACTAGAGCTGAAATGGAGAAGAGACACATGAGAAATAGTAAGTGGGATAATGCACAGAAGACATCGCCTGATCCTGGTGAAATGGTAGGCTCCATAGACTGAACACCATTGTGCCATAAAACACATAGAAATGCTGGAAGAAATCAAACAAATCTTTTTAAATGCAAACCTAAGTTCATTAAAAAAATAGTCATGAGATATCCAGCAAAACAAAAAATTCAAGAGGAACGTAAAAAGCACGTTGTGAGTACATAAGTTGATGCTGGCAGAGCTCTGTGACTACTTATAGTCACAGAATGAATGTGAGTTGTGACTACTTATATTCACAGAGAGCTTGAGCAGTGCCTTGGCGGGACTGAGGATAAAGCTTTGATTCCATAGGTGGAGGGGAGCTGAACCAAACCCCCACACCTCATCCATCCACATGACACAAGCCACAATCCTGTGGAACACTTACATGGATTTTATCTCCAGGAACCCCCCCCCCCCACAACCAAGTTCTCCTGGCAAATATGCAAGAAAGATCATCCTGAAACTCTGACATGGGGAAGAAAGGAACAACTCTAGGGAATTAGGCCACCCAGTGCCTTCTCCTTTGCACAGGCCTACCCTCCAGACTTTGTGAAAGAATTATTCCTGTGGGAAAGAGGGCATCCTACCTTGTAGTCTTTCTGTCTCACCTGAGTGGGGGAGGGAAGAGCTGTATCACCAAGAAACACTTGAGAAGGTCAAGCTCAGGAGCACAGGCCCACCAAAAGACTGAGATTTTATCATAAGATTACAGAATGCTTCCTCTGCCCAGCTTTCTACCACACCACAAGGCTCCAGGAGGACACCAGTGGGTACAGTTGAAAGAGTTGCAGACTCTCTGCCCAGAAGTGCTAAAGGAAGGCCAAGGTCTGGGGACGGGAGACAAGAATATGGACACTAGAGGAATGTACAGCTACAGCAAACAGTAAAGCATAAACACTAGCCAAACTAACATAAATTCTCACAATAAAAGCATATTTACCTTAATTCCTATTTCCTTAATGCTTAAATAAAGAAAACTAAAGAATGTCTGAGAAGTGGCAGAAACTTCTCTACTGATCCACCTCAACATCATTCACTCTGATGTTTGAAAAACAAGTAGGGGCAAAGAGCCTACATGGAGGTTCCTTCCAGAGTCAACATTGAGATTTATATACATTACGTGAGAGGCAGAGCAATTTCTAGGTTTGCAGTTATTCCTAAACTAATTCAGGCAGAGAATCTCTGTCACCCATTTCCAAATAGCATGTTAACCTGCATACCTGAATCAAGGACTATAAAGGGGCACCTGGGTGGCTCAGTGGGTTGAACATCCAAATTCGGTTCAGGTCATGATGTCATGGTTTGGGAGTTTGAGCCCCATGTCAGATCCTGGAGCCTGCTTTAGATTCTCTCTCTCTCTCTCTCTCTCTCTCTCTCTCTCTCTCTCTCTCTCTCTCTCTCTCTCTCTCTCCCCCTCTCTGGCTCGTGCTGTCTCTTTCTCTCAAAACTAGACATTAAACACATTTTTAATAATAAAAAAAAAAGGATTATAAGAAGCAAAATGGGAACTTTTCCCTCTTCCAAAATTTTAACAAAATACAACAGGAACAGAAAAGATGGGCATTTAAAGCAACCTTAGAGATCTAGTAAGAGACAGGTAAGATAGTGGGGACTTCTGTAAAAAGAGAAGCCAATATCTACTCCTGGACCCCTTTAGAAGAGTCCGAGGTCAGGTGGTGGTTGGGAGCGGGGGTGGGTACAGTCTGTGCAGTGGGTCCCTGACACATGAGTCTGGAGGAGTGAATACCACTGAAGTAGTGGGACCTTCCCACAGCAGCTAACCTAAGTGTCTTCCCCTTCAAGCTAATTATGGGACTAAATGCCCAGCCCTGGTAATGCATTTTTATTAAAGACCTGCCCTCTGCTATAGAGACACCTGAGGGAGTGGCAGGAGCACTGAGCATTATATGGCAACTCTTTACACCCTACAGAGACTCCACAGGTCCCACCCAGACCTAAAGGTGGCCCAACACGTCTATTCTAAGTGTTTGATGTTCTCATGGATGTTGTTACTGAGGCAGCCCCCAGTGCCAGCTCCAAGCCTAGAGACACAGTAGCAGAGGACTTTGCATTTGAGGTTATACCCTTTAAGGAAACTGGGCTGGAGTAGAAGAAGGAAACAAGAGTAAAAGAAATGTAGCTTAAAATAAATCTCCTTACAGCTTGCAGCCCCCTGATAGATGTCTGAAGCATGCATAGCTTGACCTTCTTCAAGGAACTCATGGCTGCTTTAGTGCCTTAATGATTTTGTTTTATTAAAGACTAAAATTAACCTTATCTTAACAGCAGTTAGCCCCTTAAGGTCCTAAAAGCCTTGCTTCAAAATTCCTTAGAAAGGTACTTTATCTCTGTTGCCCCTTCCTCCACAAACTTAAAAGTATATAATCAGCCACTCCTCACAATTTTAGCACAGCTCTTTCTGCCCACGGGTCCTGTCCCTGTGCTATAATAAAACCATCTTTTTGCACCAAAAAAATATCTCAAGAATTCTTTCTTAGCTATTTACTCATGAACCACACTTCAAATTCCATCAAAGTCACTGTGGAAACCTGAGGACTAAAGAGTACCACCCGAATGATGTACATCAATGAAGAGAAAGGACTATAATGCTCTCTCGCAATTCCTGATTCACACTGTTACCACAAGGATTTTAAGAAGTCTTAAATAAACTGATTAAATTTGTGGTTTACAATGGAATTATATGATCCTATACAATCTATAAATAATGAGTCCTCTGCAGATCCTTAGGCTCTAATCCTTTTCTTATGGACTTGTAGAAAGCTAATAAATTTCCAGTGCCCAGAAATAACTTAGCAATTTATCCTAACTAATCACTGCAGAGTTGTAACACTAAGAAAGGAAATTCTACACCTCTTCCCCAGCCCAAAAGTCCATTTCCCATCTAATACAGAGCATATTCAGATGTTCTATTCTATAAGGAACAATGAGGAGCTAAATAACCCAAATTCATACTATTCACAGACCTCATTTCTTCTTCTGGGAAGTACAATGAAGTGATTCATTCCACAAAGCACACTACACCAATTACCACAAAGAATGTTCCTATCACAAAATCAGGAACAGAATGACTTTGGAACTTTTTTGTAATTCTGGTGATTAAATAGTTTGCACTTAACTAAACTTAAAGTTCCAAAGTATGTCCTTTCTTAATAAATGACCTTTTGATTTGTGAAAGCCACTTAATATGTCACAGAAATTTTTTTCATTATAAACCCTGCATTAGCTAGGTAGAAAATGCTCAGTGCAGGGGATGCTTGAGTTTAAATCTACAATTATACCTGAATCTCTATTCCACAACTTGCCACCTCCTCATCTTTATCTACAATCATGCCTTAACCTGTAGATCAGAATAAACTGTACCTATTTTTATATTCATTACAATCTAGAATATCAATTGCTTTCTCTTGAATATACAAGGGAATGCCTTTCCCCTAACTTGGATTCCATAGACAAATTATTATAAAGAATTAGGTTATGAAATAAGAAGAGATTCCCAGGGACGTGCCCCCTTGACATTTCTTACGAACTTTCAGTAACTTCCAGAATGAATAGTTCTCTATTGACTTCCTAGTGCATAAAGACACTTGTTAATCTCCCCTGACCAACCACATGATGCAGCACTTACTTCTTCCTCTGCCCTCAGAAGGACTTTCCCAAGATGCCACCAGAGTTATTTTACCAGGAGTTTGAAGGCACTCCTCTGTTCTCCCGGGATCCTACAGTCTCTGATAGTGGTCGGCTCCATCAGAAAGGCACAGGGGAATGATGGTTAAGATAATTAGAACACACCTTCTCTTTCTGCTCTTGCAAACTGAATAAACACACTAATAAGACAGAAAATCTTGCCCAATAAACTCACAAAGAGAAAAGAAATAATAATAACACAAACATTATGAATATGTATTGCTGTTTTGGCTGAGGGGGTAAGATGGGGCTTCCCAAAACATACAAATGGGGAAACAAGTGACAGGTTGAATATGCTTGTTTTCTCCCATTTTATTGTATTAATTCTAACATCAAATTTATAGTGCACAAAACTTTGAAATATTCCACATCCTGGACTCCTCCTCCTCTGGGTGTGGGCTCATGGATTTTTCACCATATATAGCAGGAAATGATCCTGAGAAAGAAACAATGATTGGTTTCCACAACTATAGCCCATATTCTTAAGTCTGTACTAATGCAATGGTGTATGTATATAAAAAATATCAAATTCCTTTTTAAGTATTTTAAAATGATGAAATGCAGAAGCTGATAATGGTATAGTGAACCTGGCAGTTCCCAGCACTGTGAGTATATGTGTAAACTGTTATGTACTTTCTTCAAAGAAACCTTTAAATTTGCCTTTATGTCAAGAAACTTTTTTAAAAACTATTAAATTTTTGGGCTAATTCCACATCTAAGAAATGACCTTAAAGAAATAGCTGGGCATCAGAATAAATAAGGAAGTTCAAAGGTATTGATTATGCTACTTAAAGTGCCAACATTATCATAAACAAGTTAAATGCCCAATAATAAGTTGTAGCATATCCATAAAAGGGAATACTATATAATTATTAAAATGTTTTTTAAAGAATGTAATCATTGGGTCTCTGTCTGGCTTAGGAATAAGAGTGATATGTGCCTCATAGAATGAGTACAGTAGTCTTCCTTCAATTTCTATTTTTTTGGAATAGCTTGAGAAGGATTGGCGTTAACTCTTCTTTAAACGTCTGATAGAATTCCCCTGGGAATCCATCTGGCCCTGGGCTTTTATTCGTTGGGAGATTTTTGATAACTAATTCGATTTCTTCACTGGTTATGGGTCTGTTCAGATTTTCTTTTTTTTTAAATTTAAAAATATTTTTTTACTTTATAAAGTTTTATATTTTTTTAACATATGCAATTATTTCCCATCATTTACCATACAGTAGTTGCAATGACACTCAAAACAGAAAAGCAAAGTAAAAAAATCAAAACAACTTCTGTTTCATGTAATTAGACTTATACAGAAATTAGAAGGTTAAGTAACAACTAGTTAATCACCTAATTTCACAGCTATCTGAAGTGGCAATCATTATATAGCAGCTTATCTATGATACATTCAAGATAAATGATACAATATATTACTTGTTCATAGGCTACAACATAGCCTGCTTAATACCTTTCCTTAAATTCCACCTC
>NC_043708.1:118721774-118725447 GCF_006229205.1 Suricata suricatta
CTGCATCCTGACGCTGGGGAATTCACTTTCTTCTTGAGTGCACATGGCACATTCTCCAAAACTGATCTCATACTGGGTCATAAAACAGCCCTCCATAAATACAAAAGAATTGAGATCATACCATGCACACTTTCAGATCACAATGCTATGAAACTCGAAATCAACCACAGGAAGAAATCTGGAAAACCTCCAAAAATGTGGAGGTTAAAAACTATCCTACTAAAGAATGATTGGGTGAACCAGGCAATTAGAGAGGAAATTAAAAAATATATGAGATGAATGAAAATGAGAATACAGCAATTCAAACTCTCTGAGATGCAGCAAAGGCAGTCTTAAGAGGAAAGTTCATTGCAATACAGGCCTACCTCAACAAATCAGAAAAAGCACAAACTCAAAACCTAACAGAGCACCTAAGGAAACTAGAAAGGGAGCAGCAAGAACACCCCAAATCCAGCAAAAGAAAAGAAATAATAAAGATCAGAGCAGAATTAAAGAAGATAGAATCCACAGAAACAATTGAACAGATCAATGAAACCAATAATTGGTTTTTTGAAAAAATAAACAAAATTGATAAACTTCTAGCTAGGCTCCTCAGAAAAGAGAAAACATGCAAATAGACAAAATCATGAAGGAAAATGGATCTATTACAACAGATCCCTCAGAAATACAAGCAATCATCAGAGATTACTATGAAAAATTATATGCCAACAAACTGGACAATCTAGAAGAAATGGACAAATTTCTAAACACACATGCACTACCAAAATTCAAACAGGAGGAGATAGAAAATCTGAACAGACCCATAACCAGTGAAGAAATTGAATCAGTTATCAAAAATCTCCCAACAAATAAAAACCAAGGCCAGATGGATTCCCAAGGGAATTCTACCAGACATTTAAAGCAGAGTTAATGCCGATCCTTTTTAAGCTATTCCAAAAAATAGAAATGAAAGGAAGACTACCGGACTCATTCTACGAATCACATATCCCTCTGATTCCTAAGCCAGATAGAGACCCAACAAAAAAAGAGAACTACAGGCCAATATCCTTAATGAATACAGATGCAAAAATACTCAACAAGATACTAGCAAATCGAATTCAACAGCACATAAAAAGTATTATCCATTATGATCAAGTGGGATTTATTCCTGGGTTACAATCTGGTTCAACATTCGCAAATCCATTGATGTGACACACCACATCGACAAAAGAAAAGAAAAAAATCATATGATCCTGTTGATAGATGCTGAAAAAGCATTTGACAAAATACTTTATTTTTTTAATTTTTTAAGTTTATATATTTTGAGAAAGAGAGAGCACGCCCACATGTGTGTGAGCAGGGAAGGGGCAAAAAGAGAAGAGAGAGAATCCCAAGCATGCTCTGCATTGACAGTAGGGAGCCCCAAAGTGGGGCTCAATCCGAGGAACCAGGAGATCATGACCTAAGACAAGATCAAGAGTAGAATGCTCAACTGAGCAATCTAGGCACCCTGATTACATTCTTTTGTTTATTTTTATTTATTTATTTTTATAATAGTTTATTGTCAAATTAGTTTCCAAATAACACCCAGTGCTTCTCCCTACAAGTGCCCCCCACCATGAACATCCCCCCTCCCCCTCCCCCTTCAGTCCATGGTTTGTCTCCAGTATTCAGTAGTCTCCCTTGATCTGTGTCCCTCACTCTTTCCCGCTCTCTTTCCCCCTTCCTCTCCCCATGGTCCCCTGCCAGGTCTCTCCTGTTAGACCTATGAATGCAAACATATGGTATCTATCTTTCTCTGCCTGACTTATTTTGCTTAGCATGACACCCTCAAGGTGCATCCACTTTGCTACAAATGGCCATATATCATTCTTTCTCATTGCCATATAGTACTCCATTGTGTATATATACCACATCTTCTTGATCCATTCATCAGTTGATGGACATTTAGGTTCTTTCCATGATTTGGCTATTGTAGAAAGTGCCACTATGAACATTGGGGTACATGTGCTCCTATGCCTCAGCACTTCTTTATCCCTTGGGGAAATCCCTAGCAGTGCTATTGCTGGGTCATAGAGGAGTTCTGTGGATAGTTTTTTGAGGAACCTCCACACTGTTTTCCAGAGCGGCTGCACCAGTTTACATTGCCACCAACAGTGTAGGAGGGTGCGCATCTCTCCACACCTTCGCCAGCATCTATAGTCTTTTGATATGTTCATTTTAGTGACTCTGACTGGTGTGAGGTGGTATCCAGTGTGGTTTTGATTTGAATTTCCCTGATGATGAGTGACACTGAGCTTCGTTTCATATGCCTGTTGGCCATCTGGATGTCCTCTTTGGAGAAGTGTCTATTCAGGTCTTCTGCCCATTTCTTCACTGGATCATTCATTTTTCATGTATGGAGTTAAGTGAGCTCCTTGTATATTTTGGATACTAGCCCTTTATCTGATATGTCATTTGCCACTATCTTTTCCCATTCTGTCAGTCACCTATGAGTTTTCTTGATTGGTTCCTTTGCCTTGCAGAAGCTTTTTATCTTGATGAGGTCCCAGTAGTTCATTTTTGTTCTTGATTCCCGGGCCTCTGGGGATGTGCCGAGGAAGAAATTGCTGCAATTGAGGTCTAGGAGGCTATTTCCTGCTTTTTCCTCAAGGGTTTTAATGGTTTCCTGTCTCACATTCAGATCCTTTATCCATTTTGAGTTTATTTTTGTGAAAGGTGTCAGGAAGTAGTCTAATTTCATTTTTCTACATGTTGCTGTCCAGCTCTCCAAGCACCACCTGTTGAAGAGGCTGTCCTTTTTCCATTGGACACTCTTTCCTGTTTTGTCAAAGATTAATTGGCCATATACTTGTGGGTCCAGTTCTGAGTTCTCTATGCTATTCCATTGGTCCATATGTCCGTTTTTGTGCCAATATTCATACTGTCATGATGATGACAGCTTTGTAGTAGAGGCTAAAGTCTGGGATTGTGATGCCTCCCATTTTGGTTTTCTTCTTCAATATAACTTTGGCTATTCGGGGTCTTTAATTGCGATCATTCCATGCACACTTTCAGACCACAATGCTATGAAACTCAAAATCAACCACAGGAAGAAGTCTGGAAAACCTCCATAAATGTGGAGGTTAAAAACTACCCTACTAAAGAATGATTGGGTCAATGAGGCAATTAGAGAGGAAATTAAAAAATATATGGAGACGAATGAAAATGAGAATACAGCAATTCAAACTCTTTGGGATGCAGCAAAGACAGTCTTAAGAGGAAAGTTCATTGCAATACAGGCCTACCTCAACAAATCAGAAAAAGCACAAACTCAAAACCTAACAGAGCACCTAAGGAAACTAGAAAGGGAGTAGCAAGAACACCCCAAACCCAGCAATAGAAAAGAAATAATAAAGATCAGAGCAGAATTAAACAAGATAGAATCCACAAAAACAATTGAACAGATCAATGAAACCAAGAGTTGGTTTTTTGAAAAAATAAACAAAATTGATAAACCTCTAGCTAGGCTCCTCAAAAAGAAAAGAAAAAACATGCAAATAGACAAAATCATGAAGGAAAATGGATCCATTACAACAGATCCCTCAGAAATACAAGCAATCATCAGAGATTACTATGAAAAATTATATGCCAACAAACTGGACAATCTAGAAGAAATGGACAAATTTCTAAACACACATGCACTACCAAGATT
>NC_043708.1:118725547-118766709 GCF_006229205.1 Suricata suricatta
AATGCTGATGCATAGGAGCACATGTACCCCAATGTTCATAGCAGCACTGTCAACAATAGCCAAATCATGGAAAGAGCCTAAATATCCATCAACTGATGAATGGATCAAGAAGATGTGGTATATATATATGTGTATATATATATATATATATATATATATATATATATATATATACACAATGGAGTACTATATGGCAATGAGGAAGAATGATATATGGCCATTTGTAGCAAAGTGGATGGACCTTGAGGGTGTCATGCTAAGCAAAATAAGTCAGGCAGAGAAGGATGGATACCATATGTTTGCATTCATAGGTCTAACAGGAGAGACCTGGCAGGGGACCATGGGGAAAGGAAGGCGGAAAGAGAGCGGGGGAGAGTGAGGGACACAGATCAAGGGAGACTACTGAATATGAAAATGAACTATGGACTGAGGGGAGAGGGGGAGGGAGGGAGGGGGTGATGGTCATGGTGGGGGGCACTTGTGGGGAGAAGTTCTGGGTGTTATATGGAAACCAATTTATCAATAAACTATTAAAAAATAAATATATAAAAATAAAAAAGAAATAGGTAAAAAAGGTAAATAATCATGTGAAAAACACATTAAAATATAAAATGGGAGAAAAGTGTCCCATAAAATTGTACTTATAATATTATCCATTTTTTAAAGTCTATTCTGTGATCCTCATATTTCCCATTCCCTGTTTAGTAATGAATATGATCTGATCATTTCAATGCTAAACTGCTTTCTTAAGTGTTTCCTCAAATCCAACTAAATAAAATATATGCAGGATGTGATACTGACCTTACATACATAGGAGTTATGATTCTTATCTCATTTTTGGATACTATATATTTTGACTTAGTATAGAATTTTTAAATACGCATTCCAAGAGCAATAAAAAATGCCTAGGTTCCAGAAAGATAGAATAGATATACTTGTTCCCATTCTTACCACTAAATACAACTAAGAGCAAATAAAAATTCTGGATATTATATGTAAAGCAAACAGAAAAACACAAGAAGACTCTAAAAAGTATACAGGAGAAATAGACTTTTTATAAGCCTTAGTACCTACAGAACAATACTGCAGTGAATTCCCTGGGTTTTATTTTTGATTCTTATGTCCCATAAAGATAATTTGGAAGCCATGACTTTCATTTCCACTAGGCAGTAAGTCAGGGGAGAGTAGAAACTCCTTATCTGTCCAGGAGTAAGGAGGAGTCTATCCTTTTCCCCTCCTCTCATGTCAATAGAAGCCAAGTAGGGAATCTCAACTTCTACCCTCACCTAGGGTTAGACAATGCCCTTTCTTCCTCTGCTAGAATGGTGTCAGAGAAAGCCAGCTAGCTAGAAAGTTCAAATAAGACCCAGAGTTTCATAACATAATAGCCAGTTGCCTAGGTTCCTAATGAAAACCATTCATCATACAAAGAACCAGGAAAATTTCAAAGTGAATTTAAAAAGACAATCAAGGGGCATCTGGGTGGCTTAGTCGGTTAAGTGTCTGGCTTCACCTCAGGTCATGATCTCATGGTTCATGGGTTCGAGCCACTTGTCGGGCTCTGAACTGACAGTAGCTCATAGCCTGGAGCCTGCTTCAGAGTCTGTATCTCCCTCTCTCTCTGACTCTCCCCTGCTCACACACTCTCTCTCTGTCTTTCAAAAATAAATAAAAAACATAAAAAAGACAAAAAAAAATTCCAACAACAAGATGACAGGCAAAATATGTTAGAATTATCTGCTAAAGATTTTAAAGCAAACAGCATAAAAATACTTTAATGATCAATTACAAACATGATTGTAATAAATGAAAAGATATTCTCAGCAAAGAGATAGATGATGTAAATAAGAATCATGAAAACTTCAGAGCTTTAAAATAAAATAACCTAAATAAAAACCAAATGGATAAGCTCAACAGGAGAATTACTGAAGAATGAGTTACCTGGGGAACAGACCAATGGAAATTATGCAATTTGTAAAAAAAAAAAAATTGAAAAATTAAACTAAGAAAAAGAAAACATAAACAAAGACTCAGGGACCTATGGGACTAGAACAAAGATCTAATAATTGTACTATTGGAGTCTTGAATCAAAAAGGAAGGTGAAACTGAAAAAGTACATGAAGAAATAATGTCTCACACTTCCCAAATTTGACAAAAGACACAAATCTATAGATTCAAGAAGTGAGTAAACTTCAAACAAGATAAATCTAAAGAAATGTCCACCAAGATTCATCATAGTCAAAAACTAAAGACAATGAAAAAGCTTTAAAAACAACAAGAGAAAAACAATAACTTACCTATAGGGCAAAAGAAATTTAAATGATAGTGTATTATTCATGATAAGCCATAGTGACCAGAAGGAAGTGCCCTAACACTTTGATATGTTAAAATGAAGATCAACTCAGAATCCCATATCAAGTGAAATATATTGGTCAAATAAAAGAGAACTCAAGACATTTTCAGATGAAGGCAACTAAAATAATTTATTACCTATTATTCTACCTTAAAAGAATGGATAAAGAAAGTTCATTAAGAAAAGGAAACACTGAAAGAAGAAAACTTGGACATAAAGAAGAAAAAAACAGAGCAAGCAAAAATATGAGTAAAAACAATAAGCTTTATTTCTCCTGTTGAGCTTTCTACATTGTGTTTGATGGGTGAAACAAAAATTATAAAACTGTCTGAGATGGTTCTAAATGTATGAAGACAAAATAGCAAAGATGATTATATAAACATTACCATACCATCAAGGGATGGTAAAGGATGCAGAGAGAGGTAAGATTTCTACATTGTTTTGAAGTAGGTAAAATGACCACATCAGTAACCAATAAGCTATTTATACATAACACAATACCTAGACACCCACTAGAAACTTATACAAAGAATTTCACTCAAAAACACAATTGATATGGGATGCCTGGTTGGCTCCATCAGTTGAGCACCTGACTCTTGATTTTGGCTCAGGTCATGATCCTAGGGTCATGGGATCAAACCTTGCAACAGTCTTTATAATAAGCATGGAGCCTGCTTGGGATTCTCTCCCTCCCTCCCTCTCTCTCTCTCTCTCTCTCTCTCTGCCCCTCTCCTCTGCTCTTGTGCTCTTTATCTCTGTCAAAAACAAAAGCAAAACAAACAAAAAACACTTTTGATAAATCAAGATGGAATTCCTAGAAAATGTTTAAATAACCTATAGAAAGTCAGTAAAACAAGATAGAAAAATGGAAAAAGATCAAAACAATCAGAAAACAAAAACAAAATGACAGACTTGGGCCCTAACATAGCAATAACTATACTAAATGTGAATAGCCTAAATACAACAATTTAAAGAGAGTCTGGCAAAGTAGATTTTAAAAAATGACCCAGGTATGCTGTCAACAAGAAACTTACATCAAATATAATAATATGGGAAGGTTGAAAGTAAAAGAAAGAAAAATAAATAGCATGCAAACCTTATCCAGATATATCAAAACTGGCTATGTTAGTGTAGGACAAAGTAGCCCTCAGGTCAAAGAAAATTATCAGAGACAGATAAGGGCATTACATAATGATAAAAGAGTCAATTCACCAAGAGACATAGCAATCCTATATGTGTGTGCACAAAACAACAGAACTGTAAAACACACAAAAGAAAAAACTAAAAAAAAAAATTAAAGGAGAAACAGAAACATCCACTATTATAGTTGGAGCTCTCCATACTTCTCTCAGTACTTGAAAGAACAAGCAGAAAGAAAATCAGCAAGCTTATAGAAGAACTTAACAACAATACCTATGAATAGTATTTAATTAACATTTATATAACACTTCAACCAACAACAGCAGAATGCTCTTTTTTCAAGTGTCCATTGAATGTATCCCAGAACAGACCATATTCTGGTCCATAAACAAACCTTAAAATTTTTAATATAATTGAAATAATACAAAGTGTGTATTCTTCAACAACAATAAAATTAAACTAAAAATCTATAATAGTATGACAATAAGAAAATATTCAAAGGCTAAAATGCTGAAAAAGATATTTTTAAATAATGTGTATGTCAAAGAGGAAGATCCAAGAGAAATTTTTAAAAAATATATTGAAGATGAAAATATAACATCAAAATTTGTAGAAGTGAAATGAAGCAGTGCTAAGAGGGAAGTTTATAGCATTTGAATGCATACATGAGAAAAGAGGGAAAGTCTCACATTAGTAGTCTATTACCACCTGAAGAAGCTATCAAAAGAAGGAAAAAAACCATCCAAAACAAAGACAATAAAAAATAAAGAGCAGAAACTAATAAAATTTAAAACAAATAGAGAAAATCAATGAAACAAAGAGCTGATTATTTTAAAAGATGAATAAAAGTAACAAACATCTAGCAAGACCAACAAAGTAAGAAGACACAAATAATGAACATCAAGAATAAAAAAGGATATGAAAATAGATCTTGCAGACAACTAACAGATAATAAGATAGTATATTACTAAGAACTCAATGCATATAAGTTTGAAAGTTTCGAAGAAATACATCAATTCTTTCTCCCAACCCCCGAAAAATGAAAAAAAAACTATCACAATGCATCTATACAAAATAATTTCAAAAGCCCAATAACTAATAAACTGAATTTGTAATTTAAAACTTTCAAAAATGAATCTCAAAGTTGAGATGATTTCACGAAATTATACGAACATTTGAAGAAGAATTAACACCAATTATATGCTACTTCTTCTAGGATTAGAGGAGGAGGACATATTTACCAACACATTTATGAAACTAGTATTACCCTGAAAACAAAATCAGAAAAAGATAATGTACAAAAAGAGAAAACATAAGACAATACCTATCATAAACATAGACAGAAAAATTAGTAACAGAATGTGAACAGATGGGATTCAGCAATATATAAAAAGAAGGATGTGTCCTGACCAAGCAGAGTTTATTCCAAAGATTTGAGGCTTAACATTTAAAAACCAGTCAATATAAAAATCAAAATATTAACAGGCAAACAAGAAAAATCACACAATAATATTCACTGCATCAAAATAAGCACTGAACTTTTTTTAAAAAAATTTAAGGAATAGAGAGAAATGACTTCAACATCTTGAGGAACATCTACAAGTAATTTACAGCTAACATTACATTTAGTTGCAAAAGAATCAATTTATCGTCAAGACCAGAAATAAGGAAAAGATGTCTATTCTTAATACTCATGTTCAACATAATGCTGGAAGGTCTAGCCAGTGCAATACGTTCAAGAAAAAAAATGAAAGGCATACATATGGGGAAGGATGAAATAAAGGGTCTTTATTTGCAGAAAACATAACTGCATAGAAAACTCCAAGGAATCTACAATAACAACTCCAATAATAAATGAGGTTAGCAAAGTGGTAGGATAGAAAATGAATACACCAAAATCAATTTTACTTATACATACTAGAAATGAACAAAACATGAACAAAATTAAAAATTCATTACTATTTATAATTTTTTACTAAAAGAAAGGAAATAATAAATCAAAGGAAGGGAAAGGAAGAAGGAAGGAAGGGAGATAGGTAGGAGAGAGGAAGTAAATCTTATGAAATATCTAGTGGATGCATATGCTGTAAACTACAAATATGGATGATAAAAATCAAGATATAAGTAAATATTTAGTCATAATATATTCGTGAATTATAAGACACAATATAATACTCTCTAAAATGTACATAGATTTGATGCAATTTATATCAAAATCTCTGAAAGACAGTTCATAAGATTATTTAAAATATATATGGAAAGATGAAAAAAACAGGAATAACTAAAACAACTTTGAAAAAATTTGAAGAATTGTTCTAAACTATATTTCAGTTCTTATTAAGCAGATTCAGTAATAAGACTGTGTGGTATTAGTGAGGGCTTACCACGCAGATCAATGGAATAAAACATAGAACCCATTACTAGACCCACATCAGTGTGGTCAACTGATTTTTACAAAAGTGCAAAAATTCAAGAGATAAAGGATAATATTCTTGACAAATAGGGCTGTTGCAATTAGATATCATATTTTAAAAAGTAAACCTAAATATCATATCTTATACAAAAAGTAACTAAAATTGGATCACAGATTTAAATGTAAAATGTAAAACTGTAAACTTTTAAAGAAAACATAGGAGAAAATCTTCAGGACCTTGGGCTTCCTTTTTTACTTTATTATAGTATCTTCTCATGTTTTTAATTTTGACAATGTCCAATGTATTTTTGGTTTTAGTACTTCTGCTTTAGATGTCTTATATAAGAAACCACACTGCCTAATCCAAGGTCATGAATAGAAACTATTGCTTAGCCCCAGGTCAGGAGATACACTCTATGTTTTTTTAAGAGTTATGTAATTTTAGCAACTACATTTAGTTCTCTGATACATTTTAAGTTAATATTGACATATGGTATGAGGTATAGGTCCAATTTTACTCTTTTTAAACATGATATCCAATTGTCTCAGAATTGTTGATTAAAAAGTATTCCTTTTTAAAGCTACATATTTTTATTATTATTTTATTTTGATAGAGAGAGAGCACTGACAGCACAGAGCCCAACACTAGATTTGATCTCATTAACTTTGAGATCATGACCTAGGCTAAAATCAAGAGTTGGACACCCAATGGACTGAACCACCCATCCACCCCTATTAAAAAAAATTCTTACTTACATTATATGGAAACAATGATCAAAAAGCAGTTAGTCAACAATTTATAGATTTCAAGATCTTGAGCTTTAATCCATGGATCTTTATGTCTAATTTTATGTCAATATCATACAGTCTTAATTATTGGAGCAAGTCCTCCAACATTTTTTCTAAGATTCTTTTGTATAAAAAAAGCCAGCTAGGAATTTGATGGGAATTACATTGATTCTGCAGATTAATTTGAAGAATATTCTCATCTTAACAGTACTAAATCTTTGAATCCATAGACATAGGATATCTTTGCAATCATTCAGTTATTCTTCATTTTTTATTGAGGTATAATTGCATATATTAGTTTCAGGTATAAAACATAATGATTCAATATTTGCCTATATTGTAAAATGATCACTACAATAAGTCTAGTTAACATCCATCACCATATATAGTTATAAAATGATGTGGAATTTTAGGATCTGAAAAGATATTTTCTCCTTCATTTTTTAAAAATAGTTTTGCTGGAAATAGAATTCTTAGTTGAGTCTTTTTCCTTTCAGCATTTTGAATATGTCATCCTACTGCTTTCTAGCCTTCATGATTTGTATAGACAAGTCAGCTGTTAATCTGAGGATTCTTTGCATTCTACTCTTTTCAAGATTCTGTATTCGGCATTCAATAGTTTGATTATGAAGGTAGTTTTAAAGTTTTCTTTTAATTCAAGTTAATTAACATACAGTTTGATGTTAGTTTCAGGTGTTCTATATAGTAATTCAACAACTCCATACCACCTGGTGTTCATCCTGACAAGGATACTTCTTAACCTCCATCACCTAATCACCTATGAGTCAGTTTCTTGGTGTTTCTCTCTCTCTTCTTTGTTCATTTGTTTTGTTTCTTAAATTCCAGATATGAGTGAAATCACATGGCATTTGTGTTTTTCTGACTGATTTAATTCACTTAGCATTACACTCTCTGGTTCCATCCATGTTGTTCCAAATGGCAAGATGCCATTCTTTTTTATGGCTAAATAATATTCCATATATCACATGTTCTGTATTCATTCATTTATCAATTATGAAGTGTTGATCTTGTAGCTTACTGAGTTTTTTGGATATCTAAATTAATGTTTTTCATCAAATTTGGGGAGTTTTCATCCATTATATTTTTATTTATTTTATTCAATTTATTTTTTTTAATTTACATCTTAGTTACCATTATAGTGCAACAATGATTTCAGGAGTAGATTACTTAATGCCCCTTACCCATTTAGCCCATCCCCCCTCCCACAACCCCTCCAGTAACCCTCAGTTTGTTCTCCATATTTAAGAATCTCTTATGGTTTGTCCCTCTCCCTGTTTTTATATTATTTTTGCTTCCCTTCCCTGATGTTCATCTGTTCTGTTTCTTAAAGTCCTCATATGAGTGAAGTCCTGTGATATTTGCATTTCTCTGACTGACTGACAAATTTTGCTTAGCATAATACTCTCTAGTTCCATCCATACAGTTGCAAATGGTAAGATTTTAATCTTTTTGATTGCTGAGTAATACCCCATCATGTATATATATGCCACATCTTCTTTATCCATTCATCCATCAATAAACATTTGGGTTCTTTCCATACACTGGCTATTGTTGACAGTTCTGCTATAAACATTGGGGTGCATGTGCTCTTTGAATCCATTATATTTTAAAATATTCTTTCTTCCCCTTTACCTTCCCTCCTTCTAGGGCTCCCATTTTACTTATATTGATATATTTGTTTGTGTCTCCCCGGTCTTTGAAGTTTGCTTCATTTATCTTCATTTTTTTTCTTTTTAAGTTCTTCAGATTGGATAATCTCATTAATTTATATTCAGATTCTTAGTTATATTCTACTACTTACCCAAATCTGTTGTTGAAACTCCATGGTGCTTATCATTTCAGTTACTGAATTTTCAACTCCAAAATTTATATTTGGCTCTTTTTTATGATTTCTATATCTTTATCCTGCATTTAGTGAGACATCATTCTTATTCTTATACTTCCCTTAAGTTTTAGACAATTCTCTTTAGTTCTTTGGACATATGTAAAACAGCTGATTTAAAGTCTGTTTAGCATACCCAATATATGGGATTCCTTGGAATAGTTTCCATTGATTGATTTGTTTCTATGTATGGGCCATACTCCTGCACATCTTGAATACTTTTGTTGAAAAGTAGACACTTTATATGATATAATGTCACAACTCTGGAAATCATATTCTCCCGCCCCCAGGTTTGATCTCATTGCTGTTTATTTATTTGTTTAGTATCTTTTCTCAGAGTCTGTATTTTTGTGTGTGACCACTGAAGTATCTGTTCCAGTTAATAATAGAACAGAGATTTCCTTAAACATCTGGAACTAGCAAGTGTCCTAATCTTTGTGAACAGGCTCTCAGTATGTGTTAAAGTAAATTTTCAACAGTCAGCCAGGCAACAGACAACTTTTCTTTGACATTTACTTCCTGCTTGCACACAATCTCAAGGTCAATCAAAGGTGAAAAATTAGGGCTTCTCAGATCTTTCCTTAGCATGTGCATAGCCTTGCATATGCTTTTTCAAGATTTTCAAAGATCCTATTGGCATCTAATTCCCTAGATTTTCCTGTTAGCCTTTTGGTTAGATTGGTGCCTTCCCCACATGCCATCAATTGACTCAGGCAGTTCCAAACTTAAGCAAACACTTCTAAAAATTTCAAACTGGAAAACACAACTCAATAGCAAAACCAAAATACAATTCAACTTAAAAAATGAGAAGATCTGAATAGACATTTTTCAAACAAATATAGATGGATAACAGGTACATTATAAGATGCTCAAAGTGGTCAATCATAGGGAAATAGAAATCAAGATCACAATATCACCTCCCACCTATAGGAATAAATCTTATGAAAAACACAAAACATCAACAAAAACAAACAAAACAAAACAAAAACACACAAGAAATAAGAAATGGTAGCAAGGATATGGAAAAAAGAAAACCCTTATTCACTGTGGGTGGGAATATAATTTGGCATAGCCACTATGGAAAATGGTCTGGAGATTCCTCAAAAAATTAAAAATAGCACTACCATATCACCCATCAATTCAATGTTTGAGTATCCAAAGAAAATGAAAAACCTAACTCAAAAATGTATCTGCATTTCCATGTTCATGGCAGCATTGTTTACAATAACGAAGATACAGAAGCAATCTAAGTGTCTATCAATGGATGAATGGATAGAGAAGTTGGGGTACACATATGTACAATGGTATATTATTCAGCCATAAAAAATGAGACCTTGCCATTTGTGTCAATATGGATGAACCTGGAGGGTATTATACAAAGTGAAACAAGTTAGACACAGAAAACAAATACCATATGATCTCTCTTATATGTGGAATCTAAAACAACAACAAAAAAGAAGCTCATGAATACAGAGAATATGTATGGTTGGAGTAGAGGAGAAATGGCAAAAGGAGTCAACAGGCAAAAAGAAAAAAATATGAAAACAAAGAAATTATGATGGCATTGAAAGAATAGAGAAATGACAGTCAGGGGGAAAATTTGATTTTTTCAACAAATGCTTCCAGGGAAAAGTTTTATGGGCTGTAAAGATCTGGATTAGGTCTGTTAAAGATAGTTTTGCAAGTAGTGCTTTCTTTTTTTTTTCCATAATATTTTATTGTCAAATTGTTTTCCATACAACACCCAGTGCTCTTCCCCTCAAGTGCCCTCCACCATCACCACCACCTGTCTTCCCCCCTACCCCCTCCCCCCCAACCCTCAGTTCATTCTCAGCTTTCAATAGTCTCTCAAGTTCTGCATCCCTCTCTCTCCCCAACTGTCTCTCCCTCTTCCGTTCCCCCTGGTTCTCCATTAGGTCTCTCTAGTGCTTTCTAAAGAATCACCAGACAAATCAAAATGACCATTCTCTGACAACGAGACTCTTAAGGAACCCTACTGCTGTTCTGTTCCCTTCAGTACTGGTAAGCTGATCGCTTTCAGCATGATTGCATACTGTAGGTTTCAAGGCTCTTGGACAGATGGAATTATGGGGAAAGAAATAGGGCAAGTTACAAAGCTCACTCTTCTTACCAAGATTCAGTGGATTTTCTTTAATAAATCTCCCTCAGACTTCTACAAGTCTTTCATTTCCAATGTTTTTAAGAAGTTGTTTTTATATAAAAATTTTCACTTTTCTTCTCGATTTTGTGGAGGTGAGGATTTCAGGGGTTCCTTAATTTACATTTTCACTTATATCCTTCAGATACTCCTTTTGACAAAGTTCTTTATAGGGCTCTGGCACATAGTCCTACTTCAGTACCACCATTTAAAAAATCCCTACTAAAAATGCAATTTGGACATAAGCAAGCATCCTCTTCTTCCCAAATTAAAAAAATGTTAAAGAAATGTGTCAAGACATAAACTCACTGTTACAATAAAAGACAAATATGAGAGGTTAAAGGAGACACAACATAAACAGCTTGGAATCTGAAACATAAGTGGACAAAAAATGATGATGACTTGTCAGAGTCTACAAAGTACATATCTAAGTCTGATAAATCTCAGACAGAACCCAGAAGAGGTCTCAAACTAAAGGGAGCAGCTAATCCTAAAAGTGTGGATGGGGTTAAAACAGGAGGAACAATTTATAAGAATCATGTAAATGCCCCCAATATCCTCACATTTACATCTGGTAATTGCTTCTCCCTGCCCTGGTAGAATATTAGAACTTTACTCTCTGGACTCTGTGTGAGACACAAAGGTTCAACCAAGGTAACATACTGAAAACAGATGTGGGGTTATGTGGTGTTAAGAGTACTCACTTGACTTCCCTAGCCCCTGTCCCTTCCTGGTTCCCAGAACTCTGTCAGGCTCATACTGTCCAGGATGCATAGTAGAAATATTTTCTCTTGGCAAACAGAACAGCTCCAAAAGACAAGATTTAAAAGTACTAAGGTTCACAAAATATCTTCCCAACCAGACCATGCTATAGTGAAATTCACTCCACCACCATCACCAAGATATTCATCAATACACACAATATTGGTCTTACCAAATATCACCTCATTATGGGAAAGCCTCTAACATGAAAAACAGAGGGGCGCCTGAGTAGCTCAGTTGGTTAAGCCTCCAACTTCGGCTCAAGAATTGACCTCATGGTTTGTGGGTTAGAGCCCCATGTCAAGCTCTGTGCTGACAGCTCAGAGACTGTAGTCTGCTTTGGATTCTGTGTCTCCCTCTCTCTCTGCCCCTCCCCTGATCACACTGTCTCTCATTGTCTCTCAAAAATAATAAATAAATGCTTTAAAAATTAAAAAAAAAAAGAAAAAGAGACCAAAACAAGGAAGGAATAAAGAAACTCTGAAGATACAGACAATACGAGGAACAGATGAAAACTTTCAAAACTAAAAAAATAACTTCAGAAATGGGAGAGAAGCTATGGCATTAATGTAAGAAGAAGTTTCAACAAGAAGCAGACACTATCAACAAGGAACATTCAGAATATAAAACAGAGCTCTTGGAAACTGAAACACTGGAAGATAGATGACAAAGGAACAACAAAATTCTAAGGAAGCATTATTTAGCTTATTCCCAGCCAAATTACCCATCAAGTACAAGAAAAAAATAAAGTCACAAAAGACCTTGTTTCATATAAGCATATTTTTCTATGCCCACTTTCTTGAACTGCTACTGATGGTCACCATCCAATAGAATGAGAACAGAAACATATAAAGACATTATGGGTTCCTGAAAAGACATAACTATAGGATAAGCAACAGAAATTATCTACTTGGTAGTTGTGGCATAGTAAAAAATAACACACACACACACACACACACACACACACACACACACACCTTTGTTCCACGTTCCTGAAACTACAGATTTTTAAAAATTCTTAGAATTTCCTGAATGATAAGAATGATTTCATTATGCTAATGAAGTACTTAAGGCAAAAGCAGGGGATTCCCTAGAAGGCTCAGAATGGAGGCTGATCATCAGAAAAACCCTAGATGAGATTAAAGGGTTGGAACTTTCAGCTCAACCTTCCAGGAGGAGGAGGAAGAGATGCTGGAAACCGAGTTCAATAACATGGCCAATAATCTAATCAAGCATGCCAACAAAATGGAATTTCACTAAGAATTCCAGACAACAAATGTTGGAAGAGCTTCCTGGTTGGTGCACAGGGAAAGGTTTCTGTGCTTGGGACCCTCCTAGACCTTGCCCGACATGCTGCTTTATCTGACTACTCCTTTACATCCCTTATAATAAAACAATAATTGCAAGTATAGCATTTTCCTGAGTTGTATGTGCTGTTCTAGGGAATTATTAAACCTGAGGGGTTTGGGAAAGCCCTGGGAGAAGTGCTGATAGCCTGGAGACCCCACTTGATGCTGGCATCTGAAGGAAGAGCAGTCTTGCTGGGTTCTATGGCCTTATCTTGTCAGATCTGATACTAACTCTGGGTAGTTGGGGTGAGAATTGAATTGAATTGTAGGATACCCAGTGGTATCTGAGGTTTGCTGACAGAATCTAATAGAAAAATAAAATACCAGTTTGACAGCTGTGCAGCAGACCCAGGGAACAACCAATTTAGTTTGAAATAGGAAGACAAAATGCTTCGAAAGATATGTCTCCAAGAACCTGAAAAATAAGAAACTACCTGTGTCTGAATATAGGAAGAACAATTTGTACTTCTACTAAAACATTTAGGAATGAAGCACTGATTGTTACACAAGAAGTTCAACAACTTGAAAAAGATAATAGCATTAGCTTTGAGGAAAATAAAAAATTATGCCAGAAAATAAATGTAATCATAGTCTACTACATGGCTCAGATGTGAATAGTAATTTCATAATTATATTTCATACTGTATATTAACTTAACCAAAAATGATGATATAATTTCACTGAGAGAACATGGGAAAAATAGGGGAAGTGTGTTATTTGTTTGGGGGTAGGGAGTGAATGAAGAAATAAATCTTCAGCTCCGCATTGGGAAGCCCTTAGACATTAAACACAACACTAAACCAAAAGGTAGTGGTTTTTACAAGCATTTCATTTAGAAATATAGATGTAAATATCAAAGAAACAGCTAAGAAATGAAAGCAGTTGCCTCTGGGAAATGTAAATGGAGGCAGGTATATAAATAATCCATAGAGATCTATTTCAGTGCTTAATTTATGTGCAAGAATTATATTAACAAAAATACAAATTTTTAAAAAGTATCACCACCTACAACAGTACTGTGACATTATCACAGTAAGTATTATTATTTTAAGGCACAGAATCCAAGAGGTGTGGCAGCATCCCTAAGCTCACATAACTTAGGAGGGTTTGAGCTCAGATTGACTGATGGATTTGGGGGGAGGGGGGGAGGGGAGGAGGGGCAGAGGAAGAGAGAATCTTACGCAGGTTCCATTCATAGAGTGGAGCCCAAGGTGGGGCTGGAGATCTCACAATCAAGAGTTGGACACTTAAGTGACTGAGCCACCCAGGCACCCCTGAGTTCAGTTTTAAACTCTCTTATGATCTCAAACCTTCTGTATCTCTCTGAATATGCCTAGCAGCAACTTATAAATAAGTGAAGTGTTTTGATATCACCAAAGGGAAAAAGATTAATTCTGACTAAAAGAGACCAGGAAATCTCTTTATAGAAATGTCATTTGGACCAGGCCATGAACCACCTCAGACTGCTTTTTGCAGGCAGGGTAAGTGCCTGGACAATTTTCCTCCCTTCTCTCTTGCCTTAACTTAGCTTCTGGTCTGGACTGGGTGAAGGATGGAGTAGGTGCAATCCACTGTATGACTCCTGATGCAGGGCCACTGAGGTCTCAATGGTTTGTAAGCCTCTTGTACTTTCTCAGTGCATGGCAGCTCCACTTTTACAATTACCAGGAACTCACACCAACCTGGGATCCAATTAACAAAATACAGTGAATAGTAGTGCATATGCCAGGGCTGCAGCACAAACTAAATGCAGAGCCAGGCACTGACAATGGCTACTGCTGTCATCCTTCTGATCTTATAATTCACAGTGAGGATCCAGAGCCCTCAAGGTCCACAATGCTCCTCAGGGTACACAGTTCTGCCATAACCCCTTGACATGTATGCTCTGTCCTCCCACTGGACTTTGATACCTGCTTCAATGCCTTCACACCTTACTGAAGCCAACTTCCCTTCCAGGCCAGTTGCAGACGGCCTCCCTTGATGAGTGCATTAGTCAGCAGTCCCATAAAAAACCAAAAACTATAGGATACACACATACACACACATACACACACACATAAACACACACACAATTTACTATAGGCTTACACAATTACAAAGGCCAAAAAATCCAATGACCTGCTGTCTGCAAGCTGGAGAACCAGGAAAGCTGGTGATGAAATTCAGCCTGAGTCTGAGTCCAAAAGCCCAAGAACTAGGGGGCCAATGATATAAGCCTTTCCAGAATTGTGAAGCTGTAAAACCCATGAATCAAGAGCACCAATGTCCATGGGCAGAAGACAGATGTCCCAGTTTAAATATGGAGAACAAATTCACCCTTCATCTGCCTCTTTGTTCCATTAGGGTCCTCAATGAATTGCTTGATGCCCAGTAGCATGGATGAAAGTGATATTCTTTACTCAGTCTATAAATTCAAATGCTAATCTCTTCCAGAAACATCCTCACATACACCCTTAGAATTAATGTTTTACTAGCTATCTAAGCATTCCATACCCAGTCAAGATGACATACAAAATTAACCATCACAGTGAGACTCCAATAGACAAAGCTACAATAGTGAGTCTACTGTTACTATCTCCTTGTTGACACCTGAGTAGTTTTAATGTAAAAGTGACATCACTTATATACTTTGGAATTAATTTGAAAGTGGCATCTAGCGGGGTGCCTGGGTGGCTCAGTTGGTTGAGTGTACAACTTCAGCTCAGATCATGATCTCGTAGTTCATGGGTTCAAACCCTGCATCGAGCTCTGTGTGGACAGCTCAGAGCCTGGACCCTGCTTCAGATTCTGTGTCTCCCTCTCTCTCTGACCCTCCCCTGCTTGCATTCTATCTCTCTCTATCTCTCCAAAATAAATAAATGTTATAAAAAATTAAAAAAAAGAAAGTGGCATCTAGCTGGAACTTTTAAAAATTAATCTGAGCTCCCATTTTTAAAGATGCATCTACCTATTTCACAGTAGCGATTATGGATAAGACTGGGCTTGTTTCTGTCATCAAAATGTGTTGCTATTTTCCCCACAGTGTTGAAACCATTTGTATATTACTGGAATATTCAAGTGTCTTTGTTTCATTTTTCCCCTTCAAGGTTTGAAAATTTTATAATTTTCTTATAGTGCTTATTTAAAATTTTTGAAAACATTATTTTCATTTATATATACATCAAGAGAGTAAAAGAGAGATCTAGATTATAGACTGCTATTAACATTTCAGGGATTGTTGTTGCCTGACACTTTAACTAGGCTTAATGAGATTACTTTTGTCTCTGAATACTTGTATCTCTTATACCCCACCTATAAAGTTTGGTTAGGGTTTGTTTTTTGTTTTTGCATAACTAGAATGCACTGGATAGCAATTCTTTTAGATAACTTGTGGGTGGTAAACCTTGAATCCTTGCCTATCTGATTTTTTTTTTGCTTTTATCCTTGACTTTGTAGAGATTTGGGAGATAATAATCAATTTCTCATCTAAGCTTTGACATTATAGCTCACTCTCTTCTCAGGTTTCCTCCTAAGATGACAGACGTCATTTTGGCAATCATCCTTTGGCAAAATGAATTTTGTCTGTTCTGAACAAATTAAAGATTTTGTTTTTCTTTATTTGATGTGTTAAAATTAAAGTACTCTATGTGTCTTTTTCATCTAAGTTTTCATGTTTTCCTTGAACTCTGGAAGGTTTTTTTCTTTAAATAATTTATTATTCTTACTTCCCATTTGCTCAGTTATCTCTTTCTGAGATATATAATAGACTCAAGTCAGAATTTATCCTATCACCTACTGTCAATCAGTTTTTTCCAAACACAATTTCCCACTGACAGCCTTCTTGATAAAAGGGGATTAAGGTCTGGAGTGGGAGAAACACAATGAGCTTGGGACACCTCATTTTATTTTGTGCTAGAAAGAGAAAAACTATCCATGGTCATAGAAACCATGCCAAAAAGACACAGGAGGTAACCTGACAATCTGAGCATTTAGAAACAACTACTGCGATGAAATAAAACATATCAAATACCCCCATAATAATTCAAAATGGGAATAAAATCTCATTGGTAGCCTATTTAAAAATATTCATTACTGCATAATATATTATTTAAAAATCTCCCAAACAAAAACATATGATGAAGACCTGGGTTCAAACCCCAAAGTTTCTCTGCCTAAACAATGATCATAGTAATATAATACATAGTTCACATGATTACTGAAGAGACTGAAGGTGTGTGACAGTGTTTGAAACTTTAGTTATATACATATAGATGATGACATTTTAAAGCTCTTTTCAAATACAGACATTGAGATATATACCTAAAGTCAAACCATCGAAGCTACCTATATGTAGGGGAACCAGATCCTGAACCCTACCACCTTATGTCATATCCACATACCCACAGCTCTTTCCAGATTTCCCAGCAGATACAATGATAATGTCATAAGGACACTTATTTTCCTTCAAAAGAATAGATTTCTGAAACCAGTGCAATCTTTCCCATCTACACAAAGCTACACCAGGTATTCCATCTTGCTATTCATTTTCTCTGTTTGAGATTAAGTTT
Source organism: Suricata suricatta (assembly GCF_006229205.1). Classification (NCBI taxonomy): domain Eukaryota; kingdom Metazoa; phylum Chordata; class Mammalia; order Carnivora; family Herpestidae; genus Suricata; species Suricata suricatta. The sequence goes on from NC_043708.1 coordinate 118,742,962, forward strand.
CAAGCATTTTATAAGCATTTCTCCCTAAACTAGTATGCTTTTAAAATGATATTTGGCAAAATGCAGGAAGCCAGTGGGAAGATGGTTTGTGAAGAGACTTCAGTGACCAGCTGCTCCCCGCTGGTGCAAACCGCTACTGGAAGGGAAACACATTTCCTGTCACGAATATTCCCTTTCAGATCTTCATATAATCTACTGCCCATACTCTTCTCTGTCATAAACAAGGAAGGTGCCATCTGTATGCTGCTGTTTTAATACACACCCAATGGTGACTGGTCATGCCTGATACATTAATTGCTCCTTACATGGGAAGAAGATGAAGGGTCCAACTGTCCTTACTCCCTCTGAGGGAAATAAGCTAAGAAGAAACCCCCTGTGGCTGTGGACCATATTCCAGTTCTGCTCCAGCTTACAGAAGGCTACTTTAAAATCCTCTCTCATCCCTGGGGCCCTAAATCAGTACATACCACTCCCTGGCATAAAGACTTTGGGAAAGAAGAAGTCCTTGATGCAGTAGTATTCTGGAGCAATAAAACACATGACTACTAATATAAAGAACAGGAAAGCCTCAAAGCCAAATTTAGAGAAATTCTAAAGATGTTTTTAAATGTTGAAGGTTTTACTAAGTGTTTTTAAAACTTTGGCCAATTCATAAAAACAGACATATTGATTAATGAAACAGAATAGAAAACCAAAAAATAAACCCATGATTATATGGTCAATTAATCTTTGACAAAGCAGGAAAATTTATCCAATGGGAAAAAGACAGTCTCTTCAACAAATGGTGCTGGGAAAACTGGACAGCAACATGGAGAAGAATGAAATTGGACCACTTTATTATACTATACACAAAAATAAATTCAAAATGGATGAAAAACCTAAATGTGAGACAGGAAACCATCAAAATCCTAGAGGAGAACACAGGCAGCAACCTCTTTGACCTCAGTAAGAGCATCTTCTCACTAGATATGTCTCCAGAGGCAAGGAAAAGTAAAGCAAAAATAAACTATTGGGCCTTCATCAAAATAAAAAGGTTCTGCAACATGAAGGAATTACCAAAACTGAAAGGCAACTGACAGAATAGAAGTGGGTGATAGGCATTGAGGAGGACACTTATGAGCACTGGAAGCCAATTTTACAATAAATTATATTTAAAAAGAAGACATTTGCAAATTACATACCTGATAAAAGGTTAGTATCCAAAATACATAAGGAATTGAAACAAAAAGGAAAACATAACCCAATTAAAAAATGGGCAGAAGACATGAAAAAACACTTTTCCAAAGATGACATCCAGATGACCAACAGTCACATGGAAAGATTCTTAACGTCACTGATCGTCAGGAAAATGAAAATTAAAGCTACATGAAATATCACCTGATTATCAGTCAGAATGGCTAAACTCAAGAATACAAGAAAGAGACATCAAGAAGCATCAGGAGCTAGGAAGGATGCAGAGAAAGGGCAACTTCTTGCACTGTTAGTGGGAATGCAAACTGATGCAGTCACTCTTGAAAACAATATAGAGCCTCCTCAAAAAGTTAAAAATAGAACTATTCTTGATCCAGCAATTGCACTAGTAGATATTTACCCAACGGATACAAAAATACTCATTCAAAGGGATACATGCACCCGAATGTTTATAGCAACACTATTTATAATAGCCATATTATGGAAACAGCCCAAGGGCCCACTAAATGATGAATGGATAAAGAAAAGTGGTGTATATATGTAATTGAACATTATTCAGCCATAAAAAATGAAATCTTGCCATTTACAATGACATGGATGAAGCTAGAGAGTATTATGTTGAACGAAATCAGTCAGAGAAAGTCAAATACCATATGATGATTCCATTCATATGGGGAATTTAAGATACATAACAAATAAGCAAAGGGAAAAAAGAGAAGGGGAGAGGCAAATCAGGTAACAAACTCTTAGCCATAGAGAACAAACTAAGAGTTAATGGAGGGGAGGTGGGATAGGGGTCAGTTAAATAGGAAATGGGGATTAAGTAGTACATTTGTTGCGATGAGCATTGGGTGTTATATGGAATTATTGAATCACTATATTGTATACCTGCAAGTAATATTAATACTGTATGTTAACTAACTAGAATATAAATAAAAACTTTTTAAAAAAAGCTTTGGCCAATTTTTAAAACCCACAAAACATTTCATGTAATATATAAACTAAAGATTTTTCAAGCTTCCATACCAAAAACCTCATTATAGGATCTCTTTGAAAATAGTTAGTATAGGAATATTTTAAGTTGCTTAGGACACTGGGGAACTTTATTTTTTATTTTTCTTCAGTATCAGATTATAAGCATCCAAAAGAAAGAAAACAGAAAATCCATCTCCAACTCATTTAGAATCATCATGAATCCCCACTTTTAGGTACACGCTGTCATTCCTCATAGACAAACTCACTCTGAAACTAAAAATTTCCTACTGAAACTTTTCAAATAATAGTGCTTTAATCCTAACAAGATTCCAGAAGTATTCGATAATATAGTAGTTCATTAGAGTAAATGCATCACTTTCTACAGTGACTATTTTAAAATATTTATTTACATGTAAGTAAATTGTATATGTAAGAGGTATGTAAAAAAGCTTATTATTCCATTCTTGGTAAATTCAAAGGTGTTGTCAAGGAACAGGAAATTATAACTTATACCTGTGTTTTTTAGACAATACCTTTTAAGCATATATTCAACAGGCCACAGAGAACCATCTGAAGGACATGGTCATAGAGCATTCCAAAAAACTGCAATGATCTAAGAAAATGATAGAAGCAACTGGACCCAAGTGTACTGCCCAATCAGTTTAAAGATCATGTTATAAATATCAAAATGTATTATGAAAGAATGAGCATGGACATGTGAATTAAACAATGTTTTAAAAATACAAAATGACATATTTATGCCATTGGCTAAGTTGCTGATAAGAATATCCTGTAAGTTTCCAGTTTGAAATGTCAGTTTAAAAATACCCATTTATTTCCCCTTTCCTGCTAAGACCACTGGAATAAAAATAAAGGAGGGAAGTGGTACAAATACCCCAAAGCAAAGAGAATGGGAATTGAATCATAGATGAAACCATAAATAAAGATATTTTCAATACATTACAGGAAGACAGCATGGACATGGAGACTTGGTGACGGCAAAGGTAGAGTGAAGGTAGCCACTGCTAAATAGTGGGGAGGGGACTGACCGGTGGCAGGAGCAGTTTTACTGAGTGGAACCTCACTGAATTCAGAAGTGAATTGAAAGCAGGCGGATGGAGTGGAACTGACACAGGTGAATGACAGAGAGCTCTGGGAAAAGAGAGCTGCCAGCTCCCTCCTAAGAATAACCATCAGCCAGTGTTTCTTCTCACTCCAGGTAAAACTGAAAAAAGAGGATTGGTTAGAGCTGTGGAGCCACTAGCAAAATGTGGATACTGAGTCCTTGATATGTGACTGCAGCTGAGATGTGCTGAGTGTAACAGACACACGTGATTTCTAAGACTCAGTTCTGTCCTCTCCCAGAAGTGTACACCATCTCATTAGCCGTGTTTCTTCACTTGCTCTGTGTTGAAATGTTAATAACTTAAATATATTGGGTTAAGTAAAATATCTTATTAAAATTAATTTCACCTATATCTTTTTAAGTGTGGTCAATAGAAAATCTAAAATTACATCTCTAGCTGACATTATACTTCTATTGGATAACAATGAGAGAATAAAGAAGTGAATGTGACAAGAGATGCCCCTAAGGCAAAGCATCCAGCCCTTTGGCATTTAGAGGCCTCAAAAATTGTCCTTCCTCACTCAGGCCCTAAAACTAGAGCTAACAGACACTAAATCCTACCCTCAAATATAGCACTTCTACAAATGCTTCTCTTCCCTAATTTTAAAATACAAAAAGAATTCCAAGAATCAGAAATAATTTTAGGAAAGCTTGCCAAACAAACAAATAGCAAAAATAAACAGAAAGACAAATAAATAAATGAGTGAAATTAAAATAAAGGGAATAAATTACCTTAAAATAAATAATATAATTCAGTTTAAAAAATAAACTAAACAAAGAAATGAACAACAACCCTCAGCTGATACCCTCTGAGAAAAGTGATCAACTATATAATGAACAGAGAGAAAAACAAAAGGAAGATCCACAGAATAAACAGCATGCCTAAAGACTTGGAAAAAGAAAGGTATGATATGATTTGGTGAAAAGTATAAAAAAAGAAAAACAGGGCTGCCTGGGTGGCTCAGTTGGCTGAGCATCTGACTTCACCTCAGGTCATGATCTCCTGGTTCACAGGTTCAAGCCCCACGTCTGGCTCTATGCTGACAGCTCAGACACTAGAACCTGCTTTAGATTCTGTGTCTCCCCCTCTCTGCCCCTCTCCTGCTCTTTCTCTCTCTCTTTTAAAATTAAAAATAAATTTAAATAAATTAAAAAAATAAATCATTAAAAAAAGAACATTTTTCCCATAATATTTTATTGTCAAATTGTTTTCCATACAACACCCAGTGCTCTTCCCCTTAAGTGCCTCCACCATCACCACCACCTCTTTTCCCCCCTCCCCCTTCCCCCTCAACCCTCAGTTCATTCTCAGCATTCAATAGTCTCTCAAGTTTTGCATCCCTCTCTCTCCCCAACTCTCTCTCCCTCCTCCGCTCCCCCTGGAACATTTGAATTTGACACCAGGATCAGTAGACAACAGATACAGTCCACCTCACTGAATGGCCCAGAAGCCACAACATTGGACCCATAAAGAAGGAAGTACAGGCTCAGAAAAATGGCTTTGCAGAGAATACAGTTTACACTGTCACAAAATCATAAAGGCTACTTAAAAAATAGAATCAAACAATAGAATCAAATTACAGAGAAATTAAATATGATTACAAGAGAGAATTAAAGGTTACTAACATGGACACAGGAATTTATAAAACAGAACGGACAGAACTGGAGTGCTTACAGAGAGGGGAAACGCAATTATAGATAACAGAAATGACAAAAAGTCATAAGAACTGTTTTTTGAAAGTTTAAATGTGATCAGTGAAAGTGACAACAGTGGTGTGAGAGTAGAAGGGGGGAGCTGTGGTGAGGGAGCCAAGTTCATATCCTGTCATAACAAGAAGTCAATAGCAAATGGATAAAGTTGATCAATCAAGGACTAATAAATGGAGTATTAAAGTAAGAGTCATAATCAGAAACAGGTGACTGGAGGTCTCTGGGGAATGGGGAAATGCAGGATTAGGGGCTAGGGCCTCTTATAAATCCTTTACTGTTGACTCTGTATCTCCTGTATGTCATATTGACATGTTTAAATATTTAAAAATGTCACAGCCTATACATTTTCTCCATATTATACACACATTAAATAACTAAAATGTCAATCTGAAGGCAGACACAGTGGATAACATAAATCCAAGTATGATATAGTTCAACAATCACACAGCAATTAAACTAACAATCCTTTAATTATCTTTGAAAAACAGAATAAATCATTAGTCAAGATTTCCACAAAACTATTTTAAGACAAATACCCTTTAAACTATACTAAATTAAGAGGTACCTGGGCAGCTCAGTCAGTTAAGCATCTGACTCTTGATTTTGGCTCAGATCATGATCTCATGGGTCATGGGTTGGAGCCCCACATTGGGCTCTGTGCTGACAGTGCAGACCCTGCTTGAAATTCTCTCTTCCTTTCTCTCTGCCAGTTCCCTGCTCATATTCTCTCTCTCTCTCTCTCTCTCTCTCTCGCTTGCTCTCTCCCTCTCGCTCACTCTCTTTCTCACTCTTGCTCACTCTTGCTCTCTCTCACTCTCTCTCTCAAAATAAATAAATATTTAAAAAATAAACTATACTAAATTAAAAATAAATTCTAAGTAGATGGTACATAAAATATGAAAAATAATAAAAAAACAACAAAAAGCCTCTAACGGAAAATATCTTAATGACGTTGAGAAAAGAGAAAGAGTTTTTAAATGGGACACAATAAGCATTAAACATAAAAAAAGTTTCATGAGTTGGGTCACATTATAATGAGAATTGCTGTTCATCAAGACACCATCTCTCTAGAAGTATATTACACTTCAATTAAAGATTTACCAAAAACAGAAAGAACAAACATTAAAAGGGCAAAAAAAAAAAATAAGCCAAGAGTTTAAGGGAATATTTGCAAAAGCATTTAAGTGCCTAAGGGCTCATATTCATAATATAGAAAAAAAATCAGATAAACCAATAAGGAAAAACAACACAAAAGAAACAAAAACAAGATAAAAACAGTCAAGAGACCTGAATAGAGGCTTTTCAAAAAAAAAAAAATAACCAAGCCGAAAATTAAGAAATGAAAATGTCCTTGATTTCACTGGTAATTTGTGAACTGCTAATGAGAATCACAAGGAAGAAGGAGTACCTGGGCTGCTCAGTATCTTAAGTATCTGGCTCTTGATCTCGGCTCAGGTTATGATCTCTCAGTTTGTGAGTTGAGAGCCCCAAATCAGGCTCTGCAGGGACATTGTGGAGCCTGCTTGGGATTCTCTCTCCCTCTCTCTCTATCCCTTCCCTGCTCACTCCCTTGCTCTCTCCCTCTCTCTTTAAAATAAACTAAAATCACAAAGAAGGGGGCCTGGGTGGCTTAGCTGGTTAAGGATCAGACTCTTGATCTCAGCTCTAGTCATTATCTCAAGGTTCATGGTGTTCAGTCCCACTAAGCCTGCTTGGGATTCTCTCTCTCTCCCCCCCACCCCCGGCCCTCCCCCATTTATACTATCTCCTTCTCTCTCTCTCTCTCTCAGAATAATAAACATGTAAATAAATAATAAAATCACAAAGAAGTATTACTCCCCACCCACCAGAGTGACAAATAAAAGAGACTGAAAATACCAAGGGTTGGTGAGTATGTAGGGCAACAAGAATTTTTCATACACTGCTGGTAAGAATGTTAATTGGTATATATCCATTTTTTTAATCATTTGGGGGTCCCATGGGGCACCTGGGTGGCTCAATAGGTTAAGCAACCAACTTCAGCTCAGGTCATGATCTCAGAAGTCATGGGTTTGAGCCCCACATTGGGCTCTGTGCAACAGCTCAGATCCTGGAGTCTGCTTCGGGATTCTGTGTCTCCTTCACTCTCTCTGCCTCTCCCCCACTTGCAGTCTGCCTCTATCTCTCTCTCTCTCTCTCAAAAATAAATAAACATTAAAAATTTTTAAAAATCACTTGGGGTTATCTGGGTGGCCCAGCGGGTGAAGCAGCCAGCTCTCAATTTCAGCTCTGGTCATGATCTCACAATTCATGAGTTCAAGCCCTGTGTTAAGCTCTGCACCTGATGGCATGGAGCCTGCTTGGGATTCTCTCTCTCTCTCTCTCTCTCTCTCTCTCTCTCTCTCTCTGTGTGTGTGTGTGTGTGTCTCTCTCAAAATAAATAAAATAAACATTTAAAAATAAATAAAATAATTTGGCTTCATTGGAAAAACAAAGATATTGCCACTTCATGACTTACAGAGTCCATTTCTATACATACACACCTTTGATAGGCAGAAATGCACACACATGTGCATCAAAAGACATGTACAATAAGAATATTCATGGCAGAGTTCTTAAAAGACAAAAGCTGGAATCCAACTATCCATCAACAGAATAACAAATGTTATATTCGTACAGTAAGGATATGAAAACTACAACAGGCAACAACTTGAATGTACTCTCACAAAAACAAAATTGAGCAAAAATAACCAGACCCAAAAGAATACACACTATGTGCTGTATTATTCCACCTGTATAAATTTCTAGAGAAGGGCAAAATTAAACCGTCATGTTCAGTGTCATGCTAATGGGTTTTCGGGGTGGGGGGGATACCTCAATTCTCTTATTTTATCCATATGCCTTCTGGACCCGAGAGTAAATTCCTCACTTTGAGAATCATCTCACATAGATGGCATTTGTTAACTATCACAGTTATAATTCCCTCCACCTTTACCAACTTCCACCTGTCACTGGGACAGATCAGCTCCTTCATCTACTACCTGACTTGGAGCCTGGAGTCAGGCACACGTCTAAGACTTTCCCACAGCCCATTCTCCTTCAGTGACTTTTAACCCAGAATGGAGGCTTTTGTACAATTCCTTGGACCAACCCACGCACCACGGTCGAAAGTTCCCGAGTAGGGGGTTAGTGTCGGCACAATATCTCTAGAAAAGAAGATGGACAAGATGGACAAGATGAACAAGACAGACAAGACAGACAACGTGGATGGTGGTTGGTAAAAAGCCACCCTTTATTAAGATAGCCAGGGTCTTATATACCATGGGTGATTACATAATTTCTTTAATGGTTACATAGTTCAAGGTCCTTGAAGACATGCTCCGGACAAGGTCATTCTTATCAGGACAGTGGTAAGTAACAGGATTAAGTCATTACAAAAGAAGAATCCCCTAATAATAGTCTGGTTTTAAACATAAAATAAACCTGAAGAATTCTATGAGGAGATATACATTCCTTAAGGCCCTTCATCAATTATTCAAGGGTAAGATGCTGATCCTTTTATAAGCAAATCTTTTGGCTGAGGATTATGTTCACTCCCAACAGCAGACAAAGAGCCAGAAAATAAAGTAAGGGAAGGTCACTGACTGACCCAAGTTGAATCAGAGCCTAAAAGTATATGCCTCTTAGCAAAGCAATGAGAAAATCATAGGATGAACAGAAGCCATATGTGGGACCCAGGAGGCCAAATATTGTTTGAGGGTATTTTTTGCCTACTGGGCCCCAACATTTAATCTCATGTTAGTTTTATTCCATTATTCTGGCAATCTGGGAGCTGTGATTCCTTAGCTTTTTCTGTAACTTCTAGCTTTTCTTCATGGAAACTTAAGCCTATTATATGATATCTCATTTAGAGATATCAAAAGAAAATATTCTATAAGCAGAGATAAGAATAGGTATGTGTGTGTGCACCCGTGTGTGTGTAGTGTGTGTTTATATACACATAAGTAGGTCCACAGACCCACTATTTTACAACAGTTTTGGTTTGGAGGAGTTGTTTGTTTTTGGGTTTTGCTAAAATGATTTATAGCTGATGTTGATTGTCAACAAATTACTGAAATAAATACCATGGGAATTCCTATTAGAAGGTTCCAAATTACTCTCCTCTTCTCTGAGGATTAAAACACTACCTAATCCTAATAAATCAATGAGAGAATAGAGATTTTGTTTGGCATCCCTCCATAACAAGACTATTTCTCTTCCTTTAACAGCATGTCAGGGAGGAATCAGCAACTCTGAGAAAACTGAGCCCTTTGGGGAATTCCTTCAGTGGTAGACCTGAAAAGCAACATTTATAAGAAAAATTCCTTTAGTAAAAGGGCCCATAACCCTCGGTCTATAAAGCTAAAGCATTTGTATGTTTATTTATGACCCAAAGCTATAAAGAGGTTTGAGAGAGATAAAATCCCTACCATAATAAATCTATATCAATTATAAAGGTGTATTGCAAACATGCCTTAATTTAGAATTTTGATTCTGCTACCATCAGTGATTAACACAATGGTTCTCATGAATCATCCAGTTAGAACAGTTAGAAAGGATGGAAAATGCAATGACCATGTGCATAAAAACACCAGAGAACTTAATAGAGCAATGAGGAATTGTAGCATCAAGATCCAGAAGGAGAGGGAAGCCCTGAGTAGTTAACAGAGTTTATGACATCTTTTGGGAACCATTTGATGATTCCTAAAACAGTGCCTATGAGACCAAAAAATTAAGCAGATCTTGATGGACTTAAGAGCAAGGGGAACAAAACAGGGGTTCAAGGTCCACCAAAAAGAAAGAAAACTCTAGAAAATTCTCTATATTTACATCCAGGTATGTATAAGCAAAAATCAAAAGCAGAGAAACCCTTATAGGGATGGAAGTCCAGGGCATCATCTTCTCAATGACTAACTGGATTAAGGTAGTTTGTGCTTGTGCTGGTGCCATGACCCAGATGATGGCCAGAAACAAACATGAAAGTGGATAAAGACAGTATCCTCAAGACCCTTGTATTATATCTACAATTCTTCATATGGACTGGGACAAAATAAAAAGGCAACTAGGCTTAGAAACAACATCATGAATCATCTCATGTAACTTAAAAGAAACATCATGAATCATTTCAATATACACTTTTTAACCGATTTCTAAAATATAAAGAGAGACAGAGACTGAACATGCACTAATGGTAAGATATGCAGGATAATGAAAAATTAATTCAATTTTATTTCAAAACTCATATTTTTTTACTATGTGGCATATTTTTAGGGAGGAGTTAATATGGCAGAAAAGTTGTGGGATGCTGAGATTTCTTTGCATCACTTTAAAATTAATGCTTGCTAATATGGTTTAAGGTGCTAAAATGGGGTTCTATACTTTTTTTTAGTTTATTTTTGAGATGAGGGAGGGAAGAGTCAGACACTTAGCCAACTGAACCATACAGGAGCCCTCACTTTTTTTTTTTTTTGACAAAGAGAGGTCAAGTGCAGTGCACGCACGAGCAGAGGAGGGAGAGAGGTTATCTTAAACAGATTCCATCCCCAGTGCTGAGCCTGATGTAGGGCTCAAATTCACAAACCATGAGATCATGACATGAGCTAAAATTGAGAGTTTGATGCTTCACCAAATGAGTTACCCAGGAACTCCTACACTTTTAATTTTTAAATATTTCTCTACACACTCTATAAACACAGAAAAAAGAGACCATGAACTATACCAGAATGGCTTGAGTAATAGTGACTTGGATGATAATTTCCCCCCTCTTGGCTTTTTCTTGTTTGTTTGTTTGTTTCCTGCAGAAAATATATATTACATTTGTAGTTTTAAGAAATATCGTGTAAATGATGCTCAGCGTCACTCATCATCAGAGAAATACAAATCAAAACCACATGGAGATACCACCTCATGCCAGTCTGAGTGGCTAAAATGAACAAATCAAGAGACTATAGATGCTGGTGAGGATGTGGAGAAACAGGCACCCTCCTACACTGTTGGTGGCAATGTAAACTGGTGCAGCCGCTCTGGAAAACAGTGTGGAGGTTCCTCAAAAGATCATCAATAGAAATCCCCTATGATCCAGCAATAGCACTGCTGGGGATTTATCCAAGGGATACAGGAGTGCTGATGCATAGGAGCACATGTACTCCAATGTTCATAGCAGCTTTCAATAATAGCCAAATCATGAAAAGAGCCTAAATGTCCATCAACTGATGAATGGATCAAGAAGATGTGGTTTATCTATACAATGGAATACTACATGGCAATGAGAAAAAATGAAATCTGGCCATTCTAGCAATGTGGATGGACCTCAAGAGTGTCATTCTAAGCGAAATAAATCAGGTGGAGAGAAGGACAGACACCATATATTTTCACTCATAGGTCTAATAGGAGAAACCTAACAGAGGACCATGGGGAGGGGAAGAGGGGATAAGGAGTTAGGGAGAGGGAGGGAGACAAATCATGAGAGATGCTTGAATACTGAAAACAAACTGAGAGCTGAAGGGAGAAGGGGAAAGGGGAGGGGGGTGATCGACATGGAGGAGGGCACTTGTGGGGAAAAGCACTGGGTGTTATATGGAAACCAACTTGACAATAAACTATAAATAAAAAAAGAAATATCATGTATACAAACATTATTAGGATACTTACTTGTACCTTGGGGTGTCTTCATAGATAATGTTCAAGATATTCAAGTTAATGTTTGATAACGTTAAGTTAGAGTTATAGCATTATAAATAGTACCTAGTAGATGCAAAATCCTAAGTCTGGCAAAAGCAAAGGCCACCTTGGGGATGTGTCAGGTAACATACAAGCTTAGAGCTCCACAACCATGCCTACCACTGGTCATAGCAAACCCCAAATGCATGACCACTTAGTTCTACTGTCTTGTGACTAACACTTCTAAAAGGCTGAATCTAAAAGTAAAATCTATAAAATGCCAAAAATCATTTGTGCATAATTATGCGTTTTACATTGTGTATAATTATGTGTTGATTCACATTATTCATTTTAAAATCCTTGCCTTCTGGACAGGCTTTCATAACTGTGCACATTTATTTTATGCAAATCAACACTTAGAATGGCCGTAAGATATATGCGTACAGGTGAATTACTAAATGGCACAAATAAAGGAGAAATATTATGGAAACTCTTGGCAGTTTAGAACCCTGCATTTGCAATACTTCAAAATGATTTCTTGTGTCTTATCTCATTCACAGCCCAGCTACAAGCCCACGAAGTAAATTAATAAGTGCTGTGAGTCAGAGTATGCATTTAGGAATAACTTAGGCACTTTTACATAACAAATTTATTTGTATGGCTACATGAAATTTACGTAAACAGTTATACATCACAGATTGGCTATCCAAAGTGTCTCTGGATTCTGTCCACTTCTCACTTTCCCACAATGTGAGAAGTTTCGACCTCTTCATCCCTTGCCTACACTTCTTCTCCTCTCCAAACTATCCCACACACATACTGCCCTCAACATCCTCTATATAAATAAACACGGATCTGGTTACATCCCTCCTCTGCTTAAAAATCCACCACACCTTCCCAGCATTTCACCATGGAGCCTATTAAATAGCTAGAACAGACCACAGCACATAAAGCAATCCCTTTGAAAACACATGCTTGGTCTTTAAAATGTATGCATCTTTTTTCATTCTAATCTATAATTTATACTTGGATTTAATACAAATATCACAGTTTGGATTGTTTCTATTTCTAGGAAAATTTGCTATGGCAAGCTGATCTTGCAGCTTCACAAATCCCCTGGCACCCTGCCTCTTTATGCCCTCTGAGACACCCAAACTAGGGCAAAATCTCAACTATGCAAGAACATACATGACACATTACACTATATTTCCCTCCTGTCTCTGAACTCAACTCATAATTTTTAACAAAAAAATAATCTTATCCTTGACCCCACAAGGTGCGTTTCTAGAATGTAATTCTTACAAAAGAGTCTGTAAAAAAAAATATGAGTAGTTTGGTCAATACTATATCCCTTTTTTAGAAGTTCTTGATAAACATGACAGCATTCAATATTTTAAGAAATCTTGCAGTAAAATCTGTAGCCAAGATTAACCAGGATCCAGTGCTTCATAGAACTCATGTTGCTTAAGGTATGCTGCCCTCCACCAAACTCTCTGTCTTTCCTCACCCTGCTCCCATCACCTGGAAAGTCTCTCCTACTTTCTTCAATTGGCAAATTCCTACTCAATTTTAGAAATATAACTACCTCCGCTTTGAAACTATTCCCAGCCATGCTTGCTGGAAATAAATGTTTTTCTTCTATGTGTATTTGTAGCACTTTGTATACGCATGTATGTTAAATCCCACATGTCATAGTCTTGAATCTCCATGTCAGTCTCCCTAGCCATATTGTGAGGAGTTTTAAAAGTAGAAACCATCTCTTATTCATTTATGAATCCCCTGAATCAAGCAAAGTTCACAAAACAAGCTCAGTAAATATATGGGGAATAAATTGGTGAAAGAGAAATGATCTTTCATGAAAATAAAATATATAGTATCATATGCCAACTCCCTATCACTCCAGCCAGGAAATCTCTGCTGGCAAAAAGGGGAACAATAACAAGACTTGGGGGGAGGGATAATGGTCTCTAGAACATCCCAGTCAGAGTGCGTAAGTGACCCCTGTTAGCAAATTTATAGAGAATCTTGTACCAGTCAAGACTGTCAAATGAATCCCTTAGGAGAGCCTCTGTGTCTCTGTCCAGGGTGCTAAGATTCCAGCTGGAGAGCCCTGGCTCTGCTTCAAAACCAGGCAGAGTTAACTCCAACTGGAATACAAATGTTTGCATATTTCATCATTTCTGCTAGAGACTTCCTTTTTACCTAGGATCTCAGGACAGTCACACTCAATCAGTTACAGTTCAGCCAGTTTAAATTAATTAAGCTAACTCTTCTGAAAAGTAGTTACCAATTCTAAACGAAGCAAGAGATGCAAAACTTGCAGTTCTGCCTCTAACCAATGAGCAACTTTGTGACTACACCTTTCCAGGGATCAACTTCCCAACCTCTGAGCTGAGTAGCTATATAATTAAGATTGAGCAAACCTTTAGTGAATCACTAGTGTCTGTCAAGCATTTTTTCTTATTTAATCCTCTTGAAACCTAGTGAAGTGGGTATGATTATTCTTATTATACACATGAAGAAACAGGGCTTAAAGAGGTAAGGAAACCTGCTGCACCATGAGCTTGCAGCATTGCCTTTCTAGGAAGTTCAATGGGTTCATGGCTGGACAGCCAAGGAGAGATCAAGGCTTTTCCCCCCTCCCACCTTCCCATGACCTCACACTGCTAATGATTGTCTTAACATGTGCTTCTCTAATACTATAATGATGATGATACCCAGTAGTCATGATTTTTGTTATTTTTTAAAATTTCCTAACTTGACACAAGTTTGTGTTTTATTATTTCTTTGTCACATTGTGTAACTCAAGCTTATGCCTAAACTTCTCATAAGACCCCCAAATCCCTTGTATACCCTGATTCCTTAAGGGTCTCTTAGAGAGGCAAACACACTCAGAAAGAAGCTTGCAGCTGCTCAGTGAGTGGTCTCTTCTCCAAAAGAAATGGCCAGCCTTAGAATGACAGCTTCACCTGCTCACTGTTCCTACTCCTTGGCTAAGTAGCCACTGTAACTTGACATGCCATCCAGCCAGCACAAGGACCACTCAAGAGAGGCAGCTGTGGACCATACCCATGGTGAGATCATCTTGCTGGCTGGAGCCAATCCTGGAAAAATGGGATAGTGGGAGGTGGGTTTCACCTTCCCAGCCTATCATGTACCAACTGTGTAGTGTGTTAACTGCATTCTTTATCATGTGTGTAAGGCACAGGGTGGGGAATGTTGTTTGGTATGTTTTAATGAAAATGACCATAGTAATGTGCTACCTTTGTGGTCTTTCAAAGTGCCTTCACATCTTTAGCTCATCACAGTGACCCAATAAAATGCTATCATCCTCATCCTATTTCATTAACAGCATAGTACAGGCTCAGATCACTTACAAAACTTACCTAATAGCAACCACCCAAAAACTGTCAGAGCCAGAACCTGTCAAGGCTCCCAAGTTCGAATCCTGAACCTCTTGAAGTAACAGAGAAGTTGCTCTGTAAAGTACTTGCCTCTCCAAACACCCAGAGACTTGTGTCCCTCCCAAAGCCTCTGCACTTGCATTTTTCTGACCTGGCTTCATTCAATGTTAGAGCCTCTCTTCCCCTAACTCCAACTCTCCATCCTTTCCCCTCTCCTATAATCCAAGCTCTGTAAACAGCAAATTTTGCTCTTTTGTAACCTGTACAATGACACGTGTCTTTCTTTACAGACCTCCTTTCATGATAAGTTGACCATGTCATGACATATACATTGAATATTTTAAAGCATAGTTCTAACTGTAGGAGAAAGTACACATTTAACACAGGTGTAGTAAGGTAGAGGAAGACATTCATCATGGCAATTCTAACTAGGTTAACTGATGCAACACACATCAGTGTGGTAGTGTGGGTACTCTTTATTTGTAAGATTATGAAATATCACGTCTTCTTACACCACTTATCTGAACCTCTCTGGTGGCTCTTAGCACTTTCAGTGTGGAACTGAGGCCATGCACACACCTCTTTCCTCCCTGAATACCACCATCCCTGTGTCCCACTCCTACCCCTACCTGCCCCAGAACAGAATCTAATGCCTTATACAGACTCCACACGGAAACCCATTTATAACGAATGGGGTTTAACTTTTGTAAAATATTTGTATTGTATGAAGGATATGATAATGAAAACTGAACCTTCCCAGCATCTAGAAGAGCAACAGAAAAAGAACTTAAACATATCATACAGATTTGCCAAATAAAGTGAGCACTGATAAGTTCACAAAGAAAGAATCCCATGGGGCTGAGAGCAGCTGCCTGAATGAACAGACAAGTGTATCTCGGGTGTGGACTCAGAGCTGGACTCCCAGCACTACTTTCACAAGTAAGGTGGTGGGGTGGGGGGGAAGCCCATTATTGGTATTAGGGCTAGGGGCATGTAAATACTCACAGCTGGCCATCTGCCTGGACAGATTAACCAGCTGCAAAGCCCAAGGCCAAGCCCCTACCCAAAGAAACTATATACCTACCTCAGGCAGCAGCAAAGTCTAGAGATGGCAAAATTAACACGCACCGCATGCTAACACTTATAACATAAGGAGTACTAAAATGTGACTATTTGGACCCTATTCTTGCTGATTCTTGCTCAGGGAATACTTTCATCCTTGATTCTAAGCTGAGAGAAAGGTGAGACTAAAGTACCCATGCACAGGTGGCTGGGACAGTGGAACATGCTTCACGGGGTTCCTCCTCGGTGGGTGAGGAAACTGAGGCATAAAGCAGATGGGGAAACTGAGTTACGAAGCAGAGAGCAGACTCAGGTCGGGGGCAGAGCGCGGGCCCGCCTCGCCAAGAGCCAGCTAGCGTGTCCCAGCCAAGCTACCCCGCCTGGCAGCCTGATGCTTCCGCGACCCCTCGGAGCCCATGGCGGGGAAAGGGCAACCCTGAGGCCAGGGCCGGGACTTACCACGTCCATGATCTGCAGGAGGCTCAGGGAGAAGTAGACGGTGAGTGGCTGAGAGTCGTTGGCCACGGGCCTCTCCAAGGGGTTGTAGTTCTTGACCAGCTCCTTGTAGAGCTTCCTCTGGAACTCGCCTTGCAGGGACACTTAAGGAGAGGAGAGCCCGGCGGGCTGCTCAGGGAAGGCCAGCAGGGGTGCACCCCACGCCCCCTGCTCGTGGACCCCCGCCTCGCAAAGCAAGCAACCCAGACGAACGGAGCTCTCATTCCCCGGACAGCCCCCGGCAAGCAGCGCCGCCCACTGTCCCTCGGTGGCGCGAGCCCCCAAACCTGGCCCGGGCGCGGGGCGCACGGAGCCGCCAGGATGCGCCCGGGATCCCGCAGAGGAGGAGCAGAGGACTGGAAGATCCCGCGGCTTTACCGTGCAAGAGCGACGCGGCCAGAGCCAGCCACACCGACCCGCGCATGTTGGAACTCAGAGCTGTCACGGCCGGCGCGCCCCGCGTCTCGATAGTCGGCCAGGGCCTGCGCCTGCGGCCGCGGAGCCGCCTCGCCTGGCTCGGCTCGCGCGCCTCTAAAGAACCGAGAGCGCGCCCCCTCCCCGCCTGCCTCCGCCAGCTTCTCCACGTGACGAGCCCCGCCCCCGTCCCCACCTCCACCTCCCACCCCCACCCCAGCCAGTTAGCGGGGGCCTGGGCTGCTCGGCGGCCGCCGGGGGAACTGCAGCCAGCGGTATACGTGGGAAGTGCGCTCTGGCGCACTGGTTACAGCCTGGGCAACCCGCCCCGCCTCCGTCTCCACCGCTGTCCCGGTCCCTCCGCATCACGCCTCCGGCCAAGTCAGGGGCTGTCCGAGGCCAGGTTCTGTCTCTCCTTTTGTCCTTGGTCCCCACTCAGCTCCCTGCTGCTCTCAAGCAGAAACTACACGGGTTGTTGAGAGAGAGCTGAACCAGGAGCCAGTCCTCCAGGGTCCTTCCTCCCTTACCACAGTGGCTGGGTAACAGGGACTGGAAACCAGGCTCCCACAGGTTGAGAAGTCCTTCCAACCAGGCAAAACAGACCTGAGAGGAAGCCCCCCTCCAACTCTCATCTGGGTTCTGGAAGTGCTGAGAGAAGAGGGGAAATCTCTGACTGGGAGACATCCTATAGGGGAGGAGAAACGCTGCAGAAGTGTGTGATGGGAATCCCAGCGGACACCCTCTTTGTGTCTCGTTCTCTTTTCAAGGAAATTGAAGACTGAAAAGTTACTTCCTACACCCTTTCTGGAAGGACAATCAAACTTGATGGTGTGATTTAGGTTTTTGTCCTTTTCCTTCTCTTTCTCCTTGTTTTTACCCGGAAGAGATTTAATTGACAAGGGGAGGCTCAGAGAAAACATCAGTCAATGGTCAGGGGCTAAGTCGAGTCCTAGACGTTGAGGAGGTGGCATGGGCTTGGAAGAGGAAGCCGGTGAGGGTAGGGAGGCGGAAGGCTCAGTTCCACTAGCTCTCAGCAAGCAGGTGGCAGGAGGCTGAGTGCAGCAGGTTCCCCGCGCCCACGTAGGGGGCGCTGCCGGTCGCCTTAGTTCAGGCCCCAGAGTGTCAAGCAAGGGCTCAGGCATGTTGGACTGGCAGAGGCAATGCCTACCCATATTTCTCTACTCTATAAGACACGGAATTCTTGGATGACATTAAAACAAACAAAACACTAGAAAAACTGACCAAAACGTAACTGCCTTTGAATTTACTGGAGAGGCAGGACTGGACAACTGAACCAGTTATTTGATTTGGAAAAACAAAGAAATGTGACAGCCTTGCAAGGAAGTGTCTGATAGCAAATTCACACCTGTTAACTGATGCATGTATAAATAGGTAATCAGTGTAGGCTTTGAACTGCTATAAGGTCTTAGAATATTGATTTTCTCTGGGGAAGAGTTCATAGAAATGACAGCCAACCTGGGCTTGCCACAAAGGAGGGGTTCAGCCAAGGGAACACCAGGATAGCGTTTCCTAGTGAGCAGACAGGTGTGCTCTTAACTTTCATCAAGCTCCTGAGGTCCACAGTCTGTGGCAATCTGGATACACACAGAGCTGGCACTGGTGAAGAAATGAACTAAAGGGCATCAGGTGCTGGCAAAAAGGTAGTCAGAGAAGATAAAATAAAACATCAGAATAGAGGGGGCATAAGACACATCAACAGGGAGATTCTCACTGGCATGCTCTCCCCATTGGTCATCTAAATACAGAACTGGCTCTCAAACACATTTTCTGAAGTGTCTAAAAGTTTGCCTTCCATTCTAGAGGTACATGAGCCTAGAGGGGCCAAAGGAATTAATATGCCTTGAGTTTGGCCATTGAGATCACCTTCCTCAAAGCATAAATACTTCTTACATCCCTTGTACCCATAATATCAGAAACCTAGAACTAAACTATTTTATGTTGGGAAAACCAGTCAATGAGTTTTTATTTTGCCCTGTGTTCTGCTAGATGTCTGGAGGACCTTTGAGCACAACCCACTCACTCAATTTAGAGCTAACATGAGTGGATAAATTCCAGTCTGTGCTGTGCGAGTAAATAGGTCTGTGAGTTTCACTATGTTCATCCCCATCTATGAGACTCCGTTTTTTCATTTGTAAAATAAAGAAAGGAGTGGGACTTTCTGGGAGTTGAGTGACAGAACTGGAGGCCCCCCTCTCACTCTCATTCCCAACATGAATGGTAAGTAAAACATAAGAGAAAATTAATACATACTTGAGCTTAGAAAGGCGGGGACCAGAAACAAATCCAGAATAGTTACTTACAAGCTGGTGCTATTATCATAGTCCAGGAGAGAGGCATATCTAGATGTGGGCTCCAAGGATAAGAGTCTTAAATTTTAACAAACCTCAATGAAGCATCCTGACCTTGAGTCTATGAGAGATGGGGGACTGAAACAAAGATATCCAGGCAAATCTAGAGCCTGCAAAAATCCCCCCTTCCATGTAAAAATAGACCAGCAACCCCTAACCATGACCAAGGGTAATGAGAGGAAGCATGTTTTCTGCTTTGAGTCTGGATAGGAGGAAAGGTAACTATGATTTATAAACCCCAAAATGTAGGGGTGCCTAGGTGACTCAGTCAGTTGAACATCTGACTATTTTGGCTCAGGTCTTGATCTCACGGTTCGTAGATTCAAGCCCCACATCGGGCTCATCTGTGATATCAGTGCAGAGCCTGCTTGGGATTCTCTGCCTTCCTTTCTCTCTGCCTCTCCCCAGCTCTCTCTCACCCCCTTCTCTTTCTCTCAAAATAAGGAAATACAAACTTTGAGAAAAAATGCATAGTGCTTAGGTGTCTGTCCAAATGTATACAACCCACATGGTTTAGATTTCAAGAATTCCTCTGAAAAAAGCTTCTTTAAAGTTACATACATGGAGCTCAAAAAAACTGACTTTCATTAAAATAAACTGAAACTAAAAAATATAAAACCCACACCGAAATAAACTACATCTCCTATGATGCAGCAGTCAATAATAAGGAAAGTACACAGACCACAGGCAGAAAAGTTAGTGTCACACAATTTGAGATAAGAGGATGACCTGGAAAGAAAAAAAAAACCTATAAAATAAATATTTTTGAAGTGCCTAAGTTATTGAGTAATATTAGCCACAATAATACTATTGGCATAACACTACATAGTTTATTTCTCCCTCATACCATAATCAAAAAGTTCCAGTGACTTTCCTAGGTGGCTAAGCTCATCAAGTCTTTTAGAGACACAAGATCTTTTCAACAATTGGATTGACTGTGTTATGGGCGCAAGAGGAATGTGCTAATTGAAGTCTCTGCTGGAGCCTCAACCTTTACACAGCTTGCAAACTAGTAGAAGTGTACCTGGGCCAGGCCTGGAAGTTGCTTGTATCACCTCTGCCGACACTCCTCTGCCCAGAGCTAAGTCTCTTGATCACAACTTCAAGCAAGAGAAGCTGGAAAACAATCTTTTTATCTGGGCCTGAGCAGAGAGGACAAGGGTAAGCAGTATCATTAATATGGTATACAGGGAATAAAGAAAGAATCCACAAAGGAAAAGAAACAAACAGAAAATAAAACATGAGCATCTAGGGAAACACCCATAGCAGTTAAAATTAAAAACCTAGCAAATGTGTTAAAGAGGAGATTGACTAATGATGAAGAAAACATTGGTATTCTGGGAGCAAGAGCTGAAAAAGGTATCCAGAAAATCACCTAGGTAAGAAAGGTTAAGGTAGGGATGCCTGAGAGGCTCAGTTGGTTAAGTGTCCAACTTCGGCTCAGGTCATGACCTCATGGTTCATGGGTTTGAGTGCCACGTCGGGCTCTGTGCTGACAGCTAACTCAGAGCCTGGAGCCTGTCTTCAGATTCTGTGTCTCCCTCTCTCTCTGACCCTCCCCTGGACATATTGTCTCTCTCTCTCTCAAAAATAAATAAAACATTAAATTAAAAAGAAAGGTTAAGGTATACGATGGATAGAATAAGAATTAATCTCATAGGAGTTCTAGAAAATATTAATGAAAAGAATAGGTGAGAAATTATTTAAAGAGAAAATGACTAAGGGATGCCTGGGTGGCTCAGTGGGTTAAGTGTCCAACTTTGGCTGAGGTCATGATCTCAGAGCCCTGCATTGGTCTCTGTGCTGACAGCTCAGAGCACGGAGCCTGATTTGGATTCTGTGTTTCCCTCTCTCTCTGCCCCTCCCTGCTCATGCTCTCACTCTCTCTCTTTCTCAAAAAAGAATAATCATTACAAAATTTTTTAAGAGAAAATGACTAAGAATTTTCAGTTCTGAAAAAAATATAAATATCACACTGAGGAAGCACAATAAGCAATGATCTGTCACCAGGCTGGCCCTGTAAGTAGAACACGAGACTCTTGATCTTGGGGTCATGAGTATGGACACGTTGGGTGTAGAGATTATTTAAAAATAAAATCTAGAAAAAAAAAGCAATTATCATGTTAAATAAACAAAAGATTCATCACTAGATTGTGAAGCTGGTGAAACTATTAAACAGCAAAAAATACAACACAAATTTTAAGGGAGACAAAGAGCAATAACTTAAATGCAAATCTGAATAATCAATGACTGTTAAATAGTAACACTTTAAAAGGAAAAGGTATAATTGAAGACGACATTTCTGGCCCTAGCAAACAGCAAATTCAGGCAAAATCTACTGAACAAAAATATCCAACCAGCCAAAATGACAAAGTATATTGGAGATTGACAAATGTTAAGAAATTTAAAAAATTTGGTCTGGTGGACATTTATAAGAGCATACATGTTGGGACCTGCAGGAGAAGAAGAGATGTACCTTATACCAGAAGAGCTGCCAGAAGAAGAGATATGTGCCTTGACCTTGCAAGATCAACAGCCTGCAGAGCAAAGCTGTATTGTTACTTCCAGCTCTGCAGAACTGTGTTATCACTCCCAGCTCAGCAGAACTGCGTCATCACCCCCAGCTCAACAAAGCTACGTTATCGGTTTCCCAGTCTCAGGGCCTGTAGACTGGGGCTTCCTATCAGTTTCCCAGGCACTGTGCTATGCTGAAACTGCAAGTTTTAGTTTCTCCCTTATCCTTGCCCTTGTTTCTTAGCAACTGACTTACGTCAAGTAGCCTGTTTTCTGCCTTTAAAAGACATGTGTGTTCTCTCAATAAACGAGGCTTGATCAGAGACTTTTCTTGCCTCCATTTTCTGTGCTCCCTGCCCCCCAATTCTCTCTCCCTCCCTCAAGACCTGGGTTGACCGACCTGCGGGATGGGTTACATACACACTGAACAATTAGTGAAAACACATTCTTCTTAAATAAATAAATATATACATATGGTTCCCACTCTTCATTCTTAATATTATTTTGTTATATAATTTTATTTTTTCTTAATTACTCTAGTCTTTTAGTGTTTAAAATATTACACACTATTATTTTTTCATTAATTTCATGTCTTTTTAAATTCCTTCATGCCTAAATGCTTCTAGTATATTTCTATTATAATACTTAGTTAAATGATTATATCATTAATGTTTAATATTTATTCTTGTCTAATAGAAAAACAGACCAAACTACTAAGGCTATGAGAGGAAAGAAATTTGGGGCAGTACAGCTTAGAGAATTAGATATAGAAACCACATGGCAAATAGCAAACCAAATGCAAAAAAAAAGAAAAGCGCATTAAATTAATAGTCACCAAATAGGATTGTATTAGTCAGCTCAGGCTACCATAACAAAATAGCCCAGTCTTGATGGCTTAAACAACAGAAATTTATTTTCTCATAGTTAGAATTCTGAGATCAAGGAGCTGTTAGGGTGGATTTCTGCTTAGGCCTCTTCCTGGCTTGTGGATGCCTGCCTTTCCTCTGTACACACATACGGAGAAAGTGAAACAGTTCTAAATTTTTCTTCTCTTCTTCTAAGGACATAGTCCAATCAGATTAGAGCCCCTCCTTTATGACCCCATTTAACCCTAATTATTATCTTATAGGCCTTGTATCCAAGTACAGTAATAGTAGAGAGTTAGGATTTCAACATCTGAATCTGGGAGAACACAATGAAGTTCATAACAGAGGTTTATCCCAGGAAAGCAAGGTACAGGCAGACTTCAGCAATATTTCATATTTGGTTCCAGACTGCCAAAGTAAAGTAAATATCCCAATGAAGCCAATATTATAATAAAGCAAGACAAGTGAATCTTGTTTTCCCAGTGCACGTAAAAGTTATGTCTACTGTAGTATATTAAGTGTGCAGTAGCACTATGTTTAAAGAAAAAACCAGTGTACACACCTTAATTTATCTTTTTTTTCTTTGCAGGTTAAGCTTTATTTTATTTTTTTTTGTTCTCTATCAAGTTTATTTTTTTATACAATTTATTTTTTTAACATATGCAATTATTTTCCATCATTTACAATAGAGTAGTTTCAATGATACTCCAAACAGAAAAGCAAAGTAAAAAATCAAAACCCCCACTTCTATTTCATGTAATTAGACTTATACAGAAATTAGTAGGTTAGGTACCAACTAGTTAATCACCTAATTTCACAGCTATCTGAAGTGGCAATTGTAATATAGCGGCTTATCTATGATACTTTCAAGATACATGATATAATTTATTACTTGCCCATAAGCTAAAACACAGCCTGCTTAATACCTTTCCTTAAATTCCACC
>NC_043708.1:118766809-118816238 GCF_006229205.1 Suricata suricatta
TATTAAATACTGCATGGTTTGCCCAAGCTAAGATGAAACCACATCATAAATCAATAAGCATTTTGCATTTTCTTTCATTATCTACTCAAAGTCATGCCTACTGCACCTCTATATATATACATACATATATATGTTATTGCTAAAAATTGATAATTATCCTCTTACCTATCAGCAAATTGTAATCATTTTTCGGGTGAAGGATTTTGCCTCAATGTTTGTGGCTACTGACTGACCACAGTGGTAGTTATTGATGTTGGGGTGACTGTGGTAATTTCCTAAAATAACAATAAAGTTTTACCATACTGATTAACTCTCCTGTCATGAACAGTTTCTCCATAGCATGTGGTGATGTTTGATAGCATTTTACCCACAGTAGAACTTTCAAACTTGGGGTCAATCATCTTAAACCTTGCTGCTACTTTATCAATTAACTTTATGTGATACTCTAAATACTTTGTTATCATTTCAATAATCTTCACAGCAGCTTCACCAGAAGCAGATTCCATCTCAAGAAAGCACTTTTCTTGCTCATCTATAAGCAGCAACTCTTCACCCATTAAAGTTTTATCATGAGATTAAAGCAATTCAAATACAATAATGATAAAAAAAAAAGTTTAAAATGCTGTGAGAATTACCAAAATGTAACACAGAAACACAAAGTGAGAAATGCTTTTGGAAAAATGGTACCAATAAACTTGCACAATGCAAGGGTGACACAAACCTTCAATGTATAAGAAAAATAAAACATGTGCAAAGCACAATAAAATGAGATATTTCTGTGCTCATTACCAAGTTAACAGGCCAACAAAAATATCATCATGTCAACATATATTGAACAAAATTCAATGCCTGTTTAGCATTAAAAAATAACCAGCCTAGGATTAAAGGAAGCTACTTTAATCTGATTAAGTTCATCTTCTTTTTTTTAATGTTTATTCTTATGTTTGAGAGAGAGGGAGAGGGAGAGGGAGAGGGAGAGAGAGAGAGAGAGAGAGAGAGAGAAAGAGAGAGAGAGAGAGAGAGAGAGAGAGAGAGAGAGAACAAGTGGGAGAGGGGCAGAAAGAGAGGGAGATACAGAATCCAAAGCAGGCTCCAAGCTCTGAGCTGTCAACACAGAGCCCGACGCAGGGCTCAAACTCACAGACCAGGAGATAATGACGTGAGCCGAAGTTGGATGCTTAACTGACTGAGCCACCCAAGTGCCCCAAGTTAATCCTATAAAAGCCTACAGCAAAATCATGTTTTGTTATTGTGTTTTAATAAACTTTTAAATTTAGAAAAGTTTTAGTTTGTAAAAAGATTATGGAGATAGTACAGAGAATTCTTATACTCAATACTCAATATCCACTATTGTTAGCATCCAACCTTAGTATATGTTTTTCCAACTAATGAAAGAATACTGACACATTATTATTAACTAAAGACCATACTTTATTTTTTTATTTACTTATTTTGAGAGAGAGAGAGATAGAAAGAGAGAAAGAGAGAGAGAGAGAGAGAGAGAGAGAGAGAGAGAGAGAGAAGGGAGCATAGAGAGATGAATAGTGAGAGAATCCTACGCAGGCTCCACACTGTCACAATGGAGCCTGTGAACCATGAGATCATGGCCTGAGCTAAAACCAAGAGTCAGACACTTAACCAACTGAGCCACCCAGATGCCCCAAGACCTTACTTTAAAGATTAAGATTTTCTCCTTAGTATTTACTTACTGTCTTTATGTTCCAAGATCATATGTGAGACACCACATCACCTTTAGATATCATGTCACCTTGGGCTTCTTTTGTTCAGTATAGTTTTCCAGTCATGTCTGGTTTTCATTGAGCTTGATACTTTTGAGGAGTACTGTTCAGGTATTTTGCAGAATGTCCTTCAGTTAATATTTTGTTGATATTTTTATTTGTGATTAAACTGAGGTTATGGGTTTGGGGAGGAAGACTACAAAGATAAATCAAGGATACACACTATCAACAAGACCTACCAACATCGATGTTGACCTTGATCACATAATTTGACACATTGCCAGATTTCTCTACTGTAAAGTTACTCTTTTTTTAAACCTCCATCTCTATACTGTACTCTTTGGAAGAATTTCAGTATCCACAGCCCACGTGTAAGGAGTGAGGAGTTATGATCAACCTCCTTAAAGTGTTCTCATAAATTTTAAATACTCCTTAAAGTATTTACATAAATTATTTTAAACCTTCTGCATGAGAGATTTATCTCTCCTCCCTCACTTATTTATTTATTAAATCATTTATTTATATCAGTGTACTCAATGATATTTATTTTATACTTGAGTTATAATCCAGTATGACTTTATTTATATTCTTGCTCAGAGTGTTTCAGCTCTGATCATTAGTTCTTACAGCTGATTTCTGTGACCCTTTCATACATTCCCTTGTGGAATTTTTTGACTACTCCCATATTTTCTAACACTACGAGATGCTCTAGACTCCATTCTGGCCCCGGTCCTAGAATCAGCCATTTCCCCAAGGATCCCTTGATTCTTTTAATTGAAAATGGTATTAGAATTGAAGATCTGAGGACTGGGTATGCTTCTTGCCACTGAGTGAGGTTGCTTCTAGGTCTTGTGAAACTCTCAGAGGAAGGAGATATGTATTTATCTGACCCATGTATACCCCCCCCCCACACATATCTATATCTATTGCAAGCCACACATAAGTTCACACTAACATCTCCACCTCTAACCTAATACCACGTGGATCATTCTAGCCTCCTGCCCATTGTCTACGGGAAAACTCCAACTCCGATAGTGAGAAATGAGTCCAACCATTGCCATCTGCTTACTTACTGGTTGAATTCTAATAATTCAACAGAATTACCTTGTGTACAAAGGTTTCATGTGTGTGCATTATCAACTGGAGTACAGTGTTATGTAGTACTTTTTGCCTTTTGTCTTAAAGTCTTCACTCATTTCCAATGTTACCTAGGTTAGTATCTTTTCCCCCCCAACTTTTTCCCTGAGGTTATTTCAAGTATTCTTAATACAATTAGATATTTTTGTCATAGTCACCACTCCATCATGGGATCCCCTGAACTTCTAAATGATGTTTATTTTTTTAATTTACATCAATTGAGGCTCATTCATTTTGCATAAAGTCCTATGGATTTTGAAACAAAACAGAGCATGTCTTTAACATTAAAGTGTTATACAAAATAATTTCATTGTCCTATAAAACGTTCCACTGGAGCGCCTGGGTGGCGCAGTCGGTTAAGCGTCTGGCTTTGGCTCAGGTCAGATCTCACATTCGTGGGTTCGAGCCCCGCGTTAGGCTCTGTGCTGACAGCTGGCTCAGAGCCTGGAGCCTGCTTCCGGTCTGTGTCTCCTTCTCTCTCTGCCTCTCCCCCTCTCATGCTCTGTCTCTCTCTGTATCAAAAATAAATAAAACATTAAACAAAATTTAAAAAAAAAAACAAAAACGTTCCATGACTCATTTGTTAATATCTCACCTCTTCCCAAATCCCTGTCAACCACTGATACATTTATCATCCTTATAGTTTTGTCTTTTTCACAATGTCATATAAATGGAATCATACGATATGTAGCCTTTTAAGACTGATTTCTTTCATTTAACAATATACATTTAAGATTTGTCCATAATTTTGCAGGGCTTAGTAGCTTATTTATTTCTGAATACTGTTCCATTATGTGAGTGTAACATTGTTTATCCATTCACCTATTGAAGGATGTCTTGGTTGCTTCCAGTTTGGGGCAACTATGAATAAATTGGTAGTTACCAGTAAAGTCGAGATTTTTCAGGTATGTGTGTACATAAGGTTTCAAGTCATTAGATAAATGCCTGGAAATGTGATTATTATATGATCAGACTATATTCACTGTAATAGTTTTTAGGACTATAGTATTAAAGAACAAAAACTGAGGGGCTTAAACAACATTTATTGTTTCATAACTACAAAGTCTAAAAGTCTGATTACTAAGGTGTTGCATGGGTTGTTTTTTTTCTGAAAGCTATGAGAGGGAGTCTATTGCTTGTTTCTCTCATATCTGCTGGTGGTTTGCTGGCAATTTTTGGCATTCCTTGGCACATAGAAGCACTGCCTGATCTTTTCCTCCATATCTGCATGCTTCTCTTTATGTGCTGTACATATCTCCAGATCTCCTTTTTATAAAGATACTGGTCACCTTAAATTAGGGATCTACTCTATTCCTAAGTCTGCAATGATTCTATTTTCAAACATGTTCTGAGGTATTGGGATTTAGGATTTCAACTTATGGGTGGTGGGGTACAATTCAATCTATAACATTTCATTTTTCAAGAAATTGCCAAATTATCTTCCCAGTGGCCATACTACTTTGCATTCCCATCAGAAATTAGAAAGTTCCTGGTTGTATTATATTCTTGCCAGTAATTAGTATTACCATTTTTGGGGTAATTTTCCCATTCTAATAGGTGTGTAGTGTACTTCTCATTGTTTTAATTTGTCTTTCTTTATTGACAAATGATATTGAGTTTCTTTTCATATACTTATTTCCTATCTATATATCTTATTTGATGAAGTGGCTGTTTACATATTTTGCCCACTTTAAAATTATGTTGTTTTTTTATTGTTGTTTTAAGTAGTCTTTGTATATTTTAGAATGTGATTAGTAAATGTTCCATTTTTGAATTGTCTTTTCATTGTTTTAACGATGTTTTTACAAAAAAAAGTTTTAAATTTAAATTTTAACAAATTTGAATAATCTTTTTTTTTCATTCATTGGTTATGCTTTTTGTGTTGTATGTAAAAACTTCTCAACAAACTCAAGATCACATGGATTTTTTTCCTACAGTTTTATAATTTTCTCCTCTACCTTCTTGGGATTTTAATCTGAATTGTATTGAATCTATAAATCAAACTGGGAAGAACCAGTATCTTAAAAATAGTTATTCTTCTAATTCACAAACCTGAAATATTTCTCCATTTATGTATATCTTCTTTGATTTCTCTCAGTGATATCTTGTAGTTTTCTGTATATTTTGTACATAGTTTGTAAGCACACCATTTTTTGGTGCTATTGTAAATAGTAACACTCTGAATTTCAAATTCCAACTTCTGGTATATAGGAAGACAGTTTTCTTTGGTATTTTGACTTTATATTCTGCATGTTTGCTTTGCTCATTAAATTAGTTCCACAGGTTTTATTTTGGGGGGTAGATTCTTTGGTTTTTCACATAATCATATTGTCTGAGAATAAAAATAGTTTTATTTTCTCCTTTCCAATTGGTAAACAATTTATTTCTTTTACTTGTCTTCTAAGAGATAATGAATAGAAGTGGTAAGAGAGGATATCCTTGCCATTTTTCCAATCTTAGAGGGAAAGAGTTTAGCTCTTAGCATCAAATATTTTGTAGGTTGTTTCCATATATTCAGTTGAGTAGAGTTAAGCTATTCTCCTTCACTCCTACTTGTTGCTGTTTGGTTGTGTTTTTGTTTCTGAGAACTGTTCTGTGAATTTGCACCTAATTTCATTAAACACTTTTAATGCATCTACTTATAAGATATATTTTAAAAATTCAATTTTTATGTAACATTCAAACATTGAAGGTATTGCATTTAAAATCAAGAGAGCACTGGGTGTTGTATGGAAAACAATTTGACAATAAAATATTATGGAGGAAAAAAATAATAAATAAATAAATAAATTGGATTTCAAAAAAAATCAAGAAAGTATAAAATTGCTCACTATTATAATTTCTAATCAATATCACTTGAAGTTAATTTATACATTTCAACAACCATATATAAAATATTTTTTAAGTAGCTTACTCATAATGCCAACAGCCTACTACCTAGAAACCAACCAAACAAAAGATTGCCTGACTTTTATTTTGAGAATGTTTTAAGACATTGTTTAGTTTCAACTTAGTTTAATAAATGGAAAGATGATGGTTTTATAGCTAGGAAGATTCAGTATATTAAAGATGTCAATGGTCTCCAAATTAGACTATAAACTTAATGTCATCAGTCAAAATCCTGAAATACTATTTTGTGAAGATTTATTATCCAGTCCTAAAACTCATAATCCAAGAGTAAAGGAACAAAAAACTTCCCATTTCTGTAATGGCAGATTTGCTAATTCAGAAAAAACTCATGGAGAACAATTAGAAGTATTGGTCCAGATGTACTTTAGAACTCTGTTTGGCATTATGCTTAAAGAAAGAAGCCAGGAACTAGAGTATGTATACCATCTGATTCCATTTTTATGAAGTTCTAGAAAAGACAAACCTAAACTATGGTGAGAAGACAGATTAGTATTGCTTGGGTCCAGAGGCAAGAGGCTGGTGAGTGCAGAGGAACATGTGGAAAGTTTTTGTTATGATGATAATGTTTCATATCTTGATTATGATGGTTGTTATACAAGTAAGTATATATATTTATTTATTTTATTTTTTATAATGTTTTTTACTTATTTTTTAGAGACAGAGAGAGCATGAGCAAGGGAGGGTCAGAGAGAAAAGGAGATACAGAATCCAAAGCAGGCTCCAGGCTCTGAGCTAGCTGTCGGCACAGAGGCCAACGCGGGGCTTGAACCCATGAACTGTGAGATCATAACCTGAGCCAAAACAGGAAGCCTGACTGACTGAGCCACCCAGGCACCCCACTATATATATTTATTATAACTAATCAAACTATATAGCATCTTGTTATATGTAAATTATTCCCCTCAATAAATTTGGTTTTTAAAAATCTACTTGAAGATATCAGAGGGCTAACAAGTCAGTAAAAAACAAGACAATGTCTACTAAAGACAAGGGTCTTAAGAAAGGCAGAGACACAGGAAGTTAACACTACATTTGGAGAAACTGCCTCCAAAATGGCAATGCCATTTTCAGATGATGAAGCCAGAGAAGATGAACTGACAGCCTCATGAAGGTTAGAAAGGCAAGAACTGATAGAAGACACAAAAGAAGAGAGCTAGTAAACCTCTTTTGCCTGCTATTAGTACCTGTATTGGCTACATCATATGTATAGGTGTGAATCAGAAGTAGACAAGACCTTTCAGTGGATGTAGCCCAGCTTTGAACTATATCAGTCTTGGGAATTACTCTGAAGTGAGCCCGGTACTTGGTTGGAGTGAATGTGCGTCTTCTATGGTGGTTATTTTTAGTAAGAAGTTTGCAAATGCCATGTCCATAACACAATAAATAGTAACCAAGCAAACATTCTAAAACTTCTCAGTCATTGAAAACATGGAAAGTCTAAGAAACTGCCATGTACCAGAAGAAGCTAAGGAAACATAGTAACTAAATGCAACCTGGTATTCTGGATGGAATCTTAAAACAGAAAACAAATATTATGATAAAACTATTGATACAGAAATTAAGTGTGAAGTTTAGCTAGTGGTTATCTATCACTGTTGGTTCATTTTTGTCACAAATGTACCATAGTAATATGACATATCAATAGAAAAACAAAGAGAGATAGATAGAAGGGAAATTTCTATATTAAATTAGCAACTTTTCTGTAAATCCAAAACCATTTTTCCTATGAAAAAAGGGAAACCAGTAAGATGAAGGGACAAGACCAGTTAGAAAGAAATAGGAGCAATGACTACTCGATAGAAATAGACCAATGGGCTCAAGAAATTGAAATGAACAGTAATAACCTTTAAAATGCTCAACATCATTCATCATCAGGGAAACACAAATCAAAACCACACTGAGATACCACCTCATGCCAGTCAGAGTGGCTGAACTTGAGAGACTATTGAATGCTGAAAATGAACTGAGGGTTGAAGCGAAAGGAGGAGGAGGGGAAAAGAGGTGGTGGTGATGGAGGAGGACACTTGTGGGGAAGAGCACTGGGTGTTGTATGGAAACCAATTTGACAATAAACTATTTTTAAAAAATAATTAAAATTAAAAATAAAAAGATAACTACTAAAAAAATAAATAAATGAGTATACTTAATATGTTCAAAGGAGATCAAAAATAACAGTGGGATGTTGGCAGAAAGTGAGCATTATTTTTAAAACAGACAAAAATTTATAACTAAAAAAAATAAACACTTGAATTCAAAACTTAAAATATCTCTAACATGTAAAGAGCTTGGTAGTCACACTTCGTCCTTATAGCAAGAAAATGCAAGCAAACTGCCACACCAAAATCTGGAGTCGTGTACAGCCAGAGAGATACAACCCCTGAAACTTGTTTGCATGGAACAGAAGCTCCTGGACACCCTAAAATAATAAGATCACTTATTTAATTAACAGCTTAATGAGTTTCTGGAGGCTGAATGAGGACTAGTTTGAGAGAAAGAAACTCCTAGGGGTTGTAGTCATAGAAAGATTCCCCATACACTTACACTCTCTTTCCCTCTAGCAATCACATCAGGTTCTCAACGTAAGGATATGAGAAAAATTCCTTTGTGGGCATGGCAAAAGGAATGGAAGAGCAGCCATAGATAATCCCTTCCAGACCCTTCTTGACAAAGACTTATTTTCCAGGGGGAAAGGTCTTCACCAAAGTATAATGCTGAAACCTCATTCCAGCTACAGCAAGGAGAGTCCAATTCACTCTAGTCTGCTCCAAGATTTCTTTCTCATCTATTAAAAAAAAAAAAAAACACTGAACACGTGACACAACTTTGTGAAAATAGGTTGGAAATGCTGCAGCCATGGAAGGAAGTAGGGGACAGTGAAGGAAAATCTACACCCCTAAAGGAGTAATAGAAACACTTGTGAGGGCCACACTTCAAAGACAGAAAAAATACTTGAAGGGTATATCTGGGATCGTTGCAAAATTAATGACAGGTGAAGAACCACAGATCTAAAAATACCTCTGAGAGCCCAAGCAAGACAAATACAATAAGGAAGTAACATCAACAACTAAGCAAATCATATTCAAACTGTAGAAAACTAAAGACAAAGAAAATCTTGAGGATTTTAAAGAAAATATTCAATGGATGGATTTAACAGCAGATTAGAATGGCTAAAGAATGAATTAGTAATCTGATAAACAGGACAAAAAATAGGCTGATACATAGAAGACATAAGAATGGAAAATACCAAAGAGAAAAAGAGAAACAAAGGATCAAGATCTAACTTTTGTCATAGACACGGGACAAAAATAATATTAAAGGAGTAAATTCTGAGAACTTTTCAATATTGATAAAACACATCAAACCACAGACTCACTTGATCATGAATTTGATTAATACTGAATTTTATTTGTTAATAAATTTTAAAAGAATTTTCTGTCTATATCTACAAGAGATATTCCTCTGTAATTTTCAATTCTTGCAATGCCATGTCCAATTTTGAGAGAACTTGTATAACCTCAAAATAAATTGGGAAATGTTTCTCCTCTATTTTCTGCAAGAGTTTGTGCAAGATTTTCTTTCTTTCTTGAAATGTTTAATAAGACTTACTAGTAAAGCTATCTGCTTGGAGTTTTCTTTGTGGATAATTTTATTTTTTAATATAAACTCAAGTTGTCTAGATATGAAATTTAGAATTTCTTCCTGTGAAAATTTTACTAAGTTGCATTTTTCAAGAAATGTCTATTTTACTTGTTATTGCATATATTGGCATAGGTTATTCCTGTATTACCATATATGTCTTTAAGCCAGGTAGTGATACTTCCTCTTCATTCCTGTTTTCAGTAATTTGTGTTTTCTCTTTTTTTTGTTCTTGATTAATTTTGACAGGCTTTATCAATATTACTAATCTCTCTAGAGAAACAACTTTTTGCTTTGTTAATTTCCTCAACTTTAATTTCTTAAAAAGTTTCATTGATTTCTTCTCTTAGGTTGGTTGTTTACTTCTACAAATTTTGGGTTTAACTTACTGATCTTTACACATTTCTTAAGGTGTAAACTGAGGTATTGATTTTAGCCTTCCTCTCAAATGCAAACATTTGAAGATATAAATTCCCATTTGAGTACTGCTCCTCCTAATGTTGATGTTTTCTATACCCACTACCCGCAGTTCAATGCATTTTCCAATTTTTTGAGTGATTTCTTCTTTGAGCAATAGTTTATTCCAGAGTATGCTGTTTTATTTCCAGATATTAATGTCTCTTGTAGATACATAATTTTTATTTAACTCATTTGTGTTGAGAATAAATATTTTATTATTTCAACCCCTTAAACTATATTAAGATTTACGTTTGGCCCAGTGTATGATAAATATTCCTCCATGGTGAACAACCTATGTGTACTTGAAAAGAATATGTTTTATGAAGTTGTTGAGTATAGGGTCTTATAAATGCCAGTTAGACAATAGACAAGTGAATTGGTACAGATGTTCATATATTCTGTATCCTTACTTACTTTTTAAATTTTAAGAGACTATTTTTGATGATTATTCTAATCTCCCTTTAGTGTTACCAGTTTTGCTTCATGTATTTTTAAAAATTTTTTAATGTTTCTTTATTTTTGAGAGAGAGAGCATGAGCTGGAGAGGAGCAGAGAGAGGAAGACACAGAAATCAAAGTAGGCTCCAGGCTCTGAGCTGTCAGCACAGAGCCTGATGTGGGGCTTGAACTCACAAAATGCAAGATCATGACCTGGGCCAAAGTCGGGACACTTATCCAACTGAGCCACCCAGGCACCCCATGCTTCATGTATTTTGAATTTTTTATTATGCATATAGGCATTAATGACTACTAGGTTAATAAATTGAATTTTTTTATCATTATGAAATATTGCTCATTAATTCTGATAATTTTCTTTGGTGTATTTTGACATAAATATGGTTATGCCAGCTTTCTGTGCTTATTGTTAGCATTTCAAATTATCTCTTACCTCAGTGTGTGTCTCCATATATAAAATATGTCTTGAAGATAACATACAATTGTGTGCTGCTTTTTTACAGTATATATACCTCAGATATTATTTAAAGTGATGGTCCGTCTACATTCAATACAATTATTGCTTTGCTCAGGTTAAGTCTATCATTTTTATATATATTTTCTAGTTCACCAGTCTATTGCTTGTACCTCTCTTCTCACTTTCTTGCCTTATTTTTGCTAACCAAAATGTTATATACTATTGCATTTTAATTTCTTTGTTGCATTTCTTAATTATACCATTTTGCATTTACTAAGTGTTTGCTCTAGGAATTACAATATGCATCATTAACTTATGACTGTCTATTATGGTTACTATTGAACTACTTTCTATAAAGTGTAAAATCTAATATTAGTAAAATTCTATTTGCCACTCTTGTCTTTTGTACAATCATTATCATATATTTTACAACTACATGGGTAATAAAACTCTCATTACAATGTTATTACTTTTTTATTTAAATAGTGAGTTGAGGCACACCTGGCTGGCTCAGTCAGCAGAACATGTGACTCTTGATCTTAGAGTTGTACATTCGAGCTATATATTGGATGAAGAAATTACCTAAATATAAAATCTTTAAGAAATAGAGAGTTGAGTTTTAAAAAGAAAATGAAATAATCCTTCATAATTATTAGTAATAGCTATTCACAGAACTTTTCTTATTTTCCAAGTTTCCATGTCATTTCTCTGTAGAACTTCCTTTTGGTATTTCTTGTAGTGTATGCACTGCTATTATTTACCCTGATTTCATCATCATTTTTAAGAACACATATAGTGGCTACAGATTTCTGGGTTAACAGGATACCAATTTCCCAATATGATCATTCTTTATGAATATATTTTTATTTATGTTTTAGAAGAAACTAAAAGGAGTTGACTGAATGTCCTTGTCTGTTATTTCCAACATCTGGGTCACCTGGGATTTTTTTCTATTGACTGTCTTCTTTCTTCTTAATTATGGACCACATTTTTATTTGCTTCTTCCTGTGTCTAGTCATTTTTTAATTATGTCAGAGATTATAGATGATTATAGGGAGTGCTCTAAAGAGTATTGTGTTTTGTTTTGACTAGCAGTTATTAATCGGGTATCCTTTTGTTCCTGGTTTTATTGGTTTTATTCTTTGTTTAGGTGCATTATTCCACTTAGTCCAGAGCCTAGCCCTTACTTTAAGGTGGGATCCTTAATCTTAGGCCTTGTCTGTTTAGGGAATCACAACTTGAATGGCTAAGGTATTCAGCAATCTGTCTCTACTCATGGCCAGTACAAAACACCAACATCACTCAGCATATATCTCTCATGTCTCTTCAGGTTTCACCCCCATAACAGGCAATCTCTTCTAGGTTTTATGGAGTTCCTTCTGTGCATGGTATGTGCAGCCATGTTCTTGGCCAAGGACTGACGGTTAGCTCATTCTCTAACTTCTGAACTGCCACTCTCTGCATTATGCCCTTCTTGTAGGTATGCTAACAAACAAATGCCAGTCACCTCCTGGAGCTTAGAAATCCCATCTTTGCCTCCTCAGCTCAGAAACACCACTGTGATATACCTGGATTCCACCTCTCCATGTCAGGGTTGCAAATGTTCTCCCAGGCAGAAAGCAAGGCTTCTTTTCTTCTTTCCATTCTGAAATCACAGTTCTATACTGCCTATTATCCAATCTCTAAAAACAGTTGTCTGATAATTTTTTAGTTGTTTATGGTGACAGTTACTCCTTCATGGCTCGAAGCAAATAGCTCCTCTCCTCATAATATTTAAAAGTATATATCTAGGGGTGCCTGGGTGGCTCAGTCAGTTAAGCCTCCAACTTAGGATCAGGTTTGAATCTCAGGGTCCTTGGGTTTGAGCCTCACATTGGGCTCTGTGTGACAGCTCAGAGCCTGGAGCCTGCTTCAAATTCTGTGTCTCCCTTTCTCTCTGCCCCTCCCCCACTCACTCTCTGTCTCTGTTTCTCAAAATAAAATAAA
The DNA here is from genome assembly GCF_006229205.1 of Suricata suricatta. NCBI lineage: Eukaryota > Metazoa > Chordata > Mammalia > Carnivora > Herpestidae > Suricata > Suricata suricatta. The sequence continues at coordinate 118,779,589 of NC_043708.1, forward strand.
TAAATAAATGTAAATATCTAGTATTCCACAATTTAAGTCAGCATTATATTTGCCTTCTTCCAATACAATACAAGGAACTAAGAACTCTTAAAACTTTTGTAATGTTTATTTCTTGGAGGGAGGGAGGGAGAGAGAGAGAGAGAGAGAGGGAGAGAGAGAGAGAGAGCGCAGAAGTACAGGAGAGGCAGAGAGATAGGAAGATAAGAAGATACAGACTCTGGAGCAGGCTCCAGGCTCTGAGCTATCAGCACTGAACCTGACTCAGGGCTCAGACCCATGAACTATGAGATCATGACCTGAGCTGAAGTTGGATGCTTAACCAACTGAGCCACCCAGGCACCCTGGAACTTAGAGCACTTTAAATGTGATTGCAACCATTTGAGTATTGTATGCTATTACCACTAGAAGTTTCATTTCTTTCTTGCTTTTTACCCATGAATATATGCATCATTATTGTTTGGTTATTGTTTTTATTGTTATTATTTTAACCAGTGAACATTTGCCTATATTTCTCCCATGTATACCTTGTATTTTAACTATGTCATTTCTTTTTACATCTGAGTTATGATTATTTTACTTTTTCAGAAACACTTTCCTGTGATGTTACCACACTTAAAATCTAGTGATTTTAAAATCATTTGAGATTTGGGGTGCTTGGGTGGCTCAGTCGGTGAAGCATCCAACTTCGGCCTAGGTCATATTCTCATAGTTCCGGAGTTTAAGGCCCCTGTGGGCTCTGTGCTGACAGCTCACAGCCTAGAGCCTGTTTCATTTTGGATTCTCTGTCTCCCTCTATCTCTGCCCCTCCCCCACTCACCCTCTGCCTCTCTCTCAAAAATAAATGAAAATTTTTTAATTAAAAAATTAAAAAATTAAATGATTCAAGTTTTATATTCTAAATGTGCTTTATTTTGGATCCACTTTAAGATAAACTTTTTGTTGAAGAGACAAATAATAAAGAATGGCACAAATCTTAGAAGTACAGCTCAAAGAATTGACAAAATTATAACACCTTGTGATAAGTGCCTAGATAAAGACACAAATATTAGCTGCAAAAGTGGAAAAGTCCTTTTTAGTTATTAGCCTTCCCCCTAAAGTTACAATTAACCTGGCTTCTAATACTAGAACATGGGTTTGAATGTTTTTTTATTTATATAAATTGAATCTTACAGTTTGCATTCTTTTGAGTCTGGTTTCTCTTACTCAACATTATGTTTAAGATCCATCCACGTTGTTGGATGTGGTTTTAGTTTCTTCATCCTTTCTTTAAAATTTTTAACATTTATTTACTATTGAGAAACAGAGACAGAGCATGAACAGGGGCGGGGCAGAGGGAAGGGGAAACACAGAATCCAAAGCAGGGTCCAGGCTCTGAGCAGTCAGCATAGAGCCTGACATGGGGCTCAAACCCACAATCTGCGAGATCATGACCTGAGCTGAAGTCCCATGCTTAACTGGCTGAACCACCCAGGTTCTCCTCTTCATCCTTTTTAAAATATTTTTTTGTGTGTGTGTGGGGTGCCTGGGTGGCTCAGTCAGTTGAGCATCTGACTTCCAGTTAGGTCATGATCTCACGGTTTGTGGGTTCGAGCCCTGCATCAGGCTTTGTGTGGACAGCTCACAGCCTGGAGCCTACTTTGGATTCCGAGTCTCCCTCTCTCTCTGCCCCTCCCCTACTCATGCTCTGTTTCGCTCTGTCTTAATAATAAACAGTAAAAAAAATTGTTATTAAATAATCTTTTTAAAAACTGTTTATTTTTTAGAGAAAGAGAGAAAGCATGAGCAGGGAGGGGCAGAGAGAGAGAAGGAGAGAGAATCACCAGCAAATTCCAGATCATCAACACAGAGCCTGATGTGGGGCTTGAACTCACAAACCATGAGATCATGACCTGAGCAGAAATCAAGAGTCAGACATTTAACCAACTGAACCAACCAGGCTCCCCTAGTTTCTTCATCCTAATAATTATATAGTATCTGATTATAGTAATATACCCCAATATCTACTATTGATGGAAACCAGGTGTTTCTAGTGTAAAGCTGTTACAAATAATGTTGCAGTGAATATTCTTGAACATGTCTTTTAGGGAACATGTATACATATTTCCATTGGATACTATGATATTGTGGATAATTATGTGTTAACGTGACCAGGGCCATGGGTACTAAGAATTCTGATACACTTTGAGGTTGTTTCTATGAGTGTGAGAGTGACATTTAAGTTGGTAAACCGAGTGAAGCAGATTGCCTGCCATAATGTGAATGACCGTCATTTAATCAGGTGAAAGCTTTAAGAGAACCAAAGGGTTGACCCTCTCTCAAGTAAGAAAGAATTCCTCCTGCCTGTGTGCCTTCAAACTAAGACACTGGCTCTTCTCTACCTTTCAGCTGGAACTACATCATTGGCTTTCCCTAATCTCTATCTGGCTGGCTCATCCTGCAGATCTTGGGACTTGTTGAACTTCACAATTATGTGAGCCAATTCCTTACAATTCATTTCTCTCTCTCTCTTTCTCTCTGTACATATACATATGTACATATACATATACACATTTATATATGCATATATATTATATATGCATATAGATATATATGTATGTATGTGCATATATATTATATATGCATATAGATATATATGTATGTATGTGCATATATGTAAATACACACACACACACATATATATATATACACACACTCACACATTTCTTTGGGGAGCCCTGCTGTTCTTAGAACTTGCAAATGTTCAGGTTTAGAAGATACAGTCAATTTCCCAAAGTACTTGCTCTAATTACTCTCCTACCACAGTGTATGAGTGATCTAGTTGCTTTGCATACTTACCACTTGTCTTTGATTTAATTTCAGACATTCTGGTTTATGGAAAATTTGATCTCATTGTGGCTTTTAATTTGCATTTTCTTGTTGAGCAGCTTTTCATATGTTTATTGATATTTTTAATATCGTCTTTTGTGAAGTGACTTTACAAGATTTTTGCCCATTTTTCTATTATTTGTCTTTTTCTTGTTATTTGTAGGGATTCATTATTGCTTTAGGATATGAGTCCTTTGTCAAACATATATATTACAACCTTTTTTTTTACTTTTTTAAATGGTATCTTTTAAGTAACAGATGTTATTACTCTTAGCATAGTCTAATTTCTCAACATTTCCAATCACAATCTGAATTTTTTATATCTTGCTTTAGATTTCTTTGCCTATCCCAAAGTCATAAAGATATCGCCCTATGTTTTCTTCCTAAGAGTTTTATGTTTTTACCTTTCACATTGAGACTTTTCATCCATCTGGAATTAAACTTATGTGTGCTACGAAGTATGGCAAGAACAGAGATTTATTACTGTGTATGGATACTCAGGTGACCCAATACCATTTAATTAAAAGGTAATATTTTCCTCCCTCTATTGCTGTATCACCTTCGTGCATCTGATGTCAATACCAATGTAGGTCTGACATGTTTTTTACCCCTTAGCAACATCAGACTGTTTGAACTACGATAACATTTTAATAAGTCTTTATATGCCTGGTAGTGTGAATATTCTTTTTTCAATTTCTTCAATCGTGCCCTGGGTATTCTTGAACCTTTCTATCTTAAAATAATTATTATTCATTTTATAATTTGGGGGGATTCTGTAGAATTTTTAGATCAATTGGGGAAGAATTGACATCTTTCACCATATTGAGTTTTCTAATCTATGAATATAGTGAACATCATATTTCTTCTGTTTATTTAGATCTCTAATTTCTCTCAATCATATTTTGCAATTTTCAGTGTAGATATTTTGAGAAACTTTCATAAGAATTATTCATAGATATTTGATATTTTTATGCTGTTAAAATGATATGTAAATTTTTCATTTTATAACTTTTGCATAAATAGACATATTTGATATTTGCATATTGGTCTTATACTCTGAAATTCTAAACTCAATTATTAATTCTTAAAATTTTTCCATAGATTGTTTTAAAGTTTATAGTCATAACAACTGCACAACTCAAAAGCTAAAAAATTTTTTTTTCTAATTCTTATTCTTTTGTTTCTTTTTCTTGACTGACTTGACTAGTTAGGAGCATCAAGTTCAATATTTGATAAAAGTGATATAATACTGTTTTGTTTCACTACTGATCTCAGGCAGAAGACGTTCAATAATTCACCTGGGTCTTCCATAACAAAACACCAAAACTTAAGTGGTTTAAAGCACAGGAATTTATTGTCTTATAGTTCTTGAAGCTACGAGTCTGAAATGCAGTGGCTGTCATTTGATTATCCCTTAGCTCTTATATTCTGGCAACTCAGGTAGCCCTGTTTGGCTATGTGACTAACATATTGTTTAATATAGATGCAGCCCATAAATCACAGATTTATGTATAATAAATACTGTAGGCAATCCAGGGATGGCATGCTAAAAGTGACCCTGGAGGAGTAATCACTATGAGCAACCCCTGCTGAATCCTTATTTGCCTTACATTCTATCTTAGCAGCCATTCTTTGCTAGGAGTTTTGAGTCAGGATTAAAACTGCCTCAGAGGTAGCAGATGCACTGCTGTCCTGCTCCTACCCACCATCTAGTCCTGAAAAATAACCCACTCAACCATAGTTACTATTATTCATTAAAATACTGTTGAATTTGTTTTGTGAATATTTTCTTTAGAAGTGTGTATCTGTGCTTCTCAATGGAACATACCTGAGATTTTCTTTTTTTAGTAATAAGCTTGTAAGGTTTTGGTACCTCAATTATGCCAGCCTCATAAAATGAGTTGGGAATTCCTAATCTCCTATATTGTAAAAGAGTTTATGTAAACCTTGTGATATTTCCTCCCCACATCATCAGAACAATTAGCTGGTGAAGTCATCTAATTTAGTTGTACCTTTCTCATTTTGTTATTTGTTATGGAATCATTACATACACACAGAAAGTTTCATTTTGTCATTTGTTATGGAATCATAACATACACACAGAAAAAGTCACAAGTTAGTGAAACTTGCATTGAGATGAAAAATAAGGAATATTGCCAGCACTTCATTTTTCTTCTACATTATAACTTTTATCCTTCAGAGGGTGGTATTATAGATAGTTTTACCTACTAATAGTTGCACAATGCATTCTCTTTTGTCCAACCATTTTCAATCAAATTTATATTTGTAATATTTATCCATATTTTTAACTTGTAGTTCATTGATTCTCTTCACTGTATAGCATTTTATCATATAAATAGACTACAAAGCTTTCTGTTTTTTATAGGCATCTGGGTATTTTCCAGTTTGGAGCAATTAAAAATAGTGCTGCTGTGATCGTCTCTTATAACTGCTCTTTTAATGCATGGGTGTATCTCTGTTGAATATGGTTACTCCACATTCTCTTGAACACTTGATTCTTTCCCCGTTTATTAGAAGCATTTTGGATGGAATTAATTGTACTAGTTAACAGTTTCCTTGTTAATTTATGAAGCTTTTCATATATTTATTCATTATTTAAATATCCACTTTATGAAGTCCTTATTCAGAGCTATTTGCCTATTTTTTTGTTGGCTATACTTTCTTTTTCCTATTCATTTGCAGGAATTCTATAGGCTTGATATGAATCCTTTGTCAGAAAAATGTGCTACAATCATTTTGTTCCACCTCGTGGCTTTCTTTTCACTTTTCGAAGACATATTTTGTCACATAAGATTTGTTAACCTTAGTATTGTTCAACTTACATAGATATTTGTGGTCAGTGTTTTTTGTGTCCTGTTCAAGAAATATTTCCTGCTCTAAAGTCAGAAAGATATTTTCCTATGTTTTCTTCTAAAAGGTTTATTACTTTATTTTTTACATTTAGAGTTGCAGTTCATCTGTAATTAATGTTTGTCCATGCTCTGAGTTAAGGTAGGCTTCAAGAGATTTTTGTTTGTTTGCTTGCTTGTTTCTGTTGTCTTAGCATCATTTATGGAAAAGACCATCTTTCTCTTTGAATTCCAATTTGTTTTACATCATATGACTGTACATATGATGGTCTGTTTGTGTGTCCTGTACTCTTTTTTGAGGATCTGTCTGCCCTTGTACCTTCACCTTGGCTATCATTGCCTTTATATATAAATTTTAAAATCAGCCTTCTATTTCCCCCCAAATCTACTTGTCTATTATTTTGTTCTATTCCTTGTATTTTCAATTAAGAAAGAAGTTGCATATAGTAAACTATACATGTCTTAAACTGAAACTATATGAGAGGACTTATCTGCAGTGTTCAGAAATACAATAATTATAATCCAGGAATCCTATATACAGAGAAAACATAACTCACTTTCAGGATAAAAGGAAACCATTTGTTGTCATGAATTTATTTTTGAAAAATATTTTCATTAGATATAGAATTCTAGGTTAACAAGTCTTTCCTTTCAATACTATAAAAACATTGTGTCACTTTCTGGGCTCTGATGAGAAACCTGCTCATTAGAATCGATGTTTCTTTACAGGGATATGTCATGTTTCTATAGCTGGTTTCAAGATTATCTTCTTTGTCTTTGGTTTCCAGAAGTATGATTGCAATGTGTCTGGGTGTGAATTTCCCCGAGTTTTTCTTGTTTGGGATTTGTTGAACTTCTTGAATCATAGGTTTATAGTTTTGTTTTGTTTTGCTGTGCTTTGTTTTTGCCAAACTGAAATAGTTTTCAGCCATGATTTCTTCAAATATCTTTAGGCACCACATCTTTTCTCCTCCTCCCATTTTTAGACTCTGAGGATATAAATTAGGGCCTATTGTTGTTGCCCTAGTGATCACTTTGTCTCTGTTCGTTGTTTTTTACTGTGTGTTATTCAAATTAGATACTTTCTATTGATCATGCACCTTGATTCTTTCCTTTATCATCTCCATTCTTTTTTTGTCTTTTTAGAGAGAGAGAGAGAGAGCGAGCGAGAGAGAGAGAGAGATCACATGCACGCTAGCTGGGAAAGGGTGGAGGAAGAGAGAAAGAGAGAGAGAGAATCTTAAGCAGGTTCAGGGCCTAGCATGGAGCCCAATACCAGGCTCTATCTCAGGACTGTGAGATCATGACCATGAGATCATAACTTGAGCCAAAACCAAGAGTTGGACACTTAAACAACTAAGCCACCCAAGCACCTCTATCATCACCATTCTGCTATGGAGTCAATACAGTAAGTTTATTTCAGTTATCAGATTTTTTGTTCTAAAAGTTTTATTTAGCTCTTCTTTATATCTTCTATTTATTTGCTGAAACTTCCTATTTTAACTTGTTTCAAGAGGGCTCACAATTGCTTATCTGAGCATTTTTTCATACTCACTTCAGATATTTGTTGTAGAATGTCAACGTCTTATCACTGATGTCTGGAGATTCTTTTTCTTAATGTTAAGTTGAAGTTTTTTTGGTTTTGTTTTGTGGTTCTTCACATGCTGAATAATTTTGGATGTTACCCTGCAGACTTCGAATATTATGAGATCCTGTGACTTATTTAAATCCTATAAAGAATTATGATATTTACATTTTAGTCTTTTAGGATGTACTTCCAGTACCAGTTGTTCCATGACTTTCAGTGTGGTTCAGATCTGTCCTGTATTTGTGCCATCCAGCTGTCAGTCAAGGACTTGGGCACAGGTCAATTGGTTATCTCAACTTTTGAAGTCTTTTTTTTTTCATAATATTTTATTGTCAAATTGTTTTCCATACAACACCCAGTGCTCTTCCCCTCAAGTGCCCACCACCATCACCACCACCTGTCTTCCCCCCTCCCCCCTCCCCCCCAACCCTCAGTTCATTCTCAGCTTTCAATAGTCTTTAGAATACTGATTAAAATCAGATTCATGAAGGTGCAGGTTACAGAGTATTTTGCGTTCCTTGCCATTCCCCATTTCAGCTTCCTGGCTAGGAACTACCCAGTTCCATCATCGCACCATACATAAAGGCCCATCCCATGGAGGATGGAAAGGAAAAAACAAAAAACAAAAAAACTGAGATTGACCCTGCCATCTTGGATCTGTATCTTCAACAAATGCTAGAGAAACCTTCCTTCCCCCAGAGATTTACTTCCTAAAGTTTTCTGTTGATGGCTACTTTGGTGTTGCTGCTCTTTCATTGCATAGCTATCTAGGCACTAGGGTGCAAGAACTGAAAATATTGGAAGAAAGCATGGGGGACTTCCTCTTCATTTCTCTTCCCTAGCGTTTCAGCCCAACTAGAGGATTTCAGCTGGAGCTCTTTCTGTCTGCAACACAGTGCTCAGTTCTGGTTTTCCAGCTCCATTGATTTTAGGCTGGGGAATATACAAGGAAAATAAAGCAAACACACTGCCAGTTCACTGATATTTTGAATTCAGATGGTTTCTTTTGATCTTGCAGCTGATATTTACATTTCAGAGTTCTTGGGTTGCTGCCTATGCATTCTGTTCAGCCTGTATGATTGGAGTTCAGTGACATAGGAAGAATAGCATGTGTTTATTCCATCTTCCCTGTAGCTGGATCTAAAAAGTTACTTTTTGCACCTACTAAACTACTAACTAGAGTTACAGATAGCAGTATAATTTATATAGGTGATATTTAGATAATTTATCAATACATGTTTCTTCACTTCCCTCTAGGTTAAGTATTTATATGGCTATACATCTTTTTTTATAATTGTTTTTTTAAGTTTATTTATTTTTGAGAGAGAGTACAAGCAGGGGAAGGACAGAGAGAGAGAGAAAGAGAGAGAATCCCAAGCAGGCTCTGCACTGTTAGCACAGAGCCAGGTGTGGGGCTTGAACTCACAAACTATGAGATCATGACTTGAGCCTAAATTAAGAGTCAGATGCTTAACCAACTAAGCCAATCAGGTACCGCTGGATATACATCTTTAATATTTATGTTAGTGAGTATCTTTATATGGTAAGCTCTTCTTGTTTTATTTCTATATATGTCTCTGTTTTCCCATCAAATTTTGAATTTTTCAATGTCAAAAAATACAAGTACAGAAAACTGCCTAAAGCAAATTTACCACTCAAAGAGTTATTATACAATGAATATCCCTTTAACCCCATTTATAAATCAGAGGTTGGCAGCAGTACCCAAAGCCACATGTCCCTTCCTCAAGACAAGCACCTTTCTCTTGTAGCAAGAAACCTGCTGTTCTAGATTTTATGGAAATCCCCTTATCACTTTTCTTTATAGTTTGATTACCTAGTTGGGCAGACCCAACCACTATAATTTAGCTTAGCCTGATTTTTAAAAATATATCTCTTACTTGTCTGTATCTTCTTACCTTGAAAAGGTTTTGTTGAAAAAACCAATTCTGCTATTTTTCCTACCAAGTAATGATTGAGTCTATAAACTTAATATGGTTCACATTTTACTTTGGGAGGAAAATTACTTCAGTGGTGTTGTTGATTTCATTGTCAAGGGACATATAAGGGTCTAATTATCCCTTTTTTGTGGTTAGCAGCCATATATTCTAAGTTGGCAGTGCTTAGATCTTTAATTTATACATGTTACAAAGGAGTGATGCCCCAGCTCTTTCTGTCTTCATTTAAATATTTCTCCACATCTGCCATTTGTTTCCCAGTGGTAGTTTGCATAAGTAAGGCAAGATAGATGTTTGAGCCTTTCCCTTTATTTATGAGTTTGCAAAACAAATAACTGGTTCCTTAGTATCTTATAAATGTAATTAAACGTGTGTGTATGTGTGTGTGTGTGTGTGTGTGTGTGTGCGTAACACCATGCAGAACTCCATCTTCAGGTAAACCAAGGGTCCCAGTTATAAGAGCTATGAAATTTATCTCCTTGCCTGTGCTGAGGACATGGCATAGAGAGGTTTTTCCTTGTACCTGGGAGACACCGAACTGGAGGTCTCCCAAGAGCCTTGCTGAACCTTCCTGAATGGCACTGTATGCTTTCCACCCAATCTCTTTCCTATACTCCCTTCACTTGGGGTCAAACTTAAACTAAAGTTTGATAACCAACTACATTATCATAAGCTCACAGATTGATACTTTTTCACTGTATTTCAACATATTTCAGCCATTATCCTTACAGATGCTCAAATTGTCCTATCTTTGGTGAGTGAGAGGTTCTTTAGGCTGACCACTAAATTCTTTTAACACAACCCTACTAGTCTTTGATAATGGCCTTGCAATCTGTTACAAGATATTCTGAGCTTGTCTTCTCATCTCGTACTTTCCCCCAAGACCTGAAATCAGCTGTGTCAACTGTTTCTTTAAGAAATCTTGGTGGTTTTTTTAGTTGTAAATGTTATTTTTAGACTTCTCAAATGGATAAATTTAGGATATCTATCTATCTATCTTTATCTATATATCATCTATCTATAACCTATCATATATCAACTCTATTATCTATCTTATCTATCTATCATCTATCCTCTATCTATTTCTATCATCAATGCGAAAATGCCTAATGAGTTCAAATTCAGGTTTACAGAGAGCTTTTTTAAGCTCTTCTACCTTACATTTACATCTCCTAAAAATTCTGGTTCTCAAAAGCCCCACTGGGGATAATCAGATTAGAATAACACCCACATATTCATTTGTTTTATCTCACAGAACAAACAAAACACATTCAAAACAGCAATAGCAACACTGTCACCAACATAATGACTAAAATAAAAGAAACACTTAAAAATAGTTTTTTGTGTGTATTTTTTCCCATTTTTCTTCCTCTTTTTAAAAAGTTCTACTGTTTGTACATTGTCAAAGCCTCTAGCTATTACATGCTGTATTCTCCCTTGTATCTCATTTTTAATCTTGGTTCTACATATGCTAATACTAATGCTCATCAGGGGTCTTTGTGCAGTGTCTCTTCAATAATATTTATTATCGAAAACTCACTCTCCAGTATATTCCTAAGAAAAGACTCATGGAAAATATTGCCTATGTTATTTTTGTGTATTGAGACTGTTTGCTTCCTATAATTGAAAGTCTATTTTCTTGTATGTAAAGTCCTTGGCTCAGTTTTTAAATTTTTGAAAAGTTTCTTTTATATAAATATATATATATATTTCCCTGCTCTGGCATAAGATGCTCCTCTTGAAAAGCCTGAGGGTAGTCTAATTTTCTTTTGTTTTATGTGACTTTTTTCTGTTCTGTTTTTTTTTTTCCCCAGATATCCAAAAAACATTTATCTTTTTCTTCAAAGTTCAATACTTTATAACTTGGTCTTGGTTGCTCTGGATTGACTTTCCCAGATATGCACTCTATGTTTCCATTTTATAGTTTTAAATGCTTGGTTTTAAAAGATTTAAAAAGAAAATACAGCCTCTAAGCTACAACTCAGTCAGTGAAGTATCCAATTCTTGATTTCCACTCAGGTCATGATCCCACAGTTTGTGGCTTCGAGCCCTGCCTTGAGGTAGGCACTGACAGAGGAGAGCCTCATTGCCTGCTTGGGATTCTCTCTTCTTCTCTCTCTGCCCCTCCTCCCTCTCTAAATAAAAAATAACAAACAAACAAACAAACTTTAATAAAACAGCCCCTAGTATTTATTTTATTCTTATTTTGTTTTTTCTTCTTTGATTTGTATATTGGATTTTTCATGGTGCTGGTAGTGATCATTTTTTATGTTATCCTTTTCATTCAAATCCTTTCCATATCTTAAAAAGAAACAACTATCTTTTCCTTCTTCCATTTCTCTTAAGACATAACCTGTTGTAATTATTTGTGCTGTGGTTATATATTAAATGGAGTTCTTTTCAAAAATATTTTCCCTTGATGCACCTGGATGGCTCAGTCATAAGCGCCCGGCTATTGTTTTCAGCTCAGGTAATGATATCACAGTTCCTGAGTTCAAGCCCCAAATCTGGCTCTGTGTTGACAATGCAGAGCCTACTTGGAATTTTCTTTCTCTCCTTCTGTTTCTGTCCCTCCCCTGCTTGCTCTCTCTCTCTCAAAATAAACAAATAAACTTTAAAAATGTAAAATAATAATTAAAAAATATTTTTTCTCTCAGTTAATTGTTAATTGATGTTGTCTTGTCTCTTATATAATTGTCTTACTCAATTATTTTAAAATATCAGAATATACATTTCATCTCTTTGTATATTTTTATTTTATTTTATTTTAATGTTATTTCATATTTTATTTGTTTTTTAATATATAATTTATTGTCAATCAGCTAACATACAGTGTGTTCTGTGTGCTCTTGCCTTCAGGAGTAGATTCCCATTATTCATCACGTACATACAGCACCCAGTGTTCATCCCAACAAGCGCCCTCCTCAATGCCCATCACCCATTTCCCCCCTTCTTCACTTTCTCCAACAACCCTCAATTTGTTCTCTCAATTTAAGAGTCTCATGGTTTGCCTCCTTCTCTGTTTGAATCTAGTTTTTCCCCTTCCCTTCCCACATGGTCTTCTGTTAGGTTTCCCAAATTCCATATATGAGTGAAAACATATGACTTTTGTCTTTCTCTGACTGACTTATTTCACTTAGCATAATACTCCCCAGTTCTATCTACATTGCTGCAAATGGCAAGATTTCATTCTTTCTTATTCAAGTAGTATTCCATTGAATATATAAACCATATCGTCTTTACCCATTTATCAGTTGATGGACATTTGAGCTCTTTCCATAATTTGGCTATTGTTGATAGCACTGCTATAAACATTGGGGTACATATACCTCTATGAATCAGCACACTTGTATTCTTTGGATAAATTCCTAGTAATGCTATTGCTGGGTCATAGGGTAATTCTATTTTTAATTTTTTTGAGGAACCTTCACACTATTTTCCAGACCTGCTTCACCAGTTTTCATTCCCACAAAGAGTGCAAGAGGGTTTCCATTTCTCCACATCCTTGCCAACATCTGTTGTTGCCTGAGTTGTTAATTTTAGCCACTCTGACAAATATATGGTCAACTAATCTTTGGCAAAGCAGGAAAGAGTATCTTATGGAAAAAAAAGAGTTTCTTTAGCAAATGGTGCCAGAAAAACTGGACAGAAACATGCAGAAGAATGACACTGGACCACTCTCATATACCATGCTCAAAAATAAACCCAAAACTGATAAAATATCTAAATATGAGACAGAAAACCATCAAAACCTGAGGATAAAATAGGCAACAACCTCTTTGACCTCAGTCACAGCAACTTCTTATTCAACTTGACATCTCTGAAGTCAAGGGAAATAAAAGCAAAAATGAACTACTGGGACTTCATCAAGATAAAAAGCTTCCTCACTACAAAGGAAATAACCAACAAAACTAAACAGAATGGGAGAAGATATTTGCGACTGACATTGAATGACATACTGGTTAATATCCAAAATCTATAAATAACTTACCAAACTCAACACCCAACAAAACAAATAACCCAGTGGAGAAACGGGCAGAATACATGAATAGACCCTTTTCCAAAGAAGGCATCCAGATGGCCAACAGACACATGAAAAGATGCTCAACATTGTTTATCATCAGGGAAATACAAATTATTGCTCATTATTAAATCCTATTATTAAAGTGTCTTTCTACTTTTAATTTCTGTTTCCTATAAACAGCTTTGTATGACTTCAGTCATTTCCTGTTACTAAAATGTGGTTCTCTACGTGAAATTTGGTTCTTTAGATTTTCAGAATGGAGGCATGATTCAAAATGGTTTCTCACATCACAACTCTCAAATATTGTGGTGGCATTTGATGTGTCTACTTGACAAAACCAAGTTGTGTTTACTAGAATTCTCTTCATTGCATTCTTCTGGTTAAGGCAGAGAGATTCTCATGGGTTATTTGGAAGGAAGAAGTAAAACAGCAACCCGTTCATAGCTCACATGCATTGTTGGTGATCTGTTGAGCTCACCTTGTCAGTATGAAGCACAGGCCTGTTTCTACTTACCCTGGATCCTCCTTGAGCTTCTCCAACTCCTGGGCCAGGTATACATTTACCTCCTTAATAAAGTGGTTTTTCAGGATGCCCATACCACCAGATTCAAAGGCAACTAGATCTAGCACAGGGTTTAGTCCATTCTTATGAGGTTCCAGCACGTGCCTGGTAAGTTCTGGCTACTTCTTGCTCTCTCCCTCTTCCAGTCCTGACCACCTGTGCTGAGAACTTCAGATTCCAGCATCAGGTACAAGAACACCAGCCTTACAATGACTGCTTAACTAGCTCCCAGGATCTGTCCTTATGCAAGTTCACACACACACACACACACACACACACACACACACCCCGATGTTTCTGCTTCTTTGATTGAATCTTAACTGCTGATACAAGTAACCTCTTTGTTTGCTTTTGAGAAGTGTTGGAAACTGTGGTATCTTGCTTTCTGAAAGAGTCTGACTGGTTTTCTCCTCTAGTTATAATCTTTAGACTCTTTTTTCCTTTGCTTCTATTATCCTTGTCCAGCTAATTTTGGACTCTTTTCTTAGAAGTTTCTTTTCTGTGTGGGGCTTTGTCTTGGAAGGAAAATGCACTTATTATTATTGAGAGTCTGTAGTGCCTAGTCTATGCTGGTCCTTTCAGGCCTTACTGAAATCCTTGTGCCCTCACTTGCTTTAAGAGTTTAATTCAGCTGCTTTCAAAAACTGGCCTGCTGGGATTTCTAGAAAGTAATCATTGGCAAGGCTTGCCACATAATTTATGTAAGGCCCCTTGTTCAAAAACCAAAGAAAAAGGCTTTTTACTTTTTTGTGTGTTCTCTCTCCTACTCTGTCATGGTGGTTTTCATTTGCTATTTAATGTTTTATTTCCATGAGCACAAGGATACTTGTAGGATGAGTGAGACCCTCACAAATACCTGGACCCCTAGTCTACAACTCACCTCACAGACTGTAGGCATCCTATCTGGGTCCCAAGGAGGCTGGAGGGTGGGTATGGTCTTTGGGCACTGGTAGGGAAGTAGGCAGCTGAGAACCCATCCCACGGAGGCAGGGAGCCTTCAGGAAGCAGGACCACACATGAGCTAAGTCTCCAAGCCCCCAGTGTGTGTTACATTGTCCCATTAGTCAAATTAAAAAATTATTATGATAGCAGCTGCAGATGATCAACCTCCAAGCTGGCACACAGATTTAAGTGTAAGGTCCTGTGCATCAGCAGTAGTCAAGTTGCCCTGCTTGGTGGTGATATTGAAGGTCTCAGACCCATGAAACTATTTCCCTCAGCTGATTTTATACCTGCCTTTTGGAAGGCAATGTTTCACTTCATACTCGTGTTCTGGCATTCCTAGGAATACATGGATGTCTAACTCTATTGCAGAAGTTGTTTACAGAATCTGGGATTTGCTATCCCTACTTCTATGTATTCACAGTGATTTGGAGAGATTCAAAACAAATAGTGCTGCTTATATCATGTTCCAAGAGTCCTTGAAAATTTTCTTAATTGCCTGTAATTTTTTTTTGTTTTTAATTGTTATTTACATTCCACTGTTTGGGAGATACTATCTCACAGGTTCTGGCAATTGTTTTCACAAAATACACTGCTATTCTCTACCATTTTAGATAGTTACTTTATCTTTTCTCTTCATAAGGTTTTAGAATTTTTAGATATAATCTTCAGTTTCACCAGAAGATGTCTTAGTGTGTGTATTTTCATTTATTCTGCATAATACTCAGAGAAAAACATAACTTTAGAGCTCTTTGCCTTAGAAAGCATTCTCTGATATTACCTCTTCCTTTTTTCTAAAAAGTTTTTAATGTTTATTTATTTTTGAGAGAGAAAGAGACACACAGAGCAGGAGCAGAGAAGGGGCAGAGAGAAGGAAGACACAGAATCTGAAGCAGGCTTCAGGCTCTGAGCTGTTAGCACAAAGCCCAATGCGGGGCTTGAACTCCCAAACAGCAAGATCATGACCTGAGCCAAAGTCAGACACTTAACTGACTGAACCACTCAGGCACCCCTAACATTACCTCTTCTAAAATTGTTTTTCTAACATTTCTCTCTGGTCTTTTTTGTGAAACTCCAACAAGATTTATGTTGCAGACTTTAATTGTCTCCTCTCTTCTACAGCTTGTCCTTTCATTAACTTTTTTTCCCTTTGTGACTCCAAGGTGAACTGGGGGTAGCTGGACTGCATTCCTCAATTGCCTTGGGACTACTGGGACAAAAGATTGTCTCTGTTAGCTTTAGAGCATTTCATATGTGTTGTTCCCTTTCACTTTCCAAAGTGCCTCTGTTTGGATGGTAAATCCTATGATCCTCAGTTTTAAGTTCTACTTCATTCATTGTCTAGATGTGCTTTGTCTGTTGAGGCTCTGTAAATGTCATTGTTATGCTCTTTTATTTTCATTATTTTTCATTGTGTCCACTTGAACTTATTTCATTTTCGCCTGCTTCTTTCATAATTTCTTGTTCTTTTCATAATCCTATTCTTTATCTCTGAGAATCCTAAACATGCTTATATTTAAAGTATTTTAAATGTTTTCATTTGAATAAAGCATACATATAGAAAAACGCATGACACACAATTGTACAAAGTTCTTGTAAATACCCTAGGACCACATTCAATTTAAGGGAGAACTGCATTGTTATTGCCAAGTGGGAATGAAAATCCAGGTTCTCCAATAGGCCTCCTTTGGATGTTCACCTTATTTCTGTTGAACAGAGGTGGGATGCAGTCCCCACCCTGGCTTGGAGCAAAGAGACATTCTGTCACTGGTGTGGGGGATCCTCCTTACCACTGGTAGAAGACCAGGGCCCCTGCATAGCCCCAGTAACACTGTGAAAAGGGGAGTTATTAGTTCTATGTGTGGTGGCAAAAGTTCCAACTGCCTACCTCTTCCCTGATGGGATGGGAAAAGGGCAATGGACTCCAGCCATGCCCACTTATAGTCAGGGCCTAAGGAAGTCTAGGCTCCATGCTGGGCTTTTGCTGATGAATATGGGTGTGCATATATTTCTAAATGTTTTCTCTCTTGCTGGGTTGCTTCTTTCCTGGACCATTGGCTAGAGAGAGCAAGCTTTTGTTGAGATTTATTTTTGTCTGCACTCATTTGCTATTCTCTGATGCTGGCTTCTCCAGTATCCAGTCTGAGATCTATGAGGCAAAAAAAACTAGGGAACTCACTGCTCTGTTCTTCCTCTGTCCCCAGGCTTCTAGCAGGGCTTTGTTTTTTTTAAGTTTTTATTTTAATTCCAGTTGATTAACATACATTTCTGTATCAGTTTCAGATGTACAATATAATGGTTCAGCACTTCTGTACAATACCTGGCGCTCATCACAAGAGTACTGCTTAGTCCCCACCACCTATTTCACCAATCCGCCCTCCAACTCCCTCTGGTAATGATCAGTTTGTTCTCTATAGTTAAGAGTCTATTTCTTGGGGTGCCTGCGTGGCTCAGTCAGTTAAGCATCTGACTTTGGCTCAGGTCATGATCTCGCTGTTTGTGGGTTTGAGCCCCACGTTGGGCTCTGTGCTGACAGCTAGCTCAGAGCCTGGAGCCTGCTTCAGATTCTGGGTCTCCCTCTCTCTCTGACTCTTCCCTGCTCTCACTGTCTCTCTCTGTCTCTCAAAAATAAATAAAAAAACACAATTTTTTTTAAGAAAAGAGTCTATTTCTTGGTTTGCCTCTCTCTGTTCTTTTTCCCCATTGCTCATTTGTTTTGTATCTTAAATTCTACATATGAGTGAAATCATATGGTATTTGTCTTTCTCTAACTGACCTATTTTTCTAGCTGGTTTATCTTTTTCCCTCTGTCTTTCAGAATCTTACTTTGCTTATATAATGTTTAGGTTTTAACTGTCCTTACCGGCAGGAAGAGGGAGAAGTGTATCTATTCAGTTTGGGTCCTGAATTAGTTATTTGTTTCTCCTGCCCATTTTTATGATGCTTTTACTTTAATTATTTTCTTCAGTGAATCACTTCCATTTGATGATATGTTGTGGGGGGAGGGTTGATTGTCTCAGCTTTAGAATTCCTTTTGTGTCTTGAATTTTGTTACACAGGTTCATTTCTCTCTCGGTCTCTGTTGGTCTGTCTGTGTCTCTCCTTAATCCGCTGTGTATAACAATTTTTCAATTGACAATACCTACCTCCTTGGAACTCTCGACCCCAAGTATCAGTTTCTTACTGAGTGCCAGTTCATGTTTCTCAATGCAATGGAGGATGTTGCACAGATCTTTTTGCACAGCTCCAAGCTAGGCTTAGGTCAGCATCCTCCAGCTGGGCCTATGCCCCCCTCTATCTTTGACAGCACCTTCTCCTCACCTCCTTCATGAGCAAGGAAGCTGGAGGGAGATTCTCATTCTAAACACGGATAGATCACATCCTGCTTTCCCCGAGAGGCAGAGACTTCCATCAGCAATTCAGCTTCTGCCTTTCTGGATTTCTCAACTACAGACACAATTTTCCCGTCTCGAAGCATAGCTGCACATTTTTAGGTTTTTATTCCCTTCTATATTTTATCTAGATGATTGGGTAAGAGAAAGACTTCAAAACATGATCTTTCCGTGATGAATTGGATTTGAGATTCCACATTTAGCCTGTCATATCTGTGAAAATCAAGCATTCTGATAAATTCCAAAGCCTGAGGAGGTTTAAGAAAAGATGTACTGCCATACATTGTTGTTGGGAGTACACATCTGTTAAGAGAGACATTTGGGGTAGCTGTCCAAGTTTTAATTGGCATCCTATTTAATGTAATAATTTCATAATTTATCCCAGGATACAGCACACAATATATACACTTAAAATTTTTGCTTAAAATGTTTATTACAGTAAAGCTTATATTAACAAAAAGAAATACAAACTCCTGAAAACCCATCATGAAGGGACAAGTAGAACAAAGGATGGCACATTTATAAACGATGAGGCATCCTTAAAAGAATGGGATCAATATGTGCCTACAGGTAAGAAAACACATATGATAAGATACATGATAAAAGTTACTAGCAGATATAAAATAACCTCATTTGGGTAAGACAGCTCTGGGAGCCAGTCAAGTAACTGTCAGCAGGAATTAGTTGTAATCATTAGAGATGAAATAAAAGTAACTTTCACGTTTGTATCCTTTCATACCCTTTATAGTTTTGTTAACATACCCTTACTTGTGCTTCTATTTTATTTTAAATAGTAGCACTTATTTCTAGTGGACATGTAAAATGATACAGCTACCCCAGAAAGTAGTTCAGCAGTTTCTTATAATAGTAAACATATGACTACCATATGATCCAGCAATTGCATTTTTGGGCATTTATTCCAGAGAAATAAAATTCATATTTACACAAAAGCTGCACATGCATGTTTGTAGTAACTTTATTTTTGACAGCCTCAAATGGGAAATGACCCAGACATCCTTTAGTGGGTAAGTGGTCAGATAAACTGTGGTAAGACCATACAATGGATGATGAACAACCTATTGATAAGTATGCAGCAACCTGGATAGATCACAAAGGAATTATGCTGAGTTTAAAAAAGCCAGTCCCAAAAGGATATGGACTCATTATCGACTTATGTCTCATGATTTACACGACAAATTTGTAGAAATGAAGAGCAGATTCTTGAGTGTCAGGAGTTAGGGATCAAGATCTAGGGTGGAGGTGGTGGATATGCCTCTTAAAAGGTAACTCAAGTGACCTCTGTGGTGAGGGTACGGTTCTGTGTCTTGACTGTGGTAGTGGATACATCACACTACGCATCATAAAATTGCATAGCACTAAGTCCACACACACATATAAATGAGTATATCCATGTAAAATTGGGGAAATCTGAGTCCCAGATAGGCGGATTGTATCAATGACACTTCTCCAGTTGTGATATAATAACCTTTCAACATGTGGGCAAAGGATACATAGAGTCTATTATTTCTTACAATTGCATGTGAATATGCAATGATCTCAAAATTAAAAGTTTAGTTTTTCAAAAGTCAATTCTTAAAAAAGTGATTCTTTTTCTCCATTCAGATCTAATGATTTTTTTAGTTGAGTTATCCTAAATATTTTATGATCTTGTTTCTGTTGTAAATTGAATCACACTATGACATTTTCTTAATAGTTATTACCGATTAGAGGAATGAAATTCATTTTTTAATGTTTATTTTGAGAGAGAGATGAGAAGGGGAGAGGGAGAAAGAGAGAGAGAGAGAGAGAGAATCCCAAGTATGTTCCCCACTGTCAGCGCAGAGCTTGATGTGCAGAGATCATGAACTGAATCAAAATCAAGAGCTGGACACTTAACTAACTGAGCCACTCAGATGTCCCTGAAATTCATTTTTATGTGTTATTGATCTGGCAATTTTGCCATATTATTTTATTTGTTCTTATATTGCATCTGTTGGTCTTTTTTTCTATGAGTTTCCAATGTAAATAGACATTGAACTTTTAAAAATGCTTTTTAATAATGTATCGAGAAAGCTATGCGATTTTCTTCTTACTGCATTCCTGTAGTAAATTGCGCAGGTAGACTTACTGATAAAGAAATAATTGGATGCTGAATCTGTTTTCTTTCTTGGTATAAACTCTACATACCATTTTGCTTTGTTAATTTAAAAATAAACTGTTGAGTTTAATTAGCTAGCATTCCATTTCTCATTTCTGAATGTATGTTCACCCGTGAAATCGGTCTGTCATTTTCTTTCTCTGTAATTTACTTGCTTTGTTTTGGTACCAAGGCTATTAACTGACTTCATATAATGAGTTTGGAAGCTTATCTTCAAACTCTGTTTCCTTCCACAAATTGTGTAAAATAGGGGTTATGTATTCTTTCAGAGTTTTGTAGGATTTACTTATGTAATACTGTCTTAGTCGACAAGGGGATAATTTGATCACCACTTCAATATGCTTACTAGTTATTGATCGCTATATTTTTCTTTCTCTGGCACAAAATTTGGTATTTTATTTTAAGTTTTTCTCAAAAAATTTTCCACTTCACCGAGGTTTTTATATTTAGTTCTCTGTAGTTGTTCCTAATATTTTTGTCAAAGAATCTTAAATTTAACTGCTTTTTAAATTTATATCAAATAAATACTTTGTTCTCCAATAAAAGAGAGTAAATCTCTCAATACTTCCAAACCAGTAATAATTTTCTATTTTCTGCAGAGACTTCCCATGGAATCTTCCATCTGTTTGAATCGTGTCTACTTGTCATCCTAGAAATTTCCATTATCATCCTAGGAATTTTTTTGCTTATTTTCAGTACAGTTACTTTATTTTTAGATTTCATGATTTACTCTTTCTCTTATTAATATCACATTCTAGTAGAGCAAATTCTCCTAATAAAAGGTGCATGACCATCACACTTTGAGACCCTCCTTTCTGAATGTATCTTCACTATCTCCTTACCTGAGACTGACTGGTTAGCTTGTACAGAAGTCTGGATTGGAAATAAGTTTTCTTTAGAAAGATGAAGGAATTGTTTATTGTCTGAGATCATTTTAGTTATGTAGTAAATGAGGTCATGTAGTAATTTTGTAGTCATCATTTTTTATTTGTTTTGTTTTGTTTTGTTTTGTTTTTGTCCATGTTGTTTCCTCCTTACCACAGTGCTCTGAAATGTCAGAATTTGGTTCCTTGTGATTCCATTTCCAACATTGTGTCCAGACCTTTCAATCTGGAGACATATACCCTAAAATTCGGAGAAAGTTTCTAGTATTATTTCATCATTATTTTTCTGTATCTCCTCATTAAAAAAAAAAGAAAACAAGTTTTTGGATGTTGGCCCTCCCAGATTGATATTTTCTTAAGTTTATTTGCTACTTTGTTTTACTGTCTTGAAGAGTAATGCCACTTTCTTTTCCACACCTTTTATTGCATATGTTATTTTTCCCATTATATTTTTAATTTTTAATCACTTATGTTCCTGAATGTTCTTTAAAAGCATCCTGTGTTTATTCAATTGAAGCAATATTCTCTATTATATTCATTGGCCTTACTCCCCATATATACTTAGCTTTCTCTGAACTAACAATTCAGACACCATTTGTCAATCTACTTTGTCACTTTTAAAATCTTTTAATGGCTCTTAATTTATGTCATGTTATTGCTTTGTCATTCTGCACTGATGTTATCTTTTTCTTCTTCATTCTGATTTCAGTCAGTTTTTGAATGTAGGCTCCATGTGTCATGTTCAAAAAAATCCTTTATTTATTTACTTTTCAAAATTTGTTTTACATGCTTATTCTAATTCCAGTTAGTTAAAATACAGGGTTATATTAGTTTCAGGTGTGCAATGTAGTGATTCCACAACTCTATACATTACTGAGTCCTCATCTAGATAAGTGTTCTCTTAATACCCTTCAACTATTTCAGCCATCCCCTCCACCAACCTGTACTCTGGCAACCAAAAATTTATTCTCTATATTTGAGTTTGGGTTTTTGTTTGTCTTCATTTTCCTTGTTTATTTGTTTTGTTTCTTAAATTTCACATTAGTCAAATCATGTGGTATTTGCCTTTCTTTGAGTGACTTACTCTGCTTAGCATAATACTCTCTAACTCCATATATGTTGTTGCACATGGCAATGTTTCATTTTTTCTGGCTTAGTAATATTCCTGTGTGTGTGTGTGTGTGTGTGTGTGTGTGTGTGTGTGTGTGTCACATATTCTCTATCCATCCATCAATTAATGAACCCCTGGGGTGCTTCTCTATATTGGCTATTGTAAATAACACTGAAATAAACATAGAAGTGCATATATCTTTTTAAATTAGTGTTTTTGTTTTCTTTCAAATTAGTTTCTTTTTATTTTTGTTTTCAATTTCTACTGATATATACCCAATATTTGAATTACTGGATTATATGGTAATTTTATTTTTAATGTTTTGAGGAACCTCTGTACTGCTTTCCACAGTGACTGCACAAGTTTGCCTTCTTACCAACAGTACATGAAATTCCTTTTTCTCCACCTTACCAATACATGCTGTTTCTTAGGGTTTTGATTGTATCCATTCTGACAAGTTCAAAGTGATAGCTCACTGTGGTTTTAGTTTGCATCTCCCTGATGTTGAGTGAGGTTGAGAATATTCTCATGCATCTTTTAGCAAACTTTATGTCTTCTTTGGAGAAATGTATGTTCATGTCTTCTGTCTACTTTTAATTGGATTATTTGATTTTTTGGTGTTGAGTTGTAGAAGATCTTTATATATTTTGGATATTAATTCCTTATCAGATACGTCATTTGCAAATATCCTCTCCCAATTAGTGGTTTTCTTGGTTTCTAGTTGGTTTCCTTCACTGTGCAAAAGCTTTTAATTTTGATATAATCTACAGATCTAATGCAATCCATATCAAAACAACAAGAGCATTTTTAACAGAACTAGAACAAATACAAAAATTTGCATGGAACCACAAGGACCCCAGATAGCCAAAGCAATCTTGAAAAAGAACAAAACTGGTAGTATCATAATCCCGGATTTCAGGATATACTACAAAGTTGTAGTAATCAAAAAAGTATGGTACTGGCACAAAAATAGATACACAGGTAAGTATAACAGAAGAGAGAGCCAGAAATAAACCTATGATTATGTGGTCAATTAATCTATGATGAAGTAGACAAGAATATTCAATGGGAAAGAAGTCTCTTCACCAAAATAAATTGGGAAAACTGAACAGCTACATGCAAAAAATTAAAATGGACAACTTTATTATACTATATACAAAAATGAACTCAAAATAGATTAGAGACCTAAATGTGAGAACTGAAACCATAAAATTACTGGAAGAAAACACACAATAATCTCTTCAACATTAGCCATAGAAACATTTTTCTAGATGTGTCTTCTTTGGCAAGAGAAACAAAGAAGACATTAAACTATTGGGACCACACCAAAGTAAAAGATAAGTCTTTAATGATAAAAAACCTCTAGTAATTTCATGTTAATTTCCCTTTATTTGATATTTTATTTATTTGCATGTTTATTTTGGGGGAATATTTTTTGGTATATATTAGTCTACATAATCAGCTTCTTTCTAATAACCAGGACTCATTTTTTATAATTATCTTCTTAGGTGAAAACTTAAAACTAATTCTAGGAGTTCATAAATTACTAAACAAATTCTGAAGATGAAATGCAAGAAGGGGTAATTATACTATAAAATAACACATTATACAAATCTCCTCTGAAACAAGAGCAGTATAACCTAGACAGTCCAGACAGAGCCATGTATATGTTTGGTGATACTGTATATGGTAGTGGTTATAAGAGCCATCAGTGGAAATGAATGTATTTATTACTTAATAAATAATGTTGGGGAAAGAGTAGAACTACCTATAGAGAGAAGTAAAGATGTATTCCTATCTTACATCAGACACCAAATATATACATATTTATAAAATAAGATATCATATATATCATATATATGATATAAATAAATTTGAATATATATTTATATAAATATACAATATGCATTTAATATTATTAAATTACAAATACACACAAATATATCATCTATTATCTATTATAATAATATCATATAATTATTATATACATTATATGTTATAATTGGGCATATACAAATATAAATATATTATATATAAAAGTAATTATATAGTATACATTATGTATTTATATATTGATATGTCATATATTTATATAATAGAAATTTACTATTGCTAAATTATGAATATATAAAATATTTATTTGTGTATTATATATAAAATATATATTACTTATATCATATATTATAACAATTATGATATGTTACATTGTATATTATTATAGATTATGGTACATAATTATATAAATATATTGTTAAATATAAAATTAATATATAATATGAATGTAAATTATATGTTTATATTTTATAAATATAGCATTGAATAGGCTAAAGTTCTATAAAGAAAGTAAACCTATTAAGCTAATAGTAGAAGATTCAGAATGTCTTTGTGGACTCAAGTGGAGAAGTCTTCCTTAACTAAGATCCAGAAGTCACACACACTAAAGGAAAAGATTTATGGAGCTGACTCATTCAGGATTTGTGATTTCTGTTTAGCAAATTTAAAGTTAACATTGGATGACAGATTAAGCTCTACTCTTCCCAGTATCTAGACTATACAAAGACCTTCTGAAAATCAAAGACCAGCAATCTAGTACAAAAAAATAATAATGATAAGCATGAAACATAAAAAACTTTTCAGATGGACTCCCAGTCAGAATATCTACTAACTAAATGAGTATAGGTTTAACCTCACTACTAATCTGAGACATACAAATTTAAACATCATATTACCCATATTGACATCAGATGGGTGAAAATTAGAAAATTTGCTAATGTTAAATGCTAATGAGCATTTAAGGAAATGGGAACCTTTTTTACTTTGAGAACTGAAAACGAGTGGACCCATTATATAAAATTATGCATTGTGTACCATCTGACCTGACCATTTTCAGGTGATATATACAGAGACCAATACAAAGACATTCAGCTTTGGCTATGAGAATGAGGAGCTGTAAGGGTGGCCTTCCTTATAGAAATGGATAATGATGTGCTTGTGCACATTACACATCTAGGAAGTGGTAATGAAGTAATGAGTTAGGCTTATGCATATCAATATGTGTATGATTAACAAACCAATATTCACATTCATTTCGTGCATACAAAATAATTTAATAAATATTTGTAAGTGACTGTATAAAAATTGTTTGAAAGGATTTTCTTTAGGTACAATGTGTATACATTGTGATGCTCAGGGTAAGGGGTGGAATTGGAATGACGATGATGGATATTAATGACTCACATAAATAGAACAAATGAATTAATTAATGAATGGAATGACACAAATAGTGCTTTGCAGAGAAGACTGATTGTGCATGTGCCAAAGACTGAGGTGTATGGCTGAGTTCATTTTCTTCCTTCTGTGGTCCTATAAAGTAAAACCAGTTAAAACTTAGAGGCTAGTGATTAAAAGGTCATTTCCAGAGAAACTCAGAGCCCAGTTGAAGAGTTGTGTAAAATACCTACAGAGATGACTATTATTCTCAGGAGGACAGTAATCTTGTCACCCAACTGAACATTACTATACAAAATAACAGAAAATCTATTAGAGAAAAACAAGACTATGACCTTTTAGTGATATTCCAGGGGAAAACGTTTTTCTAAATCCCATTACCACTGAGATTGATGATTCAGGTTTAAAGTACAAGATCTCTGATCATGTGCTTGTGTTACATAAGAGACTTGAAATTGATGGAGGACTGCTAAGCACCCATATCCAAACGGCTTGTACTCCATCTAAAACAGAACCGATTGTTGACTTAACAGCCCTTATTGTGCTGTGTCATGTTACAGTGTGATGGCTAAGGACAAAGAAGCAGGAGAGTGAAGTCCCTGAGTCCATGTTGGAAACTAACAGTTATGAAGGCCCTGTTGTATGCTGAGGGCGTAAGTAAGCTAAATAAATTAACCTTCATGACAAAGACAATAGTCAAATATTCTTCTCCGACATATTACAGATGAGCTAAAGAGAGGTGATGTAAATTACGTAAGGTCAACTGGTAAAAAACAAATTGTGGCTCAAACACAAATATTTCTGACTTCAATATACAGCATTTAACTTTCATCTCTAGAAGGCTAGAGTTGCAGTTCATTTTTCACATGGACTCATCCAACACTAAGATTTTATCACTTTATGAGGCATGCAATCATAGGGTTTCTCATTGCTTCCATGAAACTACTGCATAAAGAAAGTCCATAAAGAAACAATTTATGTAGTATGTTATGATCCCCATTCTCAGTCCACAGCTGATGGACTATGAACCTGTGAAGACCTGAGGTAAGCAATCTGAAAGTCGTGACCTAAAAGTGAAAAGATTTTCCTTGTCAGGTATTATGGATATCAACTGAAGAAGGTAGAGTCTTCTTCCCTGGAATTTGAAGTAGGTGATTTGACAATGATAAGAGGTTTGTCTTGCTAGACAGAGGAAAGCTTATCCACATGGAGAGCTAATAGCATCTAGATGAGTAATCACCAGTGGAACCCTGGGATGGAGATCTCTGGATTCCTGCTGCTGAGGGTTGGAGCTGCTTTAGAGTCAGGATGCTTTTCCATTCAAGTCTTCCTAGTGGGCAACTTGGAGTTCCTGATCTTGATGTGAGGCATGATTGTTTGGTGTTCTCTGTGTTCTTTTGAAGAACCCACCCTATAGCTAAGAATCCTGTTTTCTATTAAAGTAATTATTAAGATATACTATCATTTACATGAGGTGATGTGAGCAAATAAGTTGCATGAAGAAAAACAGCCCAAATGAATTATTATTTTTGCTTTCTTAACTTTATGGAAGGTGACATTCAACTTC
Source organism: Suricata suricatta (assembly GCF_006229205.1). Lineage (NCBI taxonomy): Eukaryota > Metazoa > Chordata > Mammalia > Carnivora > Herpestidae > Suricata > Suricata suricatta. Next base: position 118,806,735 of record NC_043708.1, read on the forward strand.
AACTAAAGAGATACAAGTATAAAAAGAAAGAGCTAGAGAGTACACTTCACACTTCAGTTTCTAATGGCTATAAGTCACACATGGGAAGGAGTCATGTGCCTTAACATGACTTGTGGGGCCAAAGTTTGGGGAAGTAGAGTTCTAACTTAGGGATGTCAGTAAATCAGGGTCCAGGAGTGTATTGGGTAAGGAAGAGAAGAGGAGGGTTGTGTGATAATAATGGGAGGTGCTGAAGGCTGAGATGACATCTCAGGATATATGTGGGGAAGGTATGCAGAGATCAATGTGGTTGCCATAAATCATGGTGGTGGTTTATTTATGAGTCCTGGATAAGAGGGTGAAGAGAAGTCATTCCAGAAAACAACCCAGAAGGAAAATGAATTAGTTGGAATCCATTGATTATGGGGTACCTGGGTTGGACTCTTGATTTTGACTCAGGTCATGATCTCATAGTTTGTGAGTTCAAGCCCCTAGTCAGACTCTATGCTGACAGATTCGCTCCCTTTCTTTCTTCCCCTCCCCCACCTGTGAGCTTGTGTGCTCTCTCTCTCTCAAATAAATAAATAAACTTAAAAAAATACTTTGATTGCAAGAGAAGTGACCAGGCATAATGGTTTGCCTATGATTCCAAGATTTCCTAGGATGTAGGATTTTCAGTGCTAAAACCAGAAGAGTCCTGAGCAAATAGGGATGCCTGATCAACTCCAGGACTTGCAAGTGACTGAAATTCACTTCTATAGCAAAAATTGGTGATTTGTTGACTCACAGGTGAAGCCAGGGAGAGGAAAACACTACCACTCAGTATGAAAAGTTGCAGAAAAGGATTATGCAGTTCTGGGAGTTCATGATAAGCTCATCCCTTGAGCTTTCAGGGATGCTCCCTCTATCATCACAAGAAGCTCTTAAAAATCACCCAGCCTAGGTTTCTCCCAAATATTTTTATGAGGATCTCCCAGAGATCTCATTGGTCTGGATTTGGGATTTGGCTTCAGTAAGTTTTTAAAATGAGACTATTTGTTTCTTATTTGAAACCACTGCTTTTCATGATTAACAGAATAAATTCATGATTCCCAAATTCACTTTCCATTGCAATCATTTGGAATGTTAAAAAAAAAAAATAAGCCAACACCAGTGTTCCACCCCTCTAAGATGGTGGTTTAATAGTTTGGGAGTAGCCAGGGCTTTAGGACCTCTTAAAGATCAGCAGGTGATTATAATATGCAGACAAACTTGGGATCCACGCCTATATCTTTTCCCAGAACATCCCTAGGATTTGAGCAAGGGAAGAGTAAGGATTTGTAGGTACATTAGTCACATAAATCAAAATGGGACCTTTTACAAACCCTGTGAGTGTTTTGAACATCTGCTCTCGTTATTCTGCTAGGACAGAGAGGGAAAGTAAGAGGGTGCAAGTGATAAAGAGATTTTGCCCACAGCTGGGAAGGGACTCTGACTAGATAGAGGCTGACTGCTCAAGGATCCTCAAACTTCCTCTATGCTGTCCTGCTCAAGGCTTTGGACTGATATGCCACTAAAGTCTGGGTTCTGGCATGTATCAGCTGACATTTAACATGAAGTCATCTTCAGCTTTAGTTTACTCACACACTTTAGATAGTATAAATCAGCTGATATGTGTTAAATGCAGAATAAAGCATTTGTATTTCCCTCTTCACAGCATTGAATATTTGGGTTGCACCAGGAATTTCCTTTCATAATGGTATTTCTGCTGTGGTAGACAAATATTCTCAATCTGCAAGCTCATTCACGGCTTGCATGAGCACTTCTCCAGTATTCCCAGATGCATCTTTGAGATATTATGACTCTCCATGACTCAATTTCTCAGGATTTGTGAATTTGCCATAACAGAATGTTTGAACAAAAGCTGTTTTCAGAGAGAACAAATGTGTGATTCCACAGTTGTGATTCTAATATTCTATTAGTGCAAATCCAAGCCTGCATTCAAATGTAGTTTTTAAGTATCATGACCAATAAGACTTCAGAATCTATAATTCACAGATATTCAAAACACATGGCTCACTGATTCCTTGATATTAAGACACTGATTTTTCTATTTCAGTGATCCATACACAGAAAACCAAAATCTAAATCTATAGCAACTATGTGAAGAATATTCATCCTAAAGTGAGGAAGAAATGGATAAATTTCTAGAAATATATAAACTACCAAAATGGAAACAAGAATATATATAAAATTTAAACAGACCAATAGCCAGCAAAGGAATTCAATAAAGTCAAAGGACATGAAATCTGGCATCTAGAAATCTGTTGCATTTCTACATGCCAATAATGAAACAGGAGAAGGAAAAATCAAGGAATCAACCCCATTTACAATTGCACCAAAAATCATAATACCTAGGAATAAACCTAACCAAAGTGTACTCTGGAAACTACAGAATACTTATGAAAAAAAATTAAATATGACACAAAGAAATGGAAAAATATTTCATGCTCATGGATTAGAAGTACAAATATTGTGAAGATGTCTATATTACACAAAGCAAACTGCACATTTAAAGAAACCCCTATCAAAATGCCAACAACATTTACCACAAAGCTAGAACAAACAGTTTTAAAATTTGTAGGGAACCACAAAAGACCCTGAAGAGCCAAAGCAACCTTAAAAAAGAAAGGCAAAGCTGAAGGCATCACAATTCCTGACTTCAAGCTATACTACAAAACTATAGTCATCAAAACAGTATGGTACTGGCACCAAACAGACATATGTAGATCAATGAAACACAACAGAAAATCCACAAATAGACCCACAATGATATGGTTAACTAATATTTGACAAAGTAGGAAAGAAAAACCAATGGAAAAAAGACAGTTTCATTAACAAATGGTGTTGGGAAAACAATTACAAGCAAACAAATGAGACTGGACCACTTTCTTATACCATACACAAAAATAAATTCAAAATGTATGAAAGACCTAAATGTGAGAAAAGAAGCTATCAAAATCTTATAGGAGAACATAGGCAGCAACCTCTTTGACCTTGGCCATAGCAACTTTTTACTAGACATACTAGACATGTCTTTTGAGACAAGGAAACAAAAGCAAAAGTAAACTATTGGGACTTCATCAAGATTTAAAAAAAAAAAAAAACTTCTGCATAGCAAAGGAAACAATCAACAAAACTAAAAGACAGTCTTCAGAATGGGAGAAAATATTTGCAAATGACATATCTGATAAAGGGTTAGTATCCAAAATCTATAAAGAAGTTATTAAACTCAACCCAAAAAATAAGTAACCCAGTTAAAATATGGGCAGAAGACATGAACAAACATTTTTCCCAAGTAAGACATCCAGTTGGCTATAGACACATGAAAAGGTGCTCAAAGTCGCTTATTATCAGGGAAATACAAATCAAAGCTACAATGAGGTGTCACTTCACACTTGTCAGAATGGCTAAAATTAACAACACAGAAGCAACAGATTTTGCTGAGAATGCAGAGAAAGGGTATCCTTTCTGTTGATGGGGGGCAGCCACTCTGGAAAACAGTATGGATTTTCCTCAAAGTTAAAAATAGAACTACCCTATGATCTAGCCATTGCACTACTAGGTATTTACCCAAAGAATACAAAAATACTGATTTACTGATTTGAGATGGCACATGCATCCTGATGTTCATAGCAGCATTATCAACAATAGCTACGTGATGAAGAGAGCCCATAGACTGAATAATGGATAAATAACACCTTATACGCATATATATAATGAAATATTACTCATCCATCAGAAGAATAAAATCTAAGGGCGCCTGGGTGGCTCAGTAGGTTGAGCGTCCAACTTCAGCTCAGGTCATGATCTTGCAGTCAATGAGTTTCAGCCCCATGTCAGGCTCTGTTCTGACAGCTCAGAGCTTGGAGTCTGCTTCGGATTCTGTGTGTGTGTCTCTCTCTCTGCCCCTCCCCTGCTCATGCTCTGTCTCTCTCTCTCTCTCTCTCTCTCTCTCTCTCTCTCTTTCTCTCTCTCTCTCTCTCAAAAATAAATTTAAAAATTTTTTAAAAAGAATAAAATCTAGCTATTTGCAATAAAATGTACAGAGCTAGAGCGTATTATGCTAAGCAAAATAAGTCAGTCAGAGAAAGATATATGCTATATGATTTCACTCATATGTGGAATTTAAAAAACAAAACAGATGAGCATAGGGGAAAGAAAAAGGAGAAGAAAGAGAGAGAAGCAAACCATGAGAAACTCTTAACTATGGAGAACAAGATGAGAGTTGCTTGACGGGAGGTGGGTGGGTAGATGAGCTAAATGGGGAATGGGTATTAAGAAAGGCATATGTTGTAATGAGCACTGGGTGCTATAGGTAAGTGATGAATCACTAAATTCTGCTCCTGAAATTAATATTACACTATATGTTAATTGACTAGAATTTAAATAAAAACTTAAAAAAATAATAAAACACAAAAATTTGACCACAGAAGAATGGAGCTGTTTCAGGGCTGTAAGCTTCCTGTAGTTGAGGCTTCCACAGATGGAACTTTTGCAGAGGATTCGACTCTGGAATGCGAGCTCATTGAAAAAATGACAGCTACCAGAACAGTTGAAATTTCGAATTGAGATTAATTTTTCTTTGTCCTTTTAAAGAGAAGGATACTACTTAGGTAATCATTGATATAGCCAAGTGTTTGGATGGTTAACACAGAATAAAAATAAAATCAAAATGTTTCTCAGATTGAAAGGGAACTTCAGATTTATGATTGGATGGTGTTTAGCCTGCTTGATTTGGTCATTTTCTTAGGCACAAATAATGGATGCAGATTTTAAGATCATTTCTTCTATTTATGTGAAAAATACCATTGGATTTTTTATAGGGATTGCACTGGATTCTTGTTTTGAACAGTATGGACATTTTAACAATATTAGTACTTCCAGTCCCTGAGCATGGAATATCTTTCCACTTATGTGTGTCTACTTCAATTTCTGTCATTAATGCCCTTCACTTCAAGATGCAATGTTTTAAAAATAATTTTAACTAATCATTAAATTGACCCGATTATTTACTTAATATTAATTGTTATAATTGTATAATATATTATAATATATAATTTTTATTTAATTATTTAATCAGTTGGTTAGTTGATTCAATTATATTGATTTAAGTATTTTAGAAATTATTTTAAGAATGAAAGAGAAAACCAGACCAATACCCACGTAGATATTAATGAATTATGATCATAAATGAAATATCCTGTAACAACCACCTAGGTCAAGAAACAAACTTTCACAGTAACCTCAAAAGCCATTCCCCATGCCTCAAACAAACCACAGCCCCTCCTTTCCTCTAAATGTAACTATGCTGATTTTTGGAGTAGGACTCTCCTTGCGTTTCTTCATGATTTTACTATCCAAATGTGTTTTCTTAGTGGCCATGTGTATTTTGCTATTTTGTTTTGTTATTTAGTTCTCTTTCAATCTGGAGATGACTTTTCTATCCATGTCCATCTATCTGTATGTCTTTCTTTTCCTTTCCTCTCCTTTGCTTTCCTTTCCTTTTCTTCACAATTTATCTATTGAAGAATCTGAGTTCTTTTTCCTGTAGAGTTTCTTATTACCTGGATTTCAAACTCATTGTGCGGCTCAGCATGTTTCCCTGCCCTATTTTCTGCAAACTAGCAGCTGGATCCAAAGGCTTAGTCTGACTCAGGTTCAATTCTTTTGACAAAACTATAGATTGTGTTGCGACCTTTCACCAAGAAGCACATTATGGCTGGATTTCACACTTTTGATCTCACCAAGGAATGATACAAAGTGCCTAGATCCCTGAATTGCTTGCGTGTTATAAAAAGCTAATATACTTATTTTGTCACTTTATTTTCATTTATTCTTTTAAATTTATTAAGGTACTTTTTATGGCTTAAAATATGGTTTATCTTGATTGATGTCCCATGCAAGTTTATGGAGACTGTATATTCTGCTATAGTTAAAGTATTCTTAAAATGCCAATTAGATCCAGTTGATTGATGCTGCTATTCAGTTTAACTATGTCCTTACTGATGTTCTGCCTGATGGATCTCCAATTACCAATAGAGGGGTGTTGAATCTCCAAGTGGATTCATCTGTTTCTCCTTGAAGCTCCATCAGCTTTTACCTCATGTATTTTGACACTGTTGTTAGACACATACTAAAGATTGCAATGTCTTCTAGGTGAATTAGTCACTTTATTATGATGTAATGCCTCTTTATATTCCTAGTAAATGTCCTTTCTCTGAAATCTGATTTGTCTGAAATTAATATAGCTATTCCAGCTTCCTTCTGATTAGCAGTATATTATGGTATATCTTTCTCTACCCCCCTCAAATTATACTATGTCTTTATATTTAAAATGGTCGCTTGTAAACAGCATAGAATTGGGTCTTGTTTTTAGATCCACTCTGATACTCTGTCTCTGAGTGTGATACTCTGACCACTGAAGTTTATTTGTTTATTTTTTAGTATTAAGTACATTTTATTCATTTATAATATTTTACTTTTTTATGAATACTATTTATTGTCAAATTGGCTTACATACAACACTAGGTTTAAAGTGACTGTTAATAGGGATGCCTTAGTACCTCAGGCAGTTAAGTGTCCGACTTCAGCTCAGGTCATGATCTCATGGTTTGTGGATTCTAGAGCTGCATCAGGCTCTGTTCTGACATTTTAGAGCCTGGAGCTTGCTTGAGATTCTGTGTCTGCCTCTCTTTCTGCCCCTCCCCCACTCTCACTCTGTGTGTGTGTCTCTCTCAAAAATAAATAAACATTTAAAAAATAAATAAATGAAATAAAGTGATAATTAATATAGTTTAATTAATATCTGTTTTTGTTTTCTCTTTATTGCTCTCGTTTTTATTTTTGTTTTTGTCTGCCACTCTTTTGCTGGTTCCTCTAGTTTTAACTGAGAATTTTATACAATTCAATTCTCCTTTCTAAGCATACTAATTATACTTTTAAAATGTTTTCTGGATGTCTTAAAGTTTGTAATTTACAACGAATCCAAGTCTACCTTCTAATACACTATATGTCTTCAAGGATTTTAAAGCATTCACGTTCCTCTCTTCCATCTCTTATAAAATTTCTGTCATTCATTTACTTATCTCTGTAATCATACAATTAATTGTTACTAACCATGAGAAAATTGGTTACCATGAACAAGAAAAATAAAATGTTTTATTTTACCTTTATTTATTCCTTCCCTAACATTCTTTCTTTCTTTATATAGATCCCAGTTTCTGTTGTATATAATTTTTACTCTAAAGAACCTTTTTTTAACATTTCTTGTAAGACAGATTCCCTCAATTTTTATTTTTCTGAGAAAGCCTTTACTTCTCCTTAACTTTGGAAAGATAACCACTCTGGGTACAGAATTCTAGTTTGATGGGGGTTTTTCCCTCAACACTTCAATATTTAATTCCACTCTCTTCTTGTTTGCATATTCTCTAAAGATAAGTGGATGTAATTCTTATCCTAACTCTTCCATAGCTAAGGATGTTTTTGTTTGCTTATTTGCTTGCTTTTATCTTTGGCTTCTTTCAAAATTTCTCTCCATCACTGAGTTTCTAAGGGTTGATTATAAAATGCCTTGGTGTAAATTTTTTGGTATTCATCTGCTTGGCATTCTCCAAGGTTTCTGGATCTGTGTTTTAGTGCCTGTAATTAATTCTGGAGACTTCTCAGCCATTATTACTTCTATCTTGTGTTTCTTTGTTCTTTCCTTCCTCCTGATATCCCTATAATGCATATGTTATACTTTTTGTAAATGCCTAACATTCCTAGAGAATCTGTTCTGCCTTTAGAATTTCTTTTTTTTTCTCTTCGCATTTCAGTTTTGGAAGTTTCTATTGACATATTTTTTAAACTTACTGATTAAGGAATCAGTAACCATGTCCATTTTATTGATGAGCCCAAGGTCTTCTTCATTTCTATTAAGGTCCTTTTTATATTTTATACTTACTTTCAAATCTCTCTTAGAATTTCCATTTTTTCTGATTATATTACCCATCTGTTCTAGGGCACCTGGTGGTTCAGTCAGTTGAGCATCTGACTCTTGATTTTGCCTCAGATTATGATCCCCAGATCATGGGCTCGAGGCCCATGTTAGGTTCTACACTGAGCATGGAGCCTGCTTAAGATTCTCTTTCTCTCCCTCTGCCTGTCTCCCCTGGTCACGCACACATATTCTCTCTCTCTAAAAAAATAATTTAAAAATATAAAAAATAAAAGATATTATCCATCTATTATTGCATATTGTCCTTTTTTTTTCATTAAAGGCCTTAGTATATTAATCATAGTTGTTTTACATTTTGGATCTCATTATTCCAATATCTGTGCCATATTTGAATCTGGTTCTAATGCTTGCTCTGCCTCTTCAGTTGTTGTTGAAAGCCAGACATGATGTAGTAGGTAAAATGAACTGAGGTATGTAGGCTTTTGTGTGAGGTTTTATATTTACTAAGCTAAGAGTTAGCTCTGTTTGTTGTTTGCTGTGAGACTCAGAGGCTATAATTTCTTCCAGTCTCCTTGTCTTTCCTGTTGTCTTTTGGTATTCCTGGAGACTTCTTCTTAAGTAAGGGTTGTGATAGGCTGTGCTTACACTCATAATCCTCTGTTGTTGTACAAGGACCCTATTGATGTAGTGGCAAGGTATTAGGGAAGCATTCCAGAACCGTACAATTACATCTTAATCTTTTGGTGAGCTTGTGTCCCCTGTGATTTTCACAAGTGCATATCCATTTTCCAATATTAGGTGAGACAGGAAATGTAGGGTACACTGGATCACTGGATTGGTTATTTCCTTTCCCTCAAATCAGTGAGGTTCTGGTAAAACAGTTTCTCTTAAGGGAAAGTATTATAAGAAGAACATAATGCTCTGGTCATATTTAAAAGTTGCTATCTTCCCTTCCCTCTGCTGTAACTACAAGGGGAGTTTTTTCCAATTCTCACTGTAAGAACCTTGTATGTCTCTTGGAAGTCAAAATCATGAAGGTATGTCCTCTCCATCATAAAACTGGGCCTTCAGAAGAGTTGTTTTTTTAAATGAGGTATAATTAACATACAGTATTATATTAGTTTCAGATGTGCAACACAGTGATTTGACATTTGATTGCCTAAGTTTAGCTAACATTTGTCATTATATATAAAATTAATAAAACATTATTGACTATATTAATGTTGTATATTACATAGTTATGATTTCTTTCATAACTGGGAGTTTGTATTTCTTGATCTCCTTCGTCTATGTCACTCCCCCACAAACACTCTTCTTTATGGGAACCACCAATCTGTTCTCTGTGAGACTAGGTTTAGTTTATTTTTTTTATTTATTTTGCTTTTTAGATTTCACATGAGTGAGACCATATGACATTTGTATTTCTCAGTCCAACTTATTTCTCTTAGCTTTATACCCTCAAGGTCCATTTGTGTTATAACAAATGGGGAGATTTCACTCTTTCTTATGGCTGAGTAATATCCCATTCTACATATATACATCTTCTT
>NC_043708.1:118816338-118826777 GCF_006229205.1 Suricata suricatta
GGAAGCAGGCTCCAGGCTCTGAGCTAGCTGTCAGCACAGAGCCTGATGCGGGGCTCGAACCCACGAATGTGAGATCTGACCTGAGCCAAAGTCGGAGGCCTAACCGACTGAGCCACCCAGGCGCCCCAACACTTCATTTTATAAGGAGCTTTTAAGGTATGCAATGTATACAGTTCTATAGAGCCATAATCCCTGCTGACCTCCAGACAAGGAATTCTGTAGGTGTCCCCTGGTGGTAGTTGGAAAAATTGAGACTCTCAATGAATGTATAAGTTCTTTTCTGGGAGGTTGCATTGAGTTGTAGGATGGCCAAGGTGGTGCAAGAGGATGGTGGTCCCCTGCTTATACTCCCTGGGAGTGCCTACTTTAGCTTCTAGATGTGTGGGGGACTTGAAGGCTTTGTCCCACAGGCTGAAGCTCCAGGATATGTACATAGGCTCTTTAAACATATAGACTTGGTTTGTGTTTCAATCTGCTATTTGTGCAATGCACTGGTGGTGATGGTCTTCCAATAACTGTCTTTACGATTAGTACATAACTGTGGAGCTCAGAAATGCCAAGCCCTTTGGCAACCATGGCCAGACAATTAAGAAGTGTCCTCTTTGTGAATTGCACATGCTCACTGGCTTTAGATAGGCAGTTATAGAGTGTATGGGGCAGGGCACACTCACTGGCTGTGGCAGAAAAGCAGCAAGGAAATGTCTTGACTGTTCATGTTCCCAGGCTTTGGGCATGTAGAGCAGGAGAATAACTTGAATGTGTACAAAAGCCAGTCATAGGCAGGGAGCAGGAGAATACCACACTGTTCATGCTTGCCAGCTCCAGCCAGGGAGTAGGGAAGTGTCACAATCACATGTGCTCACTGACGTTAAGGAGCAGGAAAATGCCATGACAGTTTGTGCTCATCTGCCTCAGCCAGGGAGCAGGAGATTATAGCAACCATCATGCTCTATGTCTTCAACAAGGCAATGGGATAGTTTCATGACCACTCGCCCTCATTGGTTGTAACAAGGCACAAGGGTGCGGGGGTGCTACATCCAAATTCACCCACCTGTGCTAGCAGGGTAGGTTAGTAGTGTAAAAATAGCACCTGCCAGCATCCTCATCTCTGGGGCAAGTTTCAATTATTTACTGCCTCTCCATCATATTCTTTTAGATTAGCAAATGAACCCTCTTCACATGTAATCTAGGCACTTTTCAAATGTCCTTTTCTCCTATGGGTTTTAGGATGAGTAAAAAAGAGAATCTCAGTTTTTAGAGCACTTTGGGTCCCTTGGACATCAGCTTCATTGGTCTGCCTCATTTCTAAGCCAGATGTTTTGGAAGTTCATCTCTCCAATATAGTTCCTCAGGGTTGGCATTTGCTGTGAGGGACCAACCTTAACTTAGACCTCTGGTAGCAATGCTGAATTGGTGAGATCTCTCCTTATTGTGTGTCCCCATGTCAGGAGTGGAGCTCTGAGGAGCTCTTCCCGCTTCTCCTAGGCTTCTTGATGTGGTCATTTTATCCTTTGCTGCGGAGAGGCAGTTAATCTAGTTTTGAGATATTTTTCAGATACAAATGATTTCTATGTAGCTGTAGATTTGATGTGTCTGGGAAGAAGTGAGTTCAGGAGCCTCCTACACCACTGTCTTGTAGAAGTCCTTCCTCCCAGACAGTGTACACTCCCAATCCTGTCTCCACTGAGCTTCCAACAATTTATCAATTACCATTTAAGTTTTTATATCCTGGCTTTGGCTCAAGTGACAATTTCTGCTCCTGAGTTTCTGCTCTGTCATCCTGTGATTCTATATATTTGCCTGTCTGTCTCTGCAGTTTTGGGGGTAATAGTTCTCCCTATGACCTTATTCTCTAGTGAATCTAATAAGACCTATTGATACTCAGTTTTTTTTTCTTGCTGTGAAGACAGAAGTGATGACTTCCAAGCTCCTTTCCTTTGAGTGGGGCTCAAACTCAAGAACCAGCAGATCATGACCTGAGCTGAAATCAGTCGCCCAACTGACTGAGCCACCCAGGCACCCCTTATTTACTAATTGAAATTGTTATGTAGGTAAGAGTTATTTCTTCTCCCTTACTTATTTATTCATTCAATTATACATTTACATCAATATGGATTCATGAGTATTTGTTTAATTTTTTGGGTTATATTTCAGTACTATCATTTTTTAGCTAAAGTTGTTAATTGAGAGTTCTTTGGCAGTTTTTCTTTGGATATTGAGAGTTCTTTCAGATTAGCTTTTCTACTCATTTGATATGCCCTCGTCTTTTGTTGTTTTTCTTTTGTCTTCTTGTTTTTGCTTTATTTTAGCACCTCCTTAGTTATTGGCACTACAAAATGTTCCAGTTCATTATGTATTTTTCATGCTTGGAGTCAACTGCATCTCCAAAGAGCCACATTACTGTATTGTTGGAGAATGAAATTTATCTAGTAACCAAACCTGGACATAAAGTATGTTTAATGCTCCTGGTATGACATAGCATCTAATTCATTTCAGTGGATAAGGAAATAAATGGATATATACTAACTCATATATATGTACATATATATTACTATATTTATTTACCTGTATGTATGTATATAATGTATATAGTGTATTTAAATATAACAGATGTATATATTCACCTATATAAATATACATATTTATATACATATTTATTTATATATATTTATATGTCCATATTGAGCCTCCGACTTCAATGCAGCATCATAGAATTTATTCTGGACTTCACTCTTGCCTTATCTGTGACTTCTTTCCCTCACAGTGAGAAAGTTGACTGTTATTTTCTAAATATATTTACTTATTTGTTCAACATTAGTGCACAAAGTAGAGTCAGAATTTTTAATCCAATCCCTCTGGGAAACAAATATACCAACAAAAGTACAGTGTTCTTTTTTGCTATTCTTTCTGTCTTTGGCCATACAGTACTCACTGTGGGGTTTTTTTTAACTTACTTAGGTATACTCTTTTCTTCCTTTTTCTCTCAGTGTGTTTATGTAATTACGTGGTAATATAGTTTAATTCATTTATCACAGTCTGGAGTCAACCTTTCTCCTACATCCTGGTTGATTTTTATCTTTTAATGTAATTTATTGTCAACTTGGGTAACATACATCCTGGATGACTTTTAAATATACAAAAATAAAATTCACTTTTTATGATAAATAGTTCTATGAATTTTGACAAATGAATAGTCTTGTTCCAACCACCAGAATTTCATAACGATTGTTTCATATCAATTCCCTCATCTCAAAAGCTCCTCTGTGCTACCCTCATGTATACAATCCCTGTTCCAATACAAGACAGTTTTTAATATGCTTTACTTTTCTATAGTTTTATATAGTTTCTGTAGATTTCTATAGTTTTGTTTTTTCCAACATCATATAAGTTGAATTACACAGTAGGTCATTTCTTGGATCTTTTTTACTTCACTTAGCAAAATGCATTTAAGAATCAGCCATAATTCTGTGTGCATGAATGGTTTGTTTCTTTTTGTTGCTAAAAAGTATTATGCTAGATGGATTTATCATAGATTAATTATGCATTCACCATTTCAAGGACATCCGAGGACAAGCTTTTGTGTGAACATAAACTTTCATTCTCTTGAATACATGAGAGTAAGACCTTGGGTCATGGAGTACATGTATGATTAATTTTATACAAAATTGCCCAATTATCCTCACCAATTCAGGCACAGGGATAGACAGCTAGAAAAAGTATACACAGCCCAGTCACAGCAAGCAATCTGGCACTGGCAGCCTCTTTGTCCCTGTGTCCTCCCTCACCTAGACATATAAGGGAAGTGAAGAGGCAATCTAAAACTGAAATTTGCTTCCCTTGCCATAAACACTTGACTTCCCTACCTGGAGAAATATCTTCCACCCACTCAGACACCACCACCAGACAACAGTGGAACCATCAAGGCACTAGATAAATCAAGCAGAGGAAAATAACACTGTGAAGTCCCTGAACATTAAGCTGCCATTGGAACTATAACCCATAAAGTGGACTCATGCCCACATGCTAAACCTACATAGAGTGATAGCTGCAAACTAAAACATAAGACTTAAATGGAACACAGAGCCTCCTAACCTAATAGACAAAATAGCCAGAATACAGTTGAAAGTAATTTTACAGTAGTAAAATGAATCAGATGTTGGAATTATTTGACAAGAATTTTTAAAGTAGTTGTCATATAAACACTTCAGCAATCAATCAGAGTTTCTCTTGAAGCAAACGAAAGAAAAATAGAAATTTTCAACAAAGAAACCAAAGCTATAAAAATAACCAAGTGGAAATTATAGAACTGAGAAATACAATTAAGGGGGGAAAAATCCTCACTGTATAAACTCAGAAGTAAAACAGAAAATAGAACCAGTGAAGTTGAAAACATATCAATAAAATTCACCAAATCTGAATAACAGAGAGAAAAATATGCTGAAAGGAAATAAACAGAGCCACAAAGATCTATAGGAAAAATTTAAAAAGGATACAACAATCCCACCATCAAGTCCCAAAGGACAGGAGAAAGATAGTGGGGCAGAAAGAGCATTTGAAGACAAAATGGCTGAAAATTTCTCCAATTTGCCAAAAAGATATAAATCTACAACTTCCAAGAGTTGAGAAAATTCAAATGAAACAAACCCAAGGCACATTTTATATTTTTATTTTTATTAATGTAATTTACATCCAAGACACATTTTTGAAGCTCCAAAAATTAAAGAGAAAGATACAAATTTTGAAAAAAGCCAAAGGAAAACATTACCAATAAGAAAACACTGACCAATGAAATTCTCATCAGAATCCAAATCACAGAGGCAAGGAAGCAGCAAAATGTTTTTCGAGTGCGAAAAGCAAAGAACTGTCAACCAAGAAGTCTATATCTGATGAAACTTACAGAAGTAAAGAGAAAATGGAAACCTTCAGATGAGGGGAAAAAATAAGAAACTGGTACTTGCACACCTACTCATAAAGAGTAACTACAGGAAGTTCTTCACACGGGAAAGGAATGATAAATGAAGGTATTTTGGAAGCATCAGTAAGGAAGAAAGAACAAGGGTAAAAACAAAAATATAGGTAGGTATATTAGAGTATTCTTTTCCCTGTGTATTTCATACATTTGAGTAAATGATTGAAACAAAAATGAAAACATCATCAGACTCTCCATACAATGATAGTTAAAAATGGAGTAGATAAAAGGACCTAAATTGCAATTGAAATTTCCCAACCTAACACTAAGTGGTAATATGTTGAAACCAGTAGACTGTGATAAGTCATGAATACATATTATACTACCAAGAGCAACTAGAATGAAAAATATACAAAAAAATACACTGAAAAGCAAATCAAGTAAATCAAGAAAGCATCCTAAAAAAGTATTCAAATAATTCACAAGAAAGCAAAGAATGACACAGAGCAATGGGAACCAGAAGATATGAACAGAAAACAAAAATTTTAGTGGAAGATTTGATCTAACATATCAATAGTTACCTTGTATAGAAATGATACAAATATTCCAAAAAAGTTAGAAATTTTCAGAGTGAAGTTTTTAAAAAGCAGTGTCCAACTATAAACTTCATACAAGAAACTTACTTCAAATTCAATGACAGAGGGAAGTTGCAAAAGGAAGGAGAGAAAAAATATAACATGTAAGCATTAGTATTTTTAAAGGAAAATCAGTATTGGATTATTAATATCTAAAAAAGTAAATTTCAAAGCAAAGAAAATTGTCGGAAATAGAGGACACTTCATAATGATCAAAGGATCAATTCACAAGGAAGATATAATGATTTTAAATGTGTCCATACCAAAACACAGAGCCTTCCAATATATGAAGCAAAAACTGAAGAGGTAACAGAAGAAATAGACAAAGCCAAAATAATAGGTGGAGATTTCAAAACCCACACATTAACAACTGTTATAACTACTAGACATAAATCAGTGAGAATATACAAGATCTGAACAACACAGTTAATCAGCAAGATGTAATTGACACACATAGACCATTCCATCAAACAACAGTACGTTTTTGTTTTGTTTTGTTTTGTTTTGTTTTTTTCCAATCACCCTTGGAAAAAAGGGGTTTCAACAAGAAAAACTATATCCTGCACCAAAAATTTAACCTTAACAAACACAAAAGGATTAAAATCATACAAAGTGTGTACTCTAAAACCATAACAGACTCAGACTAGAACTCAATAATAGAAAAACAACAAGAAATGGTAAACAACACATTAAATAATCCATGAATCAAAAAGGAGGTCTTAAATATACTTGAAAATACACAGAATTGAAGGAAATCAAAACATGTATTATTTGGGGTGCCTGGATGGTTCGGTCAGTTAAGCATCCAACTCTGATTTTGGCCAAGGCTATGATCTCACAGTTGGTGAGATAGAGCTTGATGTCCATTAACATCACAGAGTCTGCTTGAAATTCTCTCTCTCCTCTTCCTGTGCTCATTCTCTCTCTCAATAAATAAATAAGTGCTAAAAATATATCATATAAAAATAATCAGGATGCAATTAAAGCAATGATGAGATCCAAAATCTCTTTGCTATATCTACAGACTGTTTCTCTTATTTTCTTCTGGAAGATTTATACTTTTATGATTTATATTTAGATCTCCAGTTTGTTTGAAGTTAATTTTTCCTTAAGATGTTAGATGATGGTCAAGATGTATTTTTTCTGCATATGGACAAAATAATTTTCTAAAACTCATGTATAAATGACAATATTTTATTGGTAATTTGCCTTTGCATTAAAAAAAAAAAACAACAAGATGCAGGGCGCCTGGGTGGCTCAGTTGATTAAGTGTCCGATTTCAGCTCAGGTCATGATCTCACAGTCCATGAGTTTGAGCCATGCGTAGGGCTCTGTGCTGACAGCTCAGAGCCTGGAGCCTGCTTAAGATTATATCTCTCCCTCCCTCTCTGCCCCTCACATGCTCCTGCTTTGTCTCTGTCCCAAAAATAAATAAAAACATTTAAAAAAACCAAGATGCTGAAGAAAATAGCTGATTAGGAAGATCATAAGTTCACCCCATCCCATGGATACAACTAGATAACATTGACAACAGTGTAAATAATCCAGAAAATGATCTGAACACTGACAGAACAAACTCTACAAATAAATGTAGAGAAGAGGCTACATTGAAGAGTGTAGGAAGAGTAGAGATGTGGTAAGGAAATAAGAGGGACTCTCAGAACTGTCCACATGATGGAGGAATGCCAAGGGAGCAGAGAGGATGAAGAAAAGAGCCTCACACCAGGGAACCAGTGCTGTAAAGAGAAATTCCCATAACATTTGTCTTTGAAAATCAGAAGGGCCAAATTTTTGAGTTCTTACAATGGGACTTAAAATCTGGAACATTAAAAAAATCAGTGGACTCAGTTCTTGGAGATTCAGGAGGGCAAGAGGAGTTCCTGTCCTTAAAAAGGCAGTGGGACACAATCATGAGACTATCGACTACTGGAAATGAACCTTGAACCAAGGGCTGAAGGGGGAGGGGGAGGAGGAAGGAGGGGTGGTGGTAATGAAGGAGGACACTTTTGGGGAAGAGCATTGGGTGTTTTATGGAAACCAATTTGACAAAACTATTTTTAAAAAAAGGGAGCACCAAAACAAACAAACAACAGCCCATGGAAATACACATAGTTAGAAGCAGCAGTTTGAAAAATACCTGGGGCATATGAAAAGAATATCTACTTATTCATCTCAGAATGTGTGCTGGAAGGACAGAGATCATTGTAAGTCTTTTCCAGGAACAAAGGAACTAACAAGTGCCATTTCCCTGCCTTCCCCCAGCATAGACACATAATGTTTCATGGAAATCAGTGCAGCACTGACACTCCCACCTAACTTGCTAACACTGCACATCCCCCTAACATTCCCCATCCCTTAGCAGATCCACCCCCTCCAGCCAGGCCTGCCTCAGTCTCAGCAGCTTAATGTCCACTCCTGCAGAGGAGAGACATACATACCTTGCTAACACCATGCCCTGCACACATAGCAAATCTGCCTCCTCTACACTCATGGGTGGAGACCACTCAGAGTACTGCCACAAGCCTCACAGTGTGCAAGCAGCCCCAAAAGGGTCCAGCACCATTCCAAAGTGACTCCTGCCCCAGGGAGAGGGAAAGATAATCATACATGTCAATCAGACCATGTCCCCAAAAATGGGCTGGGAGAAGACTGCTGGCCTAACTGCAGGTCCCACAAACCAACAAAATCTTCTCAGGGGACAACAGAGGGAAAGCACTCCAGTTTGGCACTACTGAATTTCTAGCAAATACTTGGTCTGATTTGACTCAAGCCCAAGGAGTCTCCATATAGGCCTGATAAACCACAGGGACAAAACCTGCCCACAACAGGCAAAGAGAGCATTGCAGATGATTGGACTGAAGGAAAATGCACTCAGCCACAATAGTGGGGCACACACATCACACATAGGAGACACCCATGGTGAACAGGGGGATAGTGCACAGTAGGATTCTACAGGACCTATTTGTTATAAGTCCACTGCTTTCAAAAGCAGAAGACATAGCTGACTTTCCTAGCACACAGAAACAGACCCAGCATATTAAACAAAATGAGGGGACAGAGAACTATATCCCAAATGAAAGAACAGGACAAAATCATAGCAAGAGAGCTAAATGAGATGGAGTTAAGTAACATGCTTGATAGAGAATTCAATGTAATGATCATAAAGATATTGGACTTAAGAAAAGAGTGGAAGATATCAGTGAAACCCTCAACAAAGAGATAGAAAACTTAAGAAAAGAACAATCAGAGATGAAGAACTCAACACATGACATTTAAAAGATATTAGATAGAATAAATAGAGGAAACAGAACGATAGATCAATGATCTGGAGTACAGAGTAAAAGAAAACAATCAAGCTGAGCAGGTGAGAGAAGAAAAAAATAATACAAAATGAAAATAGACTAAGAGACTCAGTGTTACCATTAAGCATAATAATATTCACATTATAGCAATTCCAGAAGGAAAAGAAAGGGGCAGAAAATTTACTTGAAGAAACAATAGCTGAGAAATTCTTAAATCTAGGGGAGGAAACAGAAATCTAGATCCAGGAGGCACAGAGAGCCCCTAACAAAATCAACCCAAGCGGTCCACACAGAGACACATAGTAATTAAAATGATAAAAAGCAGTGATAAAGAGAATTTTAAAAGCAGCAAGAGAAAAGAAACAGTTAAGTACAAGGGGAATCCCATAAGGCAATTAGCTGATTTTCAGCAGAAACTTTACAAGCCAGAAGGGAGTGGCATGATATATTTAATGTGCTAAATGGAAAAATCTGCAGCCAAGAAATATCCTATCCAGCAAGACTATCATTCAAAATACAAGAGGAGATAAACAGTTTCTCAGACCAACAAAAGTTAAAGGAATTCATAACCACTAAACTAGTCCTACAAGAAATGTTAAAGGAGACTCTTTGAGTGGAAACGAAAACCCGTGAGTAGAAGTAATAACAGGTGGAAGGCCAAAAGTAGTAAAAATAAGTATATCTGCAAAATTCATTCAAGAGACTTGCAAAATAAAAATATGTAAAATATGACAACGTGTACCTAAAATGTGGGGTTGGAGGAAGAAGAGGAAAAAATACATTTGAGGCACCTGGGTGGCTCAGTTGGTTAAACATCCAACATTTGATTTTGGCCCAGGTCTTGATCTAATATTCATGAGTTTGAGCCCCGCTTCAGGTTCTGCACTGATAGCATGGCACCTGCTTGGGATTCTATCTCTTACCCCACCCCCTCTCTTTCTCTCTCAATACATAAAAAAAACTTAAAAAAAAAGAATGGGTTCAAAATTAAGCAGCTATCAAGTTAATATAGACTGTTAATGCATAAGATGTTAAATATAAACCTAATGGTAAACACAAATCAAAAACTGGGAGTAGATGTGCAAAAAATAGAAAGAAAGGAATCAAAATATAACACTAAAGAAAGTCAGCAAACCAGAAGAGAAGAGAAGAGCAAGAGAATAAAGGAAAAGAACTACCAGAAAAAGTAATAAAATGGCAATAAATATCTATCAATAATTACTTTGAATGTAAATGGATTAAATGCTCCAATCAAAAGAATGCATAAAAAACCCCAATATCCATCCATGTGATGTCTCTGAGAGACTCATTTTAGAATGAAAGATACCTGAAGATTGAAAGTGAAGGGAGGAAAAAGCATTTATCATGCAAATAGATGTGTAAAGAAAGTCAGGGTAGCAATACTTGTATCAGACAAAGTACACTTTAAAAAAAACTGTAACAAGAGTTTTGATGGTTTCCTGTCTCACATTCAAGTCCTTCAGCCATTTTGATCTTATTTTTGTGTACGGTGTAAGAAAGTGGTCTAGTTTCATTCTTCTACATGTTGCTGTCCAATTTTCCAAGCACCACCTGCTAAAGAGGCAGTCTTTT
>NC_043708.1:118826877-118862898 GCF_006229205.1 Suricata suricatta
GGGGGGAAGACAGGTGGTGGTGATGGTGGAGGACACTTGAGGGGAAGAGCACTAGGTGTTGTATGGAAAACAATTTGACAATAAAATATTATGAAAAAATAAATAAATAAACTGTAACAAGAGACAAAGAAGGACAATATATAGTCATCAAAAGGATAATCCAATGAGAAGATATAATAATTGTAAATACTCATGCAGCAAACATTTTTCTAGATAGATGTCCTGAGGCAAGGGAAATAAAAGAAAAATAAATTATTAGGACTACATCAAAATAAAAAGCTTCTGCATAGCAACAGAAGAAATCAACAAAACAAAAATAAAATCTATTGAATGGAAGAAGATATTTGCAAATGACATATCTGATAAAGGGTTAGTGTCCAAAACATATAAAGAACTTTCTCTACTCAACACCAAAAAACAACCCAATTTAAAAATGGGCAAAATACATGAACAAACATTTATCCAAAAGAAGGCATACAGATGACCAACAGTCACATGAAAGACGGTCAACATTAGACATCATCAGAGAGATGCAAATCTAGACCTCAATGAGATATCACCTCATAATAGCTAAAGTCGAAAAGAACAAGTTTTAGTGAGGATGTGGAGAAAAAGTAACTCTTGGGCATTGTTGGTGGAAATGCAAACTTGTGCATCACCATGGAAAATAGTATGAAGCTTCCTCAAAAAAATTAAAAATGGAATTACCATATAACCCAGAAATTGTACTACTTAGGATTTACCCAAAAAATACGAAGACATTAATTAGAAAAGATATATGCATTCCTATGTTTAGTGCAGCATTATTTACAGTAGCCAAAATTTGGAAGCCACCCACGTGTTCATCGATAGATAAATGGATAAAGGAGATGTGATATGTATATATACATATATATATACACATATATATATACCACATACATATAATGAAATGTTATTCAGTTATAAAAAAATAAAATTTTGCCAAAAGTTAAAATCTACCTTCATTATTACATTTCTATAACTCTTAATCTTTTTATAAATCCCATGTTTAAGTATAATACCACATTCTTATGAAGGAGTGTTCTCCTTAGTAATTCTGTAATGTAATTATGCTGGTAATTAAATCTCTAAATTTTACTTTGTTTGAGAATGTAATTATTTTCCTTCATTTTAAAAATTATTTTCAGTGTGAGTAGAATTATGAGCGGATGGTATATTTTCCCAGCACTTTAAACATGTCATTCTATAACCTTTTAGCTTGCATTGTTTTTAATGAGAAATCTACTTTAATTCTTATTTTTGTTTCAGTCCTCTACTTTGTTCCTCACAGTTGTTTATGTTTGTAGGCTACCTTTTAAAATTTCTCTTTTTGTTTTGTTTTCAGCAGTTTGAGTGTGATGTGCATAGAGATATGTTTGTGTATTTGTGAGAGAGAAAGTGTATGTGTGTGTGTGTGCATGCACACATTGGTGTTTGTCTTTTTTGTGGTTCTCTGAGCCTCTTGTATCAATGTATCTTGTATCAATGTTTTCATGTCTAATTTTAGGAAAAGTTAGTTACCATTTATTTAAATGTATGTTTTTCTCCATTTTAACTCTCTTTTTCTGAGATTCTAATAGTAAATATTTTATTCTATTTGATTGTTCCATACCTCATGAATGTTCTCTTCTTTTTCCTAATATATCTCTCTGTCTCTGTCTCTGTGTCTTTCTCATTTTGGTAATTTCTGCTAACCTATCTACAAGCTCATAATTTTTTTCTTCAGCTGCATCTATGGGTTAAAGGCATTTTTTATCCTGTTAATTGGCTGTTCATTTCAAGCATGTCCATTAATTATTTTTAATAGATTCAATCTTTCTGCTTGAATAACCCATGTGATCTTGCACATTGCCTTCCTTTTATATATTAATCATAATTATACTAAATTACCTATCAGATAGTTCCAATATCTGTGCCAAAGCGTACTTTA
The DNA here is from genome assembly GCF_006229205.1 of Suricata suricatta. Classification (NCBI taxonomy): domain Eukaryota; kingdom Metazoa; phylum Chordata; class Mammalia; order Carnivora; family Herpestidae; genus Suricata; species Suricata suricatta. Next base: position 118,828,829 of record NC_043708.1, read on the forward strand.
GTTCTGATCATTTCTTTTTGTCTTCTTAGTGTTATTTTCTTGTATTTTCTTTACCTTAAATACCTTTGACTGTTAACAAGAAAGAGTCTAAAAACTTATAAGGAGCCAGGTAGAAAATCAAGTTTTCTACACAGAAACGAAACGCAGGCTGACCTCAGTACTAGCTGATCTCAGAGGTCAGCTAGGGCATCTGCAGAGCTTTGTGGGGAAGAGGTAGGGATTAGAGAATGTAAAATTCAAACAAGCTGTGGGTCACAAAGAAAGGTAACATTACAAGTTTCCAGAAAATATACCACTTGCGTATACTTCCTTAGAGATGAAAAAAATCTTAGAAAGTATACTCCAAGCAGAGTGAGAGAAACATGAAAATAAAGAATTAAACAATAATAGAATGGTTGGAATTTAAAGATTGAAATATCTTGGACATATGCATTTGGGTATAAATAAATGTTATAAATATGGTAACAAAGCTGCATGAAAAATTGAATGTTTTTTATAAAGGAACATTTATATATTAACTGTCAATTATATGATGTTCAAAAGAGGGTTGAAAGAACAAAAGAGGCAAAGACAAATGAATATGGGGAAAAATTCTTCAAAGGATATGGAAAAATTAAGCCTTTTTCCATGACTTGTTTAGAAATTTTTGATGAAATATAGATTTAAGCATACTCTGCCATTCATTCAAGAAATATAGTAAGCGTGTAAAATTTTGAGTGAGAAGGAATAATGTCTGCTTTCTTGAACTGAAACTGGTAGGTAAATAAATAAGAAAATAACAATAAATGGGGAAAATACAAAGCATACAGAGTACTGCCCTGCATAAATGTAGCAAATGGGGTGGTAAGGACAGAAAAAGATCGGAGACAACCTCCTGTGTATGGCTTGGTTAGCAAGGTTCTTTGTGAGTGCATGTATGTGGCACCCTGAAACTTGAGAAGACCCAGCTGTGTAAGGAGAGGGGCAATGTGCATTCCATACAGGGCCTGAATCCTAGAAGGATATGAGGTTGGCAAGAAACTGAACACAACTCAGGTTGCTGAACAGTCAAGGGAGGGCCCATCCAATAGAATGGTGGAGAGGAAAGTTGAGACCTGATTACATACTTCCTCAACATATGCTAAGGGCTGTGAATTTCCACTAGATGTAGGAGAAAGTCACTGAAGAGTGTGTGTGTATGTGTGTGTGTGTGTGTGTGTGTGTGAGTGAATAATATGTTCAACAAGGTTCAAAACTCAAAACACATTGCACAATGTGTTACCCCTGTTCTTGTCTGTCTCACCAGTTTAATTTTTAAGCAAATGTAAAGTCTTATTTCTTCCTCTTTCTTATATAAAAAATGACCAGCTATGAAATATTTTCAACTTGCTTTTTTCTGGAGTATGAAAATATCTGGAGATATTTTCATATCAGGATATGAAAAGTTTCTTCAAATTGTTTTACTACTTCAAAGTATTCTGTTGTATGATATGCCATAGCATATTTATCTGCTTTTCTCTTGGTTGGCTTTTGAGTTGTTCACAATATTCTGTTGTTTCAATGCTGCTGAGAACAAGCATGTACAAATATCACTTGTATGTGTAAAATTACATGCGAAAGGCAAACTCCCAGAGACATCAATGTGTTAAAGGGTAGGTGCATTTAATATTTTCATGGAAATTCCCATTTGTCTTGCATTATGTTCTGTAACATTTTGCAATCCCATTGGCAATGTCTGAAGCATCTGTTTTCTTAAGCAAAAAAGTGACATAATTTGACTTACAATTATAAAAGCCCACTACACCCTCTGAATGAAGAGTGCTTGGTGAAGTAGATGAGATCACTTAGGCTTTTGCAATTGTTTGGAAAAGAGTTATTGGTGGATGACAGGGGAATCAAGAAGAAGATTATACACTTTGTTTGAATCTACAGAATTTGCTGATGATTTGGTTATGGGGATGAAGAAAGGAAGGGAAAAAAAACAGCTACATGGAATGCGGGCCAGGAGACCAGTGAAGACCCTCAGTGCAGTTGTGAATCTCTTAGGTTTGGGTCTCCTATGTGCGGGGGACCAGCCCACGCTCCCCAGTCGAAAGGTCCCTGATTAGGTGGTTGGTGTCGTTGAAATATCTATAGGAAAGAAGACAGACAACATGAATAGTGGTAAAACCACACTTTACTAAGAAAGTCAGTGTCTTTTATGCCATAGGGGATTACACTTTTTTTTTTTCTTTCTTTAATGATTACATAGTTCTTGAGAGAGTAAAAACATGCTCTGGGAAGGATCATTTTTTTTTATCACAGAAGAGAGAACAACCATGAGAACAGAAGTAAAAAAAAAAAAACAGGAATGAGGGAGTCTGTCTCAAAGAATTTTCTTTTCTTCAAGGACCTTTAGCAGCTATGTCTGGGCAAGATGCTTATCATTTAAGGAGTTAATTTTAGGCAGAGGATTGCGTTTGCCCCAACATCAGGCAATGAGCTGGGAACAGAAATAATGTAAGGGAGAGCTGGCGCCACTAACTGACCCAAATTGATTCAAAACTTAAAGATATACGACTTTTTGCTTTTGCAAAGCAACGAGAAATCATAGACAGGTTAAACAGAAGCCACATGTGCAGCCCAACTTGTTCCACAACTTCCCAAATAGTTCTCCTGTGCCCTGGAGGCATAGCCATCAACAGTCACTTATATAGACGCTCCTGTGCCCCAGAGGCAGTGTCATCAAAGGTAGCTCTGCAGAGGGTTTTTTGGCCTACTGGGCCCCAACACCTATGGCACATCCAATCCGTGCTTTTCAGCGTCAGTCTTGTACACAAGGTGGATGCTCAGAAGAGAGATCTCAACTGGAAATGAGGATTGGGGATGGAAATCAGAGCAATAAGGATGAAGGATGTCACCTAGGAAGAGTGCAGAGAGAGAGGAAGAAACATTTCAGGCCCAAGGCCCAAGGTACACCAGCAGTGCACACATGGTGTCATAGGAAGTGCCACAGAAGAGTTTGTTGGGAGGAAGGTGTGGTCCACTTTCCCCAAAGCTGCTAAGGGGCGGAGTGAGATGAGGACCACAGGAGTTGCTACGCAGGACAGGGTGGAGGTCTGTGAAAAGAACTTGTGGAGAGTTCCATTAACTTAAAGGCAACCACTAATCACATAAAGAAAATGCTTCCTTCAAAATGACTAGAGGAAGAAATGGAGCACAAGACATCTTTCTATAGAAAAATAGGGAAATTGTATGAATCTTTATGAGTTCTTTTCACTTAGCATAATACCCTCTAGTTCTATTAATGCTGCTATAAACATTAGGGTATATGTGCCCCTTTGAATCAGCATTTTTGAATTCTCTGGATATATTCCTAGGAGTGCAGTTGCTGGGTCATATATGTGGAATTTGAGAAACTCAAAAGATAAACATAGGGGAAGGGAAAGAAAGAGAAGGTAAAAACAGAGAGATAGGGGCACCTGGGTGGCTCAGTTGGTTAAGCAACTGACTTTGGCTCAAGTCATGATCTCATGGTCCATGAGTTCAAGCTCCATGTCCGGCTCTGTGCTGACAGCTCAGAGCCTGGAACGTACTTCAGTTTCTGTGTCTCCCTCTCTGTTCCTCTCCCACTTGTGCTCTGTCTCTCATAAATGAATAAATGTTTAAAAAAAATTTTTTAAATACAGAGAGGGAGGCAAACCATAAGAGACCCTTAAATATAGAGAACAAACAGGATTGCTGGAGGGGAGATGTGTGGGGGGATAGGTTAAATGGTCAATGGACATTAAGGAGGGCACTTGCTGGGATGAGCACCGGGTGTCATATGTAAGAGATAAATCACTGGGTTCTACTCTTGAAGCCAAGACTACCCTTTATGTTAACTAACTTGAAAGAGCTGGGGAGAGGGAGTGAGGCAAATCAAGAGAGACTTTCGAATGCTGAGAACAAACTGAGGGCTGAGGAGGGAGGGGGGAAGGGAAAGGGGGTGATTTTCATGGAGGGGGGCACTTGCAAGGAAGAGCACTGGATGTTATATGAAAACCAACTTGGTAAAAAAACTATTTAAAAATAAATGAACAAAAATAAATAAAAATAAAGAATAAAAAAAGAAAAACAAAGAAATATGATGATATGTTTAACTTGAATATAAAATAAATAAAAGTTATAATCAAGAAAAAAGATATATGATAATATGCTTAATTTAAATATAGAATAAATAAAACTATTTAGAATCAGGGGGACAAAAGAAAAGTAGAGAAACCCAAAGAGACCTCCAAGAGGCCAAAAGTAAAGTATAGTAAAATGCTTGTGTACATTATGGCTAGGAGCAGGGCTTAGAGTTCGTGTCTGGCTCTCCCTGGGTAGGCGTGCTCAGCTTGGACCTCTTTACAGCTCATTAAGGTGGTGCCTTTGCCTGCAGAATAGACATGGGATGGAGAAACAGTGCTGTGTGGGTGCATAAGAAGTGCTCAGTGACATTAGTTAGCTGACACTAGTAAGACAGTTTTTACAATAGAAGTAGCTGGATTTAACTCCTAATTAAAAGAAAATTCTGAGGGGCGCCTGGGTGACTCAGTCGGTTAAGCGTACGGCTTTGGCTCAGGTCATGATCTCACGGTTGGTGGGTCTGAGCCCCACGTCGGGCTCTGTGCTGACAGCTAGGTCAGAGCCTGGAGCCTGCTTCACATTCTGTGTCTCCTTCTCTCTCTGACCCTCCCCCATTCCCACTGTCTTTCTCTGTCTCTCAAAAATAAATAAAGAACATAAAAAAATTTTTTAAAAAGAAAATTCTGAGATGACAGTGGAAGGGGAGGAAGATACCATCCATTTTACATATTTTTAAAATTTAATATTTAAATATAAATATATTTTTAAATGTGTGTGTGTTTATATATAAATAATTATACAATATGTTTTAAATATATAAAAATACTCATATATGAAATATTTATATAAAATTTATATTTATATAAGCAAGTTAAAATATGTATATATGAATATTTTATATTTAATATATTATGTTATTCTTTATATTTTATTTTGCCTATTTAATATATTTATTATATAAATAATAATAAACTATGCATGCATAAAAAATGATGAAAAAGGAAAGCAAAGTTTCATCATAAATTTTATTCCCTTGAGAGACCAACTTCATCTGGTAGTACCTCAGCTCAGAAAACAAAACCAGTCACATTGGACAGCAAAATTGTTACAAAGTCTGTAGTTCAGTTAATAATGCTGTGTCAATGTTCTGGTTTTGATAATTGAACAATTAGCAATTAAGAGAAATTGGGCAAATGATTTATGGGGATCCACTGTACAATTTTTGCAGCTTTTCTGTAAGTCTAATTCCTCTAAAATAAAAAGGAGAAAAAAAGAATGAAAATATTCTTTTTCTTCCCAAGCATTGCCTCTGCCAGCTGTCCAGTCTCACTGAGAGATGCCATTCTTCTTCCTGCCTTGGAGCTGGGACTTCAGGTGTGTCCTGAACTCTTCCTTTCCTCACTGCTTTCAGTCCTGTCTGTTCTGCTCCAGAGACTTCCATCGATCCTGTCCTTTGTCTCTTCTGCACAGCCAGGCTCAGGCTCAGTCCTCCATTGCTTACACAAAATCCTCAATATCCCTGCAATGATAGCAGTCCTATCTCCCCCCTCCTCCTGCTGTTGGAGTTCTCCTTCTTAAATACAGACCATATTCTGCCTCGTTCTACCCTACACCTAACTTCAAAGCACTGCACCCCTTGAGGCCCATGTGTCTGTCCACCTTCTTTTGTCAACCACTTCCACCAGTCGACCTGCCTTCAACTGGCCTCTGGGACCTCTGTCCTATGCCCTACCTAGTTTGCCTCAAGTTTCAGTCAAAAGGTGCCTCTCCCCTACTGCCTTCCTCTAATCCATCCACTTCCGGGAAGTTGTTACTGCTCTCTACTTTACAATGCATCTACATGCAAATGTATCCTTTTATCGTAGTGACACTGAGAGATAGTGTCTTGATGCCCATGCCTCCCTTTGTATTATATTCCAAGAACACAGCTCAGCTCTTGGTATGTAATAGATTCGCAAAGGGCTGTTGTTGCATTGAACATGTGCCAATGCTTCATTTACACCCTGCTTAATCATATTTCAAAAGCCATGGAAGTTCATATGAGCAGGAAACAAGCCATTTTCTACCCAATGAAGCAACTTACTATTCACTTCCTTCTGTGCCTCCATGAGGCAACAGAAAACGGCCAAGAATGTCACTTGTAATTTACTTAAATGGTCTTTACTTCAGAAAAGGACTCAATTCAATAGAACTTCAAGTTATGTTCAGCTTCCTTAACAACTTTGGAATCAGTTCATCTTGCATTGGCAGGCTGGAAGGAATGTGCAGTCAGTGCAGCCCCAAACACCCTGCTCGGTAGTCTGTGCAGAACTTATCTAAGAGAGAGGGGCAAAGGGAACAAACCTCAAACCTTGCAAAGCAGCTGATGTAGCCCTGTGAGAATCTGAATCTCCAGGACTCACAGTGTGATTCAGTAGGCTGGAATGTGAGTCCTGCTACCTTTTCAGTTCATTAAAGTTGTACCTCAGCTGAATTTTTAGTGTCCCTGGCCTCTTGTGTAAAATCAGAGGTATGAGCTTGAGAACCTCACTCCTGATTCTCTACAGTCCTCTGTTAATAATATTGTCCTTTACTATTTTTATTAGGTAATCAGAAAAAAAAACACTGTCTTAAGCTTTTGTTTGCCTCTTCAGCCCCATGGACACAACACACATACCCACATGTTCACATATGCACATACCCAGCTTTTTTCCAAACAGCTTTACAGAGTTCCTTGGCTATTAGGCTTGACACAAAATGCCTTTGTTTTACACACCTTCTCTAGAGAAAGAGTGTTGTCTGGAGTGATTGTACTGTGGAGCGAGGGCCACACAACTTTCTGGGATCTAGTCTGGCCATTATTTTATTTTTTTAATAGTTTACTGTCAAGTGGGTTTCCATATAACACCCACTGCTCTTCCCCACAAGAGCCCTCCTCCATGTCTACCCCCCTTCCCCTTTCCCCCTCCCACTTCAGCCCTCAGTTTGCTTTCAGTATTCAAGAGTCTCTCATGCTTTGCCTCCCTCCCTCTCCCTAACTCTTTTCCCCTCCTTTCCCCTCCCCATGGTCCTCTGTTAAGTTAGACTTATAAGTGAAAACGTATGGTATCTGTCCTTCTCTGCCTGATTTATTTTGCTTAGCATGAGACCCTCGAGGTCCATCCACTTTGCTACAAATGGCCAGATTTCATTCTTTCTCATTGCTATGTGGTATTCTATTGTATATATAAACCACATCTTCTTGATTCATTTATCAGTTGATGGACGTTTAGGCTCTTTCCATGATTTAGCTATTGTTGAATATGCCGCTATGACAATTGGGGTACATGTGCCCCTCTGCATCAACCATTCTGTATCTTTTGAGTAAATCCCTAGCAGTGCTATTACTAGGTCATAGGTGAGTTCTACTGATAAATTTTTGAGGAACCACCACACTGTTTTCCAGAATGGCTATACCAGTTTACATTCCCACCAGCAGTGTAGGAGGGTGCCCATTTCTCAACATCCTCACCAGCATCTATAGTCTCCTAATTTGTTCATTTTAGCCACTCTGACCAGCATGAGACAGAATCTTAGTGTGGTTTTGATTTGTATTTCCCTGATGATGAATAACGTTTCATGTGTCTGTTGGCTATCTAGACGTCCTCTTTGGAGAAGTGTCTGTTCATGTCTCTTCCCATTTCTTCCCTGGATTGTAAGTTTTTTGGATGTGGGATTTGGTGAGTTCCTTGTAGGTTTTGAATACTAGCCCCTTTATATGATATGTCATTTGCAACTATCTTTTCCCATTCCGTCGCCTGCCTGTTAGTTTTCTTGATTGTTTCCTTTCCAGTGCAGAAGCTTTTTATCTTGAGCAGGTTCCAATAGTTCATTTTTGCTCTTGATTCCCTGGCCTTTGGGGATATGTTGAGTAGGAAATTGCTGCGGGTGAGGTCAAGGAGGCTGTTTCCTGCTTTCTCCTCTAGGGTTTTGAGGGATTCCTGTCTCACATTCAGGTCCTTCATCCATTTTGAGTTTATTTTTGTGTATAGTGCAAAAAAAAGTGGTCCAGTTTTATTCTTCTGTGTGTTACTGTCCAGTTCTCACAGCACCACCTACTAAAGAGGCTGTCTTTTTTCCATTGGATATTCTTTCCTGTTTTGTCAAAGATTAAGTGGCCATACATTTGTGGACCCAGTTCTGGGTTCTCTATTCTATTCCATTGGTCTATGTGTCTGTTTTTGTGCCAATACCATACTCTCTTGATGATGACAGCTTTGTAGTAGAGGCTAAAGTCTGGGATTGTGATGCCTCCTGTTTTGGTTTTCTTCTTCAATATTACTTTGGCTATTTGGGGTCTTCTGTGGTCTATATGAATTTTAGGATAGTTCTAGCTTTGGGAAGAGTGCTGGTGCAATTTTGATTGGGATTGCATTGAATGTGTAGATGGCTTTGGGTAATAATGACATTTTCACAATGTTTATTCTTCCAATCCATAAGCATGGAATGTTTTTCCATTTCTTTGTGTCTTCTTCAATTTCTTTCATAAGTTTTCTATAGTTTTCATCATATAGGTCTTTTACATCTTTGGTTAGGTTTATTCCTAGGAATTTTATGGTTTTTCATGCAATTGTGAATGGGATCGGTTTCTTGATTTCTATTTCTGTTGCTCCATTATTGGAGTATAAAAATGCAACCGATTTTGGTACATTGATTTTGTACCTTGTGACTTTGCTGAATTCATGGATCAGTTCTAGAAGGCTTCTGGTGGAGTCGGTCGGGTTTTTCATGTAGAGTATCATGTCATCTGCAAAAAGTGAAAGTTTAACTTCATCTTTACCTATTTTGATGCCTTTTATTTCCTCTTGTTGTCTGATTGCTGATTCTAGGACTTCCAGCACTATGTTAAATAACAGTGGTGAGAGTGGACATCCCTGTTGTTTTCCCGATCTCAGGGGGAAAGCTCTCAGTTTTTCCCCATTGAGGATGATATCAGCTGTGGGCTTTTCACAAATGGCTTTTATAATGTTTAAGTAAGTTTAGTCTGGCCATTCTTGACTCTTTGTCAACACTTGGCAGAGTGCTCAACAAAGGCAACAAATATGGATCTGAATGTACTGGACATAGGTGACAAAAGAGCTTCAGAACTATTTCAGAGGCTGCAGTGAAGCTCATACCATAGGGAAGTGAGTAGACACTTCCCAGATGTCTCTTGGACATATTGGTGGCCCACAGCTTTGATACATTCTAGCAGAGAAGGGTTCCCAATCAAAAGGAAGCCACTGTGAGCACACAGGAAAGTACATGGAATACACATTAAAGCAAGTTGGAGTAAGGAGAAATGGTCAGCTAGAGAGGCCACTTCCACTTTTGGACACAGATATTTACAAGACCCCTCCCAGGCCTGGGAAACAGTTTCAAAGCCTTGTTTTTCTACGATCTTGGGCTCACCTGAAACCTTCTCATTTCTAGTTGCTGTACTGGCAGAGACTGTTTTCTCTTGGTAGATGTGAGGATAGTTCCCTGAACAGAGATGGTCATGCATGTGCCCACTGGTGAGAGTCACATGCCATGAGGTGCAGTGACCTAGGTCCGTTTGAAAGTCTAGCATCAGGCACAGTCCTTTGCTAGACAGGTTTGCTTGTCGTGGGCCCCTGGATGGGGGCATATGCAGTATTGTTGATTTGATTGATTTCCATCCTTGAGTCTGCAATCTCTTAAATAAAGTCTTGCCTATCTTTCCTGAACACTAAATTATCTGTATTGGCACACTTGGATTCCAAGCCAGCAGCAAATATTGCAGCAAAGAGGAGAGGTCTCCAGGAAGAGTGCATATTTGGAAAGTTGCCTGCTTTTCATGAGTTGTTTTCAGGTGATGCTCACAAAGTCCAATTTCATCTCTCATGTGCTGATGAGCCACCCTTCAAAGATCTTTCTGAGCAGACAGCCAGAAAACACCTCACTGTGCCCTTATACAGACTTCATTCAATTTCCTGCTGTTTCTCAGCTAATCCTCAGCCTGTAATTTCTTAATAACTTTTCCAGGGCTGTTCTGCTGATCACTAAAAGTATAGCCAGCCAAAATCTCCTGAATATGTTTGTAGCTAGGATTTTGACAGCATTTCTTCCTTTATTAGGATGCTGCATCATGGTGTCCCTGGGCATCCAATATTCTCTAATGAGGAATAGGGTTTGGTAGGGACCCCAAGGAACAGGCCATGGTGAAAACTTTGGATGTCCAATCCTGAAGAGGCCCAGGGCATTTCTTCTCATTCCATAATACCTAGGAAGGCAAGGCCTGATTCTGGACCATCTTTATTACTCTCTGAATTATAATCCAAACAGCACAGCTTGGAAGGGAGCCACTAAACCAAGGCACCTCTAGGTTTTCTAGTATATCTCTCCTGCTGGCTGATACTTTTGATATCCATTGGCATGTCTCTTTCCTTAACCCTTCCTCTATAAGATGGCCTGGTCATGTTGCTAAGTAAATGTTTCCCAAATACACTCATTAATATTAAACAATGAAATTGTATAAATGGCTTAACATTGCACTCTGTTCATATAGTGATATTTCCAGGTTAATGAGATTATGAGTCTTAGGCTGACATACTACAATCTAATAGTAGCTTTAGGACAAGCTGTGAAAAAGTTATTCTTTTTATTTATTTTTTTGAATGTTTATTTCTTTTTGAGAGGGAGACAGACAGACAGACAGACAGACAGATAGAGTGCAAGTGGGTAAGGGACAGAGAGAGAGATGGAGACACAGACTCTGAAGCAGGTCCAGGCTCTGAGCTGTCAGCACAGAAACTGACAAAGGGCTCCAACCCACGAACTGTGAGATCATGACCTGAGCCAAAGTCAGATGCTTAACTGACTGAGCCACCCAGGTGCCCCAAAAGTTATTCTTAATATCATTTTTATTTAGTGAGGAAAAGGTCCTTTTGCTTCTCATCCACAGGCAAAAGATGTCTCAGATAAGAAGACATAGGACCAGCTTTATGAATTCAAATGAATCAGGGAATTGAGCAGCCAGCCAGATCACTGAGCTCCGCAGGACTCCCTGTCCCTGCGTGCTGGGAATCCCAGATACCCTTCCCTCTGTCCCCCTCCCTGACTAATTAAGAACCAGGTTTTGAGGAGACCTAACATCCACATCTGCTTTCCATTCCTGATTTACACCCACCTTATCATTTTCCAGGACCAGGGCAATGGCCCAGCAGTAGGTCTCCATTTCTGTGGTGGTTACCTATAATCTTTGGCTATTTGCATAGAGATTTGGTGAGCATATGACAAAAAATCAATCAGGCCACCAAAATACTTAAATCCTTTCATGATTACTCTTACCTGGATCCTCCAGGATCTGGGTCTTGTCCACCTTTTCTAATCCTGCCTGCACTCATTCCCAACATCTCTGCCTTATAAAACCAATCCTGCATTGCCATATAAAATCTTGTCCAACCTCGATACTTTGATATATGCTTCTCCTGTTACCTGGGGAAAAAATATCATCCTTATTTATGTGTAAGTCCCTGGTCACAATCAAAATTCAGATCAAGATTACTACCTTTATCAACTACCTCAGAGAAGCAAGACACTTCTTTGCATCCATCATGCATTGAATCTTCTGCCACCTGCGAAACACAGACTCTTGGGGTCACAGCAGAATTGCATGTTGGTCTCCCCAAACACCATTCAGACAGCAATATCAGACACATTTTAAAATAACTAGTTAAATACCAAGGTCACAGCACTGTCTGGCACATAGCACGAACCAAAAGAGCCAAATGGGATTATTCATCTTACTCTCATTCACGAGAGTGTGCTGAATTACAAATTAGATAATTGTTACTCAGTGCAAGCAATAATTAAAAAATGCTCCCAGACTAGTATAGCAGTGTGAAACAGGAATCAAACCATTCAGACTAACAAGGGGTTGGGTTCTGTTCTCAGCCTAAGGTACAGTTCACTCAAAAATCCCTGTCCTCACACATATCACTGTCAGTCCAGATCACAGTCCCTGTCCTCACTTGTGTCACCATGAGAACAGGCATACCTTACTTTGTTATGTGTAACTGTATTGCACTGTGGAAATATTGTATTTCTTTACAAATTGAAGCTTCAAGTGGTGGAAGTAATTGCAGATATGGTGGTAATAGCAAAAGAACTAGAATTAGAAATATAATGACTAGTAAGAAATACACATTTGCAAATGACATATCAGATAAAGGACTAGTATCCAAAATCTACAAGGAACTCACCAAACTCCATACCTGAAAAACAACCCAGTGAAGAAATGGGCAGAAGACATAAACAGACACTTCTCCAAAGAGGACATCCAGATGGCCTACAGGCACATGAAATGATGCTCAACATCACTCATCATCAAGGAAATGTAAATCAAAATCACACTGAGATACCACCTCACACCAGTCAAAGTGGCTAAAATGAACAAATCAAGAGACCATAGATGCTGGCGAGGGTGTGGAGAGATGGGCACCCTCCTATGCTGTTGGGAATGTAAACTGGTGCAGCCGCTCTGCAAAACAGTGTGGAGGTTCCTCAAAAAACTATCAATAGAACTCTCCTATGACCCAGCAATAGCACTGCTAGGGATTTACTCAAGGGATACAGAAGTGCTGATGCGTAGGGGCACATCTACTCCAATGTTCATAGCAGCACTGTCAACAATAGCCAAATCATGGAAAGAACCTAAATGTCCATCACTTGATGAATGGACCAAGAAGATGTGGTATATATATATAGATATAGATATAGATATAGATATAGATATAGATATAGATATATACAATGGAGTATCACATGGCAATGAGAAAGAATGAAATCTGGCCATTTGTAGGGAAGTGAATGGACCTCAAGGGTGTCATGCTAAGCGAAATAAGTCAGGCAGAGAAGGACAGATACCATATGTTTGCACTCATAGGTCTAACGGGATAACAGGAGAAACCAAATGGAGGACCATGGGGAGGGGAAGCGGGAAAGAGAGTTGGGGAGAGAGAGGGACACAAAACCTGAGAGAATATTGAATACTGAAAATGAACCGAGAGTTGAAGAGGGAGAGGGAGGGGGAAAAGAGGTGGTGGTAATGGAGGAGGGCACTTGTGGGGAAGAACACTGGTGTTATATGGAAACCAATTTGACAATAAACTATTAAAAAAAAAGAAATACACATTTGATCATTCAATTGACCAAAATATATTTCTTAAATAGATTTGGTTTTCATCCACAGTTTCTGAAAATGCTTCAGAGCCATAAAAGTGAAATAAGTGTCCTGTTACTGATGAAGGTGACTTTGGGCCCCACCCATGAGTGGGAACTAGTTGTCAGGAGGACCAGTCATATCATTATAGGATTGGAACTTTCAGTCCTACCACCCAACCTCTGGGGAGGAGAAAGGTGCTGGAGGTTGAATCAGCCAATGGCCAGTGTCTTAGTCAATCATGACTATGTAATGAAGCCTCTATAAAAGCCCTAGAGGACTGGGTTCAGAGAACTGCTGGGTTGGTGAATACAGGGGGATGCAGAGAGAGTACCACACCTGGAAGGGGCATGGAAGCTCCATGTCCTTACCCCATATTTTCCTCCATGTATCTCTTCATCTGGCTGTTAATTTATATCTTTGCCATATCCTTTCATAAACTGTACATAAACATAATGGAAGTAAATGTTTCCCTGAGCCTGTGAGTTACTCTAGCAAACAAAAAAAAACCAAGACGGAGGTCATCAGAATTCTGATCTGTAGCAGGTCAGTCAGAAGCACAAGTAACAGTGTGGGCTTGCAACTGGCATCTGAAGTAGGGGGTGTTGGGGTAGACAGTCTTGTAGGACTAACCTGCGGAATCTGATGCTATCGCTAGGTAGATAGTGTCAGAACTGAGTGGAATTCCCAGATACTTTGCTGGAATCAAAGAATTGCTTAGTATTGTTGGAGGAGAGGGATGCCTACATTGGAATTGGGTCTGGGGGCCCAACAAGAGCTGGTGTCAGCAGAGAATAACTGAAGATGTAACTGGATTGCTGCAATCTCATGATACAGTTTTAATAGATGAGAAGTTGCTTCTTATGGTTGAGCAAAGAAAGTGTTTTCTTGAAATGGGATATATACTTGGTGAAGATGCTATGAAGATTGTTGAAATAACAATAAAGGATGTAGAATAGTACATAAACTTAGATGACAATCAACAGGATTTGAGTGGATTGACTCCAATTTTGAAAGAAGTTCTACCGTGGGTGAAATGCTATCAAACAGCATCTCATGCTACAGAGAGAATGTCCAACTGATGCAGCAGACTTCATTGTTGTCTTATTTTAAGAAGTTGCCACAATCACCACAACCATCAGCAACCACCACTCTGGTCTGTCAACATCACGGCAAGCCTGCACAAGAAAAAAGATTACAATTCACTGAAAGCTCAGATTACAGTTAGCATTTTTTTAGCAATAAAGTATTTTTTAAAATTTATGTATGTGCATTAGTTTTTTTCTTTTTACATAATGCTACTACACACTTAATAGACTACAGTATAGTGTAAGCATAACTCTTATATCCAATGAGAAACCAAGAAACTTCATTTGACTTTCTTTATAGTGATAATCACTTTATTGCTGTGGTCTAGAACCAAACCCACAATAGCTTTGAGGTATGCCTGCAGAGATCACAGGACTAAAGTTCACTGTCCTCACACATGTCACCCTCCGGGCAGATCACAGACTGAAAGTCCCTGTCTTCACACATGCTGAGTCTCAGTACAGATAATCATAGGCACTGGAAGGCTGGTTGCAGTGTCATGTCATAAACTGGTTGTCACTCTCTTAGTCCATATTATTCTCCACTCAACCACTTTCCATTCATTGTGTCTTAGAATATACAAGTTCAGAGCCTGACCTACAAGTTCAAGTAACTTTTAAATGTAAATATAAACACCTTAAAGACTGTTCCCTGAAATTGTCATTCCCATATTTATGGCAATGGGGAGGGGTTAGTAAGAGCACAGTGAGTTCACCCTGAGGCTGCAGTGATTCTGGTGGACATTGGTCCTTTAAACTAAACCAGACAAGGCAGAAAACAGACATAGCAGCAAAATGCAATATGAAGTTTCATTTGACGTGCATACCCAAGTTTTCCTTCTTTGACCCATCAGGAATAGCATTGGCCAGAATTTCAAACCTGGACCACCAAAAGCCACTGCTGTCTCTGGCTATGCTTTCTTTGATCCTCTGCAATAGCCATTGCCTTCTGGGAAATACGTTCCCCAAGTCAGACCCTCCGGCCCTTTCACTCTCCAAACAATTCTATAGAATATGGGAGTTGACAGGACTTTGATACTTTGTCATCTTTGTATCTGTTTTTACTGTGTCACTATCAGTTCTGATTTTTATTTTCAAAGCCTACCAAAGCCATGGGAACCAGACCCAGCCTGAGCCACCCAGTTCATTCCTCCTGACAGTTTCCACAGAAGTAGCAGGCCTGCTCTGGTTTTATATCTTCTCCCCATTCCTGTGATGCTGCAGAACTCATCCTGGAAGTTAGCCTGGGCTTACTCTCTGAATGGAAGATTCTGAAACTTTTCACCAGGCATTCAGACCCTCTATCACTTGTCCAGGGACACCAGAGTTTTCTGTATCAGTTCACCTTTCTCAATTTGCTTCTTCATTTGCTAACCCAGAGAGAAACAAAAAAGACATGCCAGCCTCCATCTTTTCCCTCTGGGAAGCACTTTCAAAGGCCAAGGCAACGTACAGTGCCTTGGAGAGATATGTGTGCTTCCTGGCCTACAGGATCAGAGGGTGCCCAGTGGGGATCTTTCTGGGGAAGTGTAGAGGGTTTCCAAGAAAAGAGGGCATTGAACCAGTCTTACAGGGTGAGTATAGGTTAGTGATGGGGGTGACAGATGTCCTGTCTCCTTCTCAGTCCTATTTCCTTAGAAAGGAGATGAAAAAATGTTTATAATACCACTAAAAAGAACAATATCAGCATATCAGGAATTTCAAGGAATCTTTGAAAGGCAGAAAGAAATGAGACAGGTCTGGACAATAGCACAACCCAAAGGAAAGGCAGGAAGGGCTGTGGAGTCAAGAGGGTGGAGGGCTCTGGAGATCTGAGCTCTCAGACCACAGCACCTACATCAGACTTTCACTGAAACTTGGAAAATTCAGAAGGGCTCACCTCTGGTTTACTTCCTTTCTGTTGAAGAGTCCCAGAGAATGCAGCCCACCCAGTCCCTCTTTTTCCAGAGGTGGGAAGACTGCATACCTCTGACTGCCAGCAGGGAAACAAAGTCCTGATTTTAAAACATTACATTAGGGATGCCTGGGAAGCTCAGTCAGTTAAGTGTCTGACTCTGGGCTCAGGTCATGCTCTCACAGTTTGTAAGTTCAAGCCCCACACTGGGCTCTGTGTACCCCCTCCTCTGCCCCTCCCCAACTCATGCTCTGTCTGTCTGTCTCTTTCTCAAAAACAAACATTTTTAAAAATTTTAAACATTAAATTAAAATTAAAGCACCCAACAACTCAAGTTAATTGTTTTTCTCTCAGATAGTCTGAAAGCACAAGAAAACAATGGTTGTCTAAATGCTTGTTATACAATCGGGTTTGTGCTTATCTATACATTTTAAAATTATCCCTGCTTTTAATGAAATCCACCCGTTTGTTTTCAGGGAGGTTGGAACTACTTACACATTTTTGTATTTACATCTCCATCTCCATCCAGGTGTCTGAGGGAGCTCTCATGCAACAGGGAGAGGTTCCTTGTCCAGCTATTGAAGAGGGTGTCACAAGACAGTTTCCCTGGACAGGGAGAACTCTGCCATCTGGTGGCTGCATCAGGAGCCGGTCACACTCGGGCTATGAGACCTGAGTACTGGGCACTATTTAAGACAGAAGGGTTCACCTCAACCCCTGTGCCTGCTGCACTGTCAGCCATGTCCGCAGTCTTAGCTGTAGGTCTTGCTGCTGGTCCAGAGGACTGGGCCTGCAGATCTGAACCCTCACTGGCTCCTCACAGGGTGTGAGAACTTAACCCTTCACTGGGGGCTTTTACCAGGACATGTCACCCCAGGGAACCAGAGGCTTGTCCAAGCTGATGTCTGTGTAAGCAGACGTGCCCCTGAGGGGGCTGGGAATGAGATGAGGAGGGAACTGAGAGGGGAGCAGGGGTCGCTCCACCAAGGAACCCCCAGAATTCCATCTGTGCCCTATGGGAAAGGGAAAGCAATGAGGAATCGTGATTTTAAAGAAAGATTTGTGAGACGGGAAGTATAAGGTGTGATGCACTGGAGGCGACATAGAAGTGGGGAGTAGGTCTTCTGGCATTTTGGCTTGGATAGCAGCACCCGGAGTTGCACAGGACTTTCCTAGGAACGTGGCTCTATGAGAAACTTCACTGGGCCCAGGTGCCCATGCCTGTATGAGCTGCCTGCTGGGGGTCCTTCTCTGCTGGGACTCCCCAGAATAATGGGGTGGATTTGAGGTGAGAGGCTGATCCCTCAAAGTAGCTAACCTAGAGGAGCTCTAAGCAGAATCTCATAACAAGACATTCGGTGATAAGTGATGCACAGAACATTCATGGGGGCTGAGGTCAGGATATGGCCCCGAACCCTGCCTTGGGCAGCGTGCAGTGACACACCTCCCCCACACCGATGCCTGCAACCAGGAGAGCAGCTCCAGTTGTTCAGCTGCTTCTAAACTAAACCACACCAAGGAGCTGCTAGGTGCTGGGCACACAATGCCAAGTACACAGCACCAGGCTGGGCACACAACACCAGACATATATGCCAGTGCACAAAACACAGACCACACACTCACAGCCACACTCCAGTCACACTGGAGTGGACACCCATGCCATGCACATACTGCCAAACAGTGCTAGGAATACAACACTGGCACGCAACTCTGGGCATACAGAGTTAGGCATACAATGACAGTGCAACAAACTGGGCACAACCCAGGGATTCACACCTGCACACACACTGGGGACACACCTCATACTCACACCAGCAACAGAAGTTGCCACATACCCCAGGGATACAGTGCCAGCATATAACACCAGACACACAGTGCCAGGTCTACACAGCAAGAGCATATGCTAGTAACACACACCAGACACACACGCTGAAGCACACTTTAAGTATACTCTGCAGAGCACAAAACAGTAAGCACAGAACGATGACACACAATATTAAGTATACAGTTGGGACACACCAGTGTTGCACACACCCTCAGAGAATAACACCAGGCACCCATGCTGGAAACACAAAGAGGGCACACAATGCCATGCCCACATACCACACAAGATCGGGCACATGCCAGGACTACACACTGGGAGTGCACACTAGATGCACAGCACTTGAGCAAGGGACACAATGCTAGGCACAGATGCCAGGACCCAACAGCAGCCATAAAAGTCCAGGCGCACAGTGCCAGACGTACACTTTGGGAACCCAGTGCTGGGTACACAACGGTGGCAGACAAAAATGTACACACAAGGGCTCCTGGGGTGGTTCAGTCAGTTAAGTGTCTGACTCTTGGTTTCAACTCAGGTCATGATCTCACAGTTTGTGGGTTCAAGCCCCACATCGGGTTCTGCACTGACAGCATGGAAGCTGCTTGGGATTCTCTCTCTCTCTCTCTCTCTCTCTCTCTCTCTCTCTCTCTCTCTCTCTCTTTCTCTCTCTCTCAAAATAAATAAATAAACTTAAAAAAATTTAAAATGGACATACACTGTCTGGCACATGACTGTGCACAAAACCCCAGGCCAACAATGCCAGGAACACATACCAGACACATCCTGGGAGACACATCCAACAAGGGAAAACAACACTGAGCTCACAAGGCTGAGTCACATGCCAGGCACACAATGCCAGGTATATACTGCAAAAACAAAATGCTGGTAATGCAGAGCCAGGAACATAATGTTAGGCACACTCTCCCAGCATGCATGCTGGGTATAAATTCCAGGAACACAATGCCAGCCATGCAATGCTGGGCACACTGAGGGATGTAGTGTCCTGGGCACACAACAGGCACGTGGATCAGGTCCACAAAATCAGGTATGCAGCATAGACATAGAATACCAGGCACAGACTCTGAGAATAAAACACAGGGCACAAGGCATAAGGCACACAACACAGGACACACAATACTGGCACACCAGCCAGGAAAAAGAAAACACAGAGCACATACACCAGGCATACACACTGGACATACAATGACAGGTGCACAGTGCTGAGCACACAATCCTGGTCATACAAAGCCAGGCACAGAGTGTTAGGCACACATGCCAGGCATGCAATTCTGGGCACACAGAATCAAAGAAACACTGCTAGAGATATAGACCTGAGCAAACTAGGCACAAAGTGCTGGGTACACAAAGCCACAGAGCACACCGGGCATGTATACCTGGCACAAGGTGGGCACAGCCAGATACAGAGGCTGGGAACACAACACTGGGCACACCAAGTCAGCACACAAAGCTGGCTTTAAAGAATGAAGTGTGATCTGGAAGACTCTTTAACCACCAATTCCAGGTGCACCGTGCTCTTTTTTCTCTGGTCCAGTGATCAGCCCTGATCCAGACCAGGGGCTAGTGTCCTTGTAACTGCCGCAAAGCCTAGACCGCTCTGGCTGGTATCCTTGGTGTGGATGTATGAGAGTTTATGTCATGTCATGGTCCTGTGATGCACTGTTGAACCATTCTGCATCCTTTGCTATAACAAATAATTCTGCAGCGTGTTGTATGTCTATACCTCATTTTGTATTTTTTTTTCGCCAGAGTATTTTTTGAATAGTTCCTTAGAATACCAGGTCAAAGGGCAAAATCACATGTGGTTTTGCTAGATACTGCCAATTATCTCCTGTGGGCTTTGCCACTTTGCATTTCCACAGCACGGTCAGTGCCTAATAAAATGGCTGTAGCAGGGCAGGTCAAGGGAAGAACCAGAGATGGGTCCCTGGACCATACTGACATTTGATGCACATGCTCTTTGCTGGTCTTAAATCTCAGAGAGCAGGAAATGGACTAACTCCAGACATCTCTGCTTCCACCCTTCACAATCCCAAACCTTCCCACCCCTCACTCTGTGGTGCTTTCACAGGAGTAGTTTGAACCTTTAGCCATTAGGTGGAGCCACAAAGTAACCATTGAAGCCATCCATGTGCTTTTGACCTTCCTCTCCAGATGAGTTTTCTTTTCTTACTGCAGGTCCAGAGATTTAGCCCAAAGGAAAAGTGCAGCTCCAGAATCTGCCAAGTGCCACAACGTCTTCAAACAGATCTGAATGATTTTCATGCAATTCTTTGCTTTCCCCTGATAGAAAAATTAATAAGCAGAGGGTAATTTGCCCTTCAGAACAAAGTGACTTTGCCCCCTGCCAGGCACCCTGGTAGGACAGAACTAGTGCTTGGCAAAGGTTTGCTAAGTCCCTGAACAAAGGGGTGAGAAGTATTACAGACTCCCTTCTTCAGCAATGTCCCCATCAGCTGCCTCTTTGCAAAGCAGCAGTGTGAGGCCTCCCTCCCCCCAACAGGGTTTGAGGGCAGGAAGCCCAGGCTTGCTGTGCTCTGGGGCAGGCCCTTCACCTCTCCATCCCCAGCATCAAAGTCTTATCTCTGTGCTCACCTCAGCTCTAACACAGGACCTTCATTCAGTGAGTCCCTGGGGGACCTTTGTCAGGTGATTTTAATGGCACTTGGGATGCAAGGAACGCCAGACACTTTGCAAGCAAAAGCTGGAAGGCAAGACCTGAAATTCAGAAGACTTCGCAGAGCACTGAGTTTACTTTCTGAGACTTCCCTCCATAAAGGCCCAGATCACACACTGTTTGATACGAGGGATTTCGATCTCCATGGCCTCCTCAAGAGTCTCAAAATAAAGAACCAGAAGAAGTACTGCAAGGCTTTGTCTCAACCATAAGCCCTCCTCCCAGATTAGGAGCTCAGGGTCTCTAGAATTGCTCAGGAATTAAGGACATTGGCCCGAAAAGCCTTACTGGGGGCATTGCAGAGTTCAGACTCAAGCAATTATCTGGCGACTTTGGGTCTGGCTTCTGCCACCCACCCTTCCAAACTGCACAGCACTGAGGCAGGAAGTAGCTATCAAAAAGTACATGCTCACTGGGTAGGTAGAAGGAGCCCTGAGCCAGAAAACTGGGCAGCCAGACTTCAGCCTGTGGGCCTCAGCTTCATTGTACATGAAATGATAAAAGCAATTTCCCAAACAATGAGGAAGTTTCTGGTGTGGCACCAGTGAGTAAAGATACTTTGTTTCTTCTCCTCCATGCCCCAGCAGACACTCCTGTGACAGAGAGTGTACCCACCAGAACTGAGCCTTTCTGGGAGAAGGAGCTTCCCTCTTTCAGTCTTCCTGTGAGAGTTTAAGAGATCCACCTGTCTGATCTTTCAGGTGGACATGGCATCAGGCAGAGACCATGCTGGGACTCTTACTCTTCTCACTGCCTGGAAACTCCTGGAAAGTCAGAGAGGCATATGGGTCACCTCTGTCTCTGACCTAGTAACAATACTGGGCTTTCTCTTCAACTAGAAAGTGGATAAATATCCTAAACTACTGCTTTCAGACTTGGAGCTCCAGACAGTGCCAGAGTAACCCCTTTGAGTAAGTGAACCAAAGAACAGGGAGTGGATTGCCAGTAGGGCACAGGGTGTCCAGGAATAGGAGACACAGATGGGACAGGGCCAGGACAGTAGAAAGTTGCACATTAGGCCCATGCCTGGTTCATGGACTGAGGGAACTTACATCTGCTTGGCAGATAGTGAGTGTGTGGGGCTGTTTCCTTCATGAAGGCAGCAACCTCAACCACCTAGCCTAGGGGCTTCTTCAACACAAGGAGGGTGTCTTGACCCACAATAGTCCTGATTGTCTTCATTAGGCTGCCAGCTCAGCCAGATCATTGATGATTCAAAGAAGGGCACAGGGCTCTGAAAGCCCATCCCTAACTTGATCTGCTTCCATTAAAGCCTTTCAAATTCACAAAATAATGCTCTTTCTGAGCACCTACTATACCCCAGATCCTGAAGCTATTATATAACTTAATTTGAGTCCTTTATAACAGTTCTCTTGTATAGATAGTGTCAGCCTTCTTTGCCTTTCTAAATAATCTACACAACACACATGACATTGTGATTTATAATAAGAAATATGTATTTGTTCTTCATCCTTGATTCTGAAACAGAGCTCCTAAAAATCCTTGGAATTTCCTAAGTGATAAGAATGATAAATATGTCTATTCATAACAAACTCCTTGCAACCACACTTGAGTTTATATAAATGAGGTGATTCTTGGAAAACACCTCAGGATTCAGTTCTAGGGGAACCAACCATGAATAGAGGATTAGAACTTTCAGCCTCTCCCAGACAGCAACATCTGGGAAGGAGGGGCTGGGGTTGAATAGATTGCCAAAGGCCAATAATTTAATCCATTATGTCTATATCATGAAGCTTCCAAAAACCCCAAAAGGACAGAGTCCAAGAGCTTCCACATTAAGGTTCTGGGAACGTGACTGGCTCAGAGAGTTCCTTACCCTTTTCCACATACTTTGTCCTATGCATCTCTTCCACCTGGCTGTTCTTGAATCATATCCTTTTTAATAAACTAATAACCTAGTAAGTGAAATGTTTCTCTAAGTTCTGTGAGCTGCTCTAGTAAATTACTCAAACCCAGAGAAGAGATCATTGGAACATCCAATCTATATAGCAGAAGGGACAATCTGGACCTCAAATTGATATCTGAAGTGGGAGCAGTCATCTGGGACTGAGCCCTCAATCTGTGGGGTCTGATGCTATCTCCAGGTAGATGGCATCAGAATTGAGTTGAATTGTATGACACCTAACTGGTGTTGGAGAATTGCTTAATAGTATGGGAGGTAAAAAAACAAAAACAAAAACAAACTAACACATACATCAGAATTGGTGTCCATAGTTAACACACATTCATTTCTTGGAGAGAAAAAGAAAGAAAACAGATGTATATAGAAAACAAAATTAGGGGTGCCTGGGTGGCTCAGTCAATTAAGCATCTGACTTTGGCTCAGTGTATGATCTCACTGTTCATGAGGTCAAGTACCACATCAGGCTCTGTGCTGACAGTGTGAAGCCTGCTTGGGATTTTCTCCCTCTTTCTCTGCAATTCCCCCACTCACTTGTGCATGCACACATTCTCTCTTTCTCAAAAAAATAAATAAATAAACTTTCAGAAATGTTAAAAGGGGGGAAGGGGCAAGATAGCAGAGAAGTAGGGAGTTCCCATACTGCCCCACTGCATCTCTCAAGCAAAGAAGAGCTGAAGCAAAGGACTTTGAATTACAAGAGTCTGGGAGGAAAAGAGACGGAGTCCACTAAGAAGACAGCCTCATAGAGCTTTTGGAGAGAGATATCATCTCTAACTGCAGAGCTTTCTTTGGGCTGGGTGTCCTGGTCCCAGAAATTTCCTCTGGGACAGAAGGTACACAAGTATGCAGTCAGCATCAGGAGTAACCAATCCCCTGCTCAGTCCCCTGCTCAGACCCCTGCTAGAAAGTGCCCCAGCTTGCAGGATTACATTTCCTGCAGTATCATTAGTGTGCATGGAGTAAGAGCTTGAAAGTCATCTGGGTGTGGGACATAGAACATGGCCCACCTTGGCTGTGCCCGAGGCACAGTGATAGCAGACCCAAAGGAGTGATTTGGGACACCCAATTCAAGAAGGAATTGGGGGGGATCACCATTTTTCTCCCCACAACCACCAAGGCAGGCGGGGCCTCAGCAAGCAGCCTGGCCATGGGACACACAGCAGAGGCAAGACCTGCCTACACCAGACCTCGCCCATCTGCACTGGGTAGCTGCTTTTCTACCTGAGCCAGATAGAGGCTTCAGAAACAGAGAGACCCTCCTCCAAGACCAGTACTGATGCATTGCCGTGATTAACTCTAGATCAATTCTTGCTATTCAGATATATTCTTTTTTATCTCATTCTTATCTCTCCCCTCCTCTGGACTGGTGATTCTGGTTATAGGTTTACTTAAACGGGCATATATAATCCATTCTCCTGATGCATGTTCTACACTTCTTTTCTTATCTTTCTTTCTCTCTCTCTGAAATAATCAGACTATAGAGTCTCTCTCAGTAATATTATCTCTGGTTTTCTTTTTTTCTCACTTCCTGCCGTATTCTCCTTTTTCTCTCTCTGAATTAAGCCTAAGTCTTTCTGCCTGGTCAATGTTCTGTTTCTCTTTCTCCTCACCCCTGTCATTTCTCTCTTTGCATATGCTCCTCCACCAGCACTACCTCCACCCTGCTCTTTATTTGTAGCTGGTATTTCTCATTTTATGCTTTTAGACTGTCCTTTGTGTTTTGTTGTTTTTATTTTGTTTTTTTTTTCAGCTTGCATGTGTGTTTGATTTGCTTGTGCATTTGCATGCTTTTGTTCCCTGCTTGTTTCTCTGTCTGTTTTCCAGTCCAGGGCTACCTCAAGAAACAAACCAAAGTACACATGGTGGAGTGTCCCAAATATCACTATGAGTAGGGAAATAAAATAACCAAAAGCACAACAAAAGAGGCCAAGTGACACCATTAAAAGAACACTTCCTGAATGGACAGGCCCGAGACAGTCAATAAGCCTCCTTTAATATAGCAGAACTTGCAGGTGCAGAGTGGAAAAAAAAAGCTTTTAAAACTGACAAGAGACAGAAATTCTTCGCAAAAGAAATTCCAGGAAGAAGTGACAGATAAAGAATTGGTCAAAACAGATATAAGCAACATAACTGACTAAGAATTTAGAACAATAGTCATAAAATTAATCGCTGGGTTGAAAAAGGCATAGAATACAG
Source organism: Suricata suricatta (assembly GCF_006229205.1). Lineage (NCBI taxonomy): Eukaryota > Metazoa > Chordata > Mammalia > Carnivora > Herpestidae > Suricata > Suricata suricatta. The sequence continues at coordinate 118,853,697 of NC_043708.1, forward strand.
AAAAGACTCTGTTTCTATAAAGATTATGGATCTTAAAAATAGTTATGATGAATTTAAAATGCTGTAAATCAGATGCATAATAAAATAGAGGTGACCACAGCACAGATTGAAGAGCATAGAAGAGAATAGGTGAATTAGAAGATAAAATTATAGAAAAAGAGGAAGCCAAGAAAAAGAGATAAATTGATCCAGGAGCATGAAAGGATAATTTGAGAACTGAGTGATGCAATCAAAAGGAACAATATTCGTATCATAGGAATTCCTGAAGAAGAGAGAGAGAAAGAGACTAAAGGGAAACTTGATCAAATTATAGCCTAGAACTTACCCAATCTGAGGAAAAAAACAGACATTGAAATCCAAGAGACACAGAGAACACCCTTCAGACATAACTTGAATCGATCTTCTGCATGACATTATAGTGAAACTGGCAAAATAGAAGGATAAAAAGATCATTCTGAAAGCAGCTAGGGATAAAGGTCCCTAACATACAAAGGGAGACAATCAGAGTAATAGCATACATATCTATGAAAATTGGCAGGCCACAAAGGAATGGCAGGAAACCTTCAATGTGATGAACAGAAAAAATATGCAGCCAAGAATCCTTTATCCAGCAAGCCTATCATTCATAATAGAAGGAGAGATAGAGGTTTTCCCAAACAAACAAAAAGGAATTCATGAAGGAATCCATCACCACTAAACCAGCCCTATAAGAAATCCTAAGAGGGACTCTATGAAGGAAATGTTGCAAAGTAACACAAAGTAACAGAGACACCACTAAAAAGCATGAATCCTACAGAGAACACATTGAGTCTAAACCCATGTTTTTTAATAATAACACTGAATGTAAATGGACTAAATGTTCCAATCAAAAGACATAGGGTATCAGAATGGATTTTTAAAAAACAGGATCCATCTACTTTCTGTCTACAAGAGACTCATTTTAGACCTGAGGACACCTTCAGATTGAAAGTGAGGAGATGGAGAAATATCTATAGTGCTACTGCAAATCAAAAGAAAGCTGGGGTAGCCATACTTAAATCAAACAAACTGGACTTTAAAGTTAAGGCAGTAACAAGAGATGAATTATATAATAATTACAGGGTCCATTCATCAGGAAGAGTTAACAATAATAAAGGTATAGGCACCAAATTCGGAAGCACCCAAATACAGAAAGCAATTAATCATGAACATAAGCAATCCTCTTTATAAGAATGTGCTAATTGCAGGGGACTTTAGTACACCACTTATAGCAATGGATAAATCAACCAGACAGAAATTCACTAAAGAAACAATGGCGGCTGAATTTTTTGTTTAGTTGCATATCTGTGAAGTCTACCTTTATGTCTTTTGAAAAGGCATGACCCCCATTTTAAATATTATCCTCACAGACTAACAAGTCTGAGATCCAACAACAAATATTTAAAGTCATTCAGAACTAGAATTACATTTATAGTAGTGCATTGCTGAAACAGTTTTTCTCTCTAAAAAAGCCTCCATTATTAAAGATAGACAAATTGAGATTAATGCATTGGTGGAATGAGTCCATTCTTAACAACCCTGGCCTAATTATTTACATAAGCTCAGCAAGAATAAAGATTGTTCATGAGGACTTTATAAAGCTTGCTTTGCTGGGTCCTTTTATAAGGAATCTCCAGGTTGAACTTTTAGTAGCCTCTCTGGGCCAGAAGCCAAGCCAAGCACTTTCCGTCAGGCAGGCCTACAATACCTGTTAAATTGGGCAAACTCCTCTTCCCGAGGTTCCCAACATATGCTGAGGCTTCTGCACCTGCCAGGAGAAACTTCAGCCCCTATTAAAGTTTCAGGTATCACTCTGGAGTTAAATAGGCCAGCTCTGAAGAACCCTCAAACTGGTGAGGTGATCCAGATCCAGTCGATCAGCTTGAACTGATCCTCAAAAAGACTATGACTCCTGAGAATCTCCAGCCCTGCTCCAGCCACACTCCGGAAGCTGGCTGGTCTAGCATGGTAGAAGCCTGAGGTGTCACCGGTCCAATAAAATAAACTGTCCTCTTTGCCATCGGATTGGCAAATGTTGCCCCAGAAAGCTGAGGAAACAGCAAAAGTTCCTGATTATGTTCTGTTGATATTAATTGCCTCTCATCTGGGCATGGGATTTCAGCATGGCAAAAGGTAAGGGTAGCCTATGCCTCTACCGCCAGACTTGAATGGGCGGTCTTCAAGTGGCCACTGGATGGCCCACCAATTTGGCTAAGGATAGTAATGTAGAAAGAACCATGGAGGTGTATTGCACTTATGTGCCCCAGGATTCTGAACAAATTGGCTGTCATTCTTACTTTTGTAAACCAGGCAGCGCCAGATATTAGAAACCCTAAAAGAGACCCTTACCAAATTAACCATGGAGACTGGTGGAAATTGGGTAGTTCTCCTTCCCTATGCCCTTTGCAGGGTAAAAAATTCCCCTTACACCAAGGAGGGCTATGTTAGGCTCTAGGGGAACAATGCTACTTCTATGCCAATATCTCAGGAATTGTACAGGATAGTCTAGCTGTGGTTTGTGGTCACCACAAGACAGGAGAAGAATGAGGAGCCAAAACCAAAATTGGTATACTTTTAAAATTTGGCTCTGGTATCATTGATAAGATCATAGCATTTGTCAAAGAGCAGGTAAATGCTATTCTGTTAATGGTCTTAAAAACATGTAGCCTTAAACCAGAACAATGGTAACAGCTGACCCAGGATTGGGTCAGTTACAAGACAGAGGGGGGAATGTAACGACACAGGTCTGAATTCAGCTTCTCAGAATCATTATAAGATAATAGCCTATTGCTTGAAGCTAGCCACACCCTACGTGAGGGTCTTGGGCTCACTCTGTAATTGGTCAATACTCTAAATGTTGTGATTGGGTCCCGCCAAAAGTAACAAATACTCTAGGCAATGTGAATGGTTAAACCTGCTGTCATAATAATGATTGGATCACTATACCTATGTCACAATTTCCTGTAACTCCCCCTTCCCAAACTCATAAAAGACCCTACCCCACCTTTGTTCGGGGCTCTCAGCATGAATCCACTGTGCCAGTAAAGTCTGTGAGCCTGAGCTTAGGCTGTGAGACCGAGCTTAGGCTCAGCTAGCCTAAACTCATAATAAAGCCCTTTGCTTTTGCAAAAAAAAAAAAAAAACCCAAAAAAACAAAAAGAAAAAAAAAAAAACAATGGACCTTAACAACACATGGGACCAGAGGGTCTTGACAGATATATTTAGAACGCTACATCCTGAAACAAGGAATTCACTTTCTTCTCAAATGCACATGGTATCTTCTCCAAGATAGATCACATACTGGGTCATAAAGCAGCCCTCAATAAATATAAAAGAATTAAGATCATACCACGCACACTTTCAAGTCACAATGCAATGAAACTTGAAATCAACCACAAGAAAAAGTCTGGAAAACCTTTAAAAACATGGAGGCTAAAGAACACACTATTAAAGAATGAATGAGCCAACCAGGCAATTAGGAAAGAAATTTAAAAATATACGGAAATAAATGAAAATGAAAACACAACATTCCAAACTCCGTGGGATACAGCAAACGTAGTCCTAAGAGGAAAAGACATTGCAATCCAGGCCTAGTTCAAGAAACTAGAAAAAGTACAAATTCAAAATCTAACAGAGTACCTAAAGGAACTAGAAGCAGATCACCAAGAGCACCCCAAACACAGAAGAAAAAGAGAAATAATAAAGATCAGGGCAGAAATAAATGATATAGAATCCCAAAAAACAGTTGAACACATCAGTGCAAAATCATGAATGAAAATGGATTTATTACAACAACTCCCTCAGAAATACAAGCAATTATCAGGGAATTCTGTGAAAAATTATATGCCAACAAACTGGAACCTAAAAATGGACAAATTCCTAAACACACACACACTACCAAAATTCAAATGGGAAGAGATAGAAAATCTGAACAGACCCATAACTAGTGAAGAAATTGAATCAGTTATCAAAAATCTCCCAACAAATAAGGGCCCTGGGCAAGATGACTTCTCTGGGGAATTTTACCAGACATTTTAATCAGAGTTAATTCCCACTCTTCTCAAGCTGTTCCAAAAAAATATATATGGAAGAAAAACTTCTAGACTCCTTCTATGAAGCCAGCATCACTTTGATTCCCAAACCAGACAGAGACCCAACAAAAGAAAACAAAACAAAACAAAAAAATAGAACTACAGGCCAATATCCTTGATGAATACAGAGCAAAAATCCTCACCAAAATACTAGCAAAACGAATTCAACAGCATATAAAAGGAATTATCCTCCATGATCTAGTGGGATTCATTCCTGGTACAGGACTGGTTCAATATTCACAAATCAATCAACATGATACATCACATTAACAAAAGAAAAGCTATAAACCATATGATCCTGTCGATAAATGCAGGAAAAGCATTTGATAAAATACAGCATCCTTCTTAATAAAAGCCCTTGAGAAAGTTGGGATAGAAGGAACTTCACTTAAACATAAAAGCCATTTTTGAAAAGCTCACAGCTAATATCATCCTCAATGGGGAAAACCTGATAGCTTTCCCCTGAGATCAGGAACACAACAAGGAGGTCCACTCTCACCATTGTTGTTTAACATAGTGCTGGAAGGCCTAGCATCAGCAATCAGACAACAAAAGGAAATTAAAGGCATGTGATTTGGCAAAGATGAAGTCAACCTTTCACTTTTCATCGATGACATGATACTCTACATGGAAAACCCAACCAACTCCACCAGAAGTCTATTAGAATTGATCAATGAATTCAGCAAAGTTGCAGGGTACAAAATCATGTACAGAAATCGGTTGCATTTGTATACACCAATAATGAAGCAATAGAACGAAAAATCAAGAAACTGATCCCATTCACAATTGCACCAAAAACCATAAAATTAGGAATAAACCTAACCAAAGATGTAAAAGACCTATATGATGAAAACTATAGAAAACTTATGAAAGAAATTGAAGACGACACAAAGAAATGGAAAAATATTTCATGCTCATGGATCGGAAGAACAAACATTGTGAAAATGTCATTATTACCCATAGCCATCTACACATTCAAGGCAATCTTAATCAGAATTGCACCAGCATTCTTCTCAGAGCTAGAACAAACTATCCTCAAATTTGTATGGAAGCACAAAAGACCCCAAATAGCCAAAGTCATATTGAAGAAGAAAACCAAAACAGGAGGCATCACAATCCCAGACGTTAGCCTCTACTACAAAGCTGTCATCATCAAGAGAATATGGTATTGGCACAAAAACAGACACATAGACCAATGGAATAGAATAGAGAATCCAGAACTGGATCCACAAATGTATGGCCAATTAATCTTTGACAAAGCAGGAAAGAGTATCCAATGGATAAAAGACAGCCTCTTTAACAAGTGGTGCTGGGAGAACTGGACAGCAACATACAGAAGAATGAAACTAGACCACTCTCTTACACCATACAGAAAAATAAACTCAAAACGAATGAAAGACCTGTATGTGAGAAGGAAACCATCAAATCCCTAAGAGGAAAAAGTAGGAAACAGCCTCCTTGAACTCAACCACAGCAATTTCCTACTCCACACATCCCCAAAGGCAAGGGAATCAAGAACAAAAATGAACTATTGGGACCTCATCAAGATAAAAATCTTCTGGTCTGCAAAGGAAACAATCAAGAAAACTAATAGGCAGCCAACGGAATGGGAAAAGATAGCTGCAAATGACATATTGGATAATGCGCTAGTATCCAAATCTATGAGGAACTCACCAAACTCCACACCCTAAAAATTTATAATCCAGTGAAGAAATGGGCAGAGACATGAACAGACACTTCTCAAAAGAGGACATCCAGATGGCCAACAGACACATGAAATGATGCTCAGTGTCATTTATCATTAGGGAAATACAAATCAAAACCACAGTGAGATACCACCTCACGCTGATCAGAGTGGCTAAAATGAACAAATCAAGAGACTATAGATGCTGACGAGGATGTGGAGAAACAGGAACCCTGTTACACTGTTGGTGAGAATGTAAACTGGTGCAGTCACTCTGGAAAACAATGTGAAGGTTCCTCAGAAAATTAATAGAACTCCCCTATGACCCAGCAATAGCGCTGCTAGGAATTTACTGAAGGGATACAAGAGCGCTGATGCATAGGGGCACATATACCCCAATGTTAACAGCAGCATTTTCAACAATAGCCAAATCATGGAAAGAGCCTAAATGTCCATTAACTGATGAATGGATCAAGATGTGAGATATATATATATATGTGTGTGTGTGTGTGTGTGTGTGTGTGTGTGTGTGTGTGTACGTATATATATAATGGAATACTACACGGCAATGATAAAGAATGAAATCTGGCCATTTGTAGCAAAGTGGATAGAACTCGAGGGTGTTATGCTAAGTGAAATAAGTCAGCAGAGAAGGACAGATATCACATAATTTACTCCTATGTGGAACAGGAGAAACTTAACAGAGGACCTTGGGGGAGATAAAGGTAAAAATAGTTAAGGAGGGGGAGGGAAGTAACCATAAGAGAATCTTGAATACTGAAAACAAACTGAGGGTTGATGGGGGGTTGGGGAGAGTGGAAAATGGGTGATGGGAATGGAGGAGGGCACTTGTTGGGATGAGCACTGGGTGTTATATGGAAACTAACTTGACAATCAATAAACTATTAAAAAATCAAACACTGTTGCAATAAAGAATTTTGGAAGGAAAAAGTTTTTTAGAAATTAAAATATGATACCTTGCCATTTGTGAAGTAGGATGGGTTTAGAGGTTACTATGCTAAGTAAATCAAATCAGACATAGAAAAACAAATACTGTATGATTTCACTTATATGTGAAATATAATAAACAAAACAAGAAGAGACAGACTCATAAATAGAAAGAACAAACTATAGCTGGTAGAGGGGTAATGGGTGGGGATAGGCAAAAGAGGTAAAGTGGATCAAGAGATACAAACTCCCAGCTTGAAAATAAACAAGTCATGGGGATATAAAGTACACAGCATAGGGAATATAGTCAATAATATTGGAATAACTTTGCATAGTGACAGATGGTAACTAGACTTACTATAGTAATCATTTCATAATGTATATAAATGACACGTTACTATGGTGTTCACCTGAAACTAACCAAATATTATATGTTAACTATACTTCAATAAAAAATAAAGTTAAACTTAAAAACAAACAAACAAACAAAAAGAATACAAAACTAAAGTGGCTTTACATGGGTCCCATGCCGAATCTTGCACCTATCTCTGGGCATGCACAGGTAAGAGGAAGCTTGATTTTATATATTCAATCGTTTATCTTCTTGAGGAAATCCTGCTTGGTTTTGCAGGCCCAAAAAGCATTTTCAAAGGAGTATCACCTTTGCTGCTTGCACTAGTTTTCTTAAAACACATAGAGACTGGATGTAGCATGGTGGCAATTCAAAGAGTTCTAAAAAAGAGAGATTAAATTTTAAAGAACATCATGACTCATGCTGTTGATTTTGTTAAAAACCAAACTAAATGTTTTTCTTAATGTGTGGGAAAGAGAATCAGCATCTGTCACTAGTAAAAAGCAACAGAAAAAAATAGAATGGAAAAGATTGACAAGCAGCATGGCAAGCCTGAAAGTTTAGAAATACTCCCAGATATTATGTCTTTTCTAGAAGTCATGCACTATTAAACACAAACCATCGGACATTTGAAGGAAACAAACAGCACAAAATAAAAGGATCAAATACAGTGAACAGATTCTGGAGTAGTACTAACTATATGTTGCTTGTTGCAGAATTTTTAGCAGCTGGGGGGGGAACATAGGAAATGTTTATACATAGGGGCATGGTTTCATAATGAATAAATTAGGATATCTGGATTTCCCAATTTTTGCACTCTGATTATTCATTTGTAGCAAACCTCCACAAATATAGTGGTTGAAAACAATACAAATCATTCATTTTGCTCATGAATGTCCACTTTGGTGGGGCATGGCAGGAACAACCTACCCTACTCTGCTCAATGTCAGCTGGTACAGATCTTCTGCAAGGCTGGGGGAGGAGGCACAAACAGTGAGATCATCACGTGAGCCAAAATCGAGAGTCAGATGCTTAACAGACTGAGCCATCCAGGTGCTCCTCATTGTGGTTTTAATTTGCATTTCCCTGTCAGTTAAAAATTTGATCACCTGTTCTTGTTTTTTTTTTAATTTTTAACATTTATTTATTTCTAAGAGAGAGAAGAAAAAGAGTGTTAATGAGGAGGGGCAAAGAGAGAGGAAGACCCAGAATCTGAAGCAGGCTCTAGGTTCAGAGCTATCAGCCCTAAGCCCAACACGGGGCTCAAACTCACAAACTGTGAGATCATGACCTGAGGAGAAGTCAGACACCCAACTAACTAAGCCACCCAAGCACCTGATCACCTGTTCTTAAGTTTTTGAGGAGTTTGGATAGACTTCCTAATGAAGTGCCTGTGCAAGCCTATTGCCTACTTTAAAAAAAATAAATTTTCTATTTACTAATTAATCTGTAAGTGTTCTTTAGAAATCTTAGATTCTTGTGAGATATGTACTGTAAACATCTTCTTACATTCTGACATGTCTGTTTCATATAGGCTTTTTTAAATGGAATTGAGGCTGTTGATTTTAATATATTAACATTTTTCTTAATTTTCTTTGGGGTGTTTTTTAAAGAAATCTTTTCTTACCATAAGTCATTAATGTATTGTTTTACTTACATCTGGATATAAAATCTGTATGGGGTTGTTTCTTGTGCATGATATGAGGTTAAAGGCTCAAGATTAACTTTTTCTATATGAAATGTAGTTGAGTCTACATGATTTAATGAAAAGACTCTCCTTTCTCCACTGTTTTATGGTTTGTCCTTTGTCCATAAACTGGCTGTGGATATCCTTTTGCATGGATTCTTTACTGCAATTTCATCAACAGTCAACTGGTAATATTTATGTGTGTCTACTTGCTTCTTTCATCAGTGTTTTGTAGTTTTTGACATGACAACCCTGCACATGTTGGTTAGTTATTTTATTTTGTTGAAGTATTTAGGCTTCTGTGTATTGACTTTGTATCTTTTACTTTTTTTAATAGTGTATTGTCAAATTGGTTTCCATACAACACCCAGTGCTCTTCCCCACAAGTGCCCTCCACCATCACCACCACCTCTTTTCCCCCC